>NW_028262291.1:25060254-25363284 GCF_047370975.1 Nipponia nippon | reverse complement strand
CATAACAGACCAGTCCCTGATGAACAGACACACAAATTCTCCTTACGAAATATAAAGAAGTGATAAATAAAACATGGAAAAAAAAATTAAAGAGGAAGACAAATCTATTTAAATTAGAACACAATGCAGTTTAATAAGGGACATGCATGCAAAACATCTTGAAGAATTCAGTAGGTTACTTTATAACAGAGTAGAAAATGTCAACCCTCCCCCCCAACACCTCTTTCATACTTAAAAACAGGGAGGAGAAAATCAGAGGTTGACCACCTAAAGCCTTCACTCTCCTCCTTCCTCACCACCCACTAAAATAGGAGCTTGTTGTTTTTTTTTTTTATGACGCACATCTAGAAGCAGTAACTTCCTCTATGATGCCTGGGAATAGGGTCCAAAACAGAAACATCTAAACATCTAAATTTAAACTCTCCAATCCCATCAGTGGATAAAAGAGACTAGAAAATGTCTCTTTCAAGGGACTCTAGTCCTACATACAAAGTAGGAAGGTAAGTAGCACTCCAGTCTGAATTTCAGCCTGCACCTCAAAAATAGCTTGATTTTTTTTTTGTTTTGTTTTGGGAAAAGAGGGAAAGAAAGCAAGATAAACAAGCACATATAAGTTCTGAAGACAAAGCCTTGTCCTCAGTGACTTCTCCTATGTGCCAGATTTTTTTTCCACTGTCACATAAGAAAATAGTTACTTATTAATTCCTTAACAATAAACACTCACCCACAGTAGATCACAGTATAATGTATGCTGTGAATATCAAATGACTAATATTTAGTTCCCTGCACACAACAGACTTCTGAAATCTGTTTCTGATTAAGCCATGGAAATTCTTAGTTTAAGGATTACTAGCATTAGCAAAGGCAACAGTGGCCTGCATTTGTTTTGCTCTCTTTCTAATCTTTTCTCCATCACGAGCCACATACCTCTTCTTATGCTAAACATGAAATATTTTGTTAGATCCTGCTAGATCCTACGGTACCTATGAACTCAAGTTTAAAAGTACAAGAGTAACCCACTCATGAGAAACGGCATCACGTAGCTGAACTCTACAACAGTTAACTAACCCCACCATGAGTTACTGTTAGTCTTCCACTTCTCTCAACATATGGGGTTGACACTCTAAAGCCAAGTAATAACCTTATGTGTGGGTCTTTTGACTACCACTCTGTCTGTAAGGTTTGCACCATATGTTGGAATTTAAACAGTATTCCGCGGGAACCTGATTTCATATTTTTTATTTTAAGAAAATATTTTTGATAGGCTGTATTTATGTTTGTCTGTGTATCTCTTCACTAGGTTATACTGCTCAACAAGAGCAGATTAATAGTCAGACTTGATCCATGACAATTTATAGATTTGTGTGGGATAGATATCCACGCAATCTTCCTCCTAAATGGAGATCAAAGCAGACACACCGACACACTCCAATAGTAAAACAATGCGTTAACTGGTCAGGTAGGTATGCCCCTTATTAATCTAAGATAGCTTTTAAGTGCTTAGCAGTTTGTCTGACAGGTCATGTTTTACACAATTCCATGAAGAAACAGAGGAGTTGTTGTAAATAAGATTAAAAAAAAAAAAATCAATCCTGGTTTTGAGGGAGTGATGAACAAGAATCAAATTAGCCTTTTCCAGGTAAGGAACACCTGCAGAGGGTTAAGTTTGATAAGAATACTGCCAGCCACGCTAATGTAGGATTTAACAGGAAAATACTCTCCTCACACTGACAGAATAGTACAAAGCTATAGAACAGTGCCTGCAGAAAGACTAGGAATTTTTGGAAGAATGTCCTTTCTCCCCAAAACAGCTGCATTCAAGAAGCATCAATCTCTTCCTCTAGGGAAACTTCGAATTGTCCTAGTTTCAGTCACTAGTAGCCAGAACAGATGATAGATTTAAAGCTTTGAGGACAGTCAGAGCACAACACAAACTCACATGAACCAAGCAACCAACCTTAAAAGGAAAAAACAAATCAATAAAGTAGACAGATCAGGGGTAGTTAAGTGCCAGGCACTCTATGGCTCAGCATGCAGTGCTCATTTTAATCTGAGCACATGGCATTGCATGCTGCTTTGAGACAATCTCAACATGACTCATTACAGGCTGAGGCTACACATCACCACTGTACAAGTTCTCAGATTTAAGCCAAGTGAATATAGCCTTCAAGGTCCTGGCAAGTTGTTAACGACACTAAACTACACTCTGTCAGTTCTCCCATACGCGTGGACCACATATTCTTTCTCTTCCAAACATGCTTTAACCAACTCACTAATTCAGTCTGTACAGCTTTACTATGAAGTTCTTCATGCAACTAAATCTTCCTGGGGACGTAGCTGGGGAATTACTATTTCTCCTAAAAAGGCTGTTGAATATATGGAGTTGTTGGACCTTTTTAAAAAGGTCCAGCTCTGGGCAGCGCACACTATTCAGGTTCAGTAAGAATTTTTAGCAGCTACGTGCAAGAAACTGCCACTGGCAAAAGCAGCCTCCTGAAAAAGAAATCAAGACACAGACAGTAGCAAAGTTGTCTCATTTTCTCTACATTCCTATCACCAAAAAAGCACCAAAAACATTGCAGAGAAATGTTAATACGTCTGATCAGGTTTTGAAAAATTTAGTTGGAAAGAGAACCTATTCCTTTCCACTTTAACCCCAACAATCCTCCTTCTACTACAGGAGCATGCAGTTATGCTGAAGTAACTGAAGGATCCAGATATTATGAAGAATCATTTGCACTATAAAGGCAGATAAAAATGGGAAATGTCATATTATATTTAGTTTAATACTGTACTGCTTTTCCTTCATATATTAATAGTTTTGCATCAGTAAACTCTCACTGAACTCTCCTACAATTCTAAATTCCCTTCCACCGTGCTCTCCCCATTTCCTCCTGCAGCTGAGGCCATGACTTTCTTCTTCCTCCTCTGCTAGCCTGGGGCCTTCTGATCTTGGGAAAAGACAGAATGAATACAGAACACTAAATATTGCAGGCATACCATTCTTAACAGAGCACGATGCAAAGTGAGACTGATGACTATTGGGAGAAGTTGTTAGGTACACTGTCATGCTGTAAATAAGCAGAGTAAGTACATAAACTATCAAGACAGACTTCGCGTGATATAAAGCAATCACCTAATGTTAGCAGAAAAAGAAGTTGCAGACCAAATTGACCCATTAGCATTTTTAACAAATGCAAAAGAGGATGACATTTGAGCAACAGAGATATACTTAAGACAGCATGCTTTGTTTGCTGGTTACAGAAACCTTTACGATGTATAACAGCTTTCCAGCAAGCAGTAGCTTGGAAGCAATGTGCATGAGCAGTGGGTATACAGCCTTTGGATACTGGTGTAGCTACAAATGCCATGTTTAACATAGTACGACATTCTTTGATTTTTAAATTTAAGAATCTCAATCTATATATCTCTGCATAGTTTTAAGAAAAATAATATGTAGAGCTTGGAAAGGAAAGACAGGTGTCAAAGTGAGCTTGGCATGGCACTATCAAGGAGAGGTCCTTCACTTTCAACTTCCTTCAGCCACCCAAGAGACACTAGACAAAGACTTTTCAGGGGAAGAACTGATTTATACAGCAGGCACCAAATCAAATACTAAAAAGTATCAAAAAGCCCGTGTCTGGTCAACTATCTTCCAGATCACAGCACTAAAATTCTACGAATGCCATGATTATTGCATCAAAGGTGGATGGTAGGAACTGCTTCTTCCCTCGTTGGGCTAGTGGTGCAGAAACGGTTGCACAAAACTCAAAGAATAATTGGGTCATGTTATTCTCACAGAGCACATTCTCACATAAGGTTTCTCCAGGATCTCCCAGTCAGCAGCACATCTGACGCGTCCTGACACCCCCACCCCCTAGGGATGTCTGCCTCCAACAGGACAAAAAGCAGTCCTCATTCTCCGTATCTCCCACCTGCCTGCATTCAGTAAGATGTTTTCATTCTACACAAGTACAATTTAATCTCCTCTTACTCCTTTAGCACGACAGAGCCCAAATGCAGTGACCTAGATTCCACTTGTGCAGCACCAACAGATCTTTCAGATGGACTGACACTGTATGATCTCTTGCCAGAGATGTTTGA
Organism: Nipponia nippon; assembly: GCF_047370975.1. Taxonomy (NCBI): domain Eukaryota; kingdom Metazoa; phylum Chordata; class Aves; order Pelecaniformes; family Threskiornithidae; genus Nipponia; species Nipponia nippon. The sequence goes on along the minus strand of NW_028262291.1, from coordinate 25,359,180 downwards.
GGGAGAAAGAATCCAGCTTGATTTTCAGATCCCAGGTGGAACTTGCAGGGTGAACAACGGGCACACAGGTGCACGCATATGCGTGCAGGGGGTAGAAATAAGCAACTGAGTTATTTAACTTCAAATCATAACCTTGATTTTAGAACTGCTGCTGCTTAAGACAGAACCCACTTTCTCTATGCTACTATTAAATGACAATGCAAACATTTGCCATGATGTGTTTCTGAGAGCTCTGACAAGCTGTTCACATGCTTCATAAAATTCTGCTTGTTTAGAAATGCTACTGGGGTTGACTATTCTGTGTATACAGATGAACTTTCCCATGAGGCAACAGAGAGATGAATGGTCACAGATCCCACCTCTTTCATTAATATAATCAGATAAATAAGAGTACTAACATTTGTGGTAGTCTAAACAAGGCTCAGGAGCACTCAAGAATTCTGCCTTTGCATGACACACAAGCCAAAGAAAGAAAAAGCTGAATTTTAAACATACAGTAGTGTTCAGTTCAGAATCCCATACAATTGGTATAGATTCTGGCCTTTTGCTTCAACTAAAACATGATTAAATTCTGAGCTAAGCTCAACACCCTTTAACCCAAGGGTAAACATCCCCTCTTTCCACCTATTAACACTATAAGTGATGAGCATTCCTTGGAGGAACAAGATACAGCAGCTTGAGAAGGAGGAAACTAAAATGTTATAACAACAAAAGTGTCTAAAAGGACCTCATGCTATAGCAAATGGAAAGAAAATTTAGCAGCCCCCTGCTGGGACTACCAAGTCAGTCATAGCTTGTAGGTGATCACTGAGTAAGTGAAAGATGCATTTAAAAATGCAAAGTATTTCACATCTCTATGTTTTAACACACTTTTGTAAAGAAAATTTATGTTATGTTTTTGCTTAGTGTTTGTGTATCTGAAATTGCTACAGCGAACTCAAAGTGATTGCAGCTGTCAAGTCAGAGGCTTAAACTGTGATGTTGATTTAAGCAAGTTATTTAATCTGTCCATAAGCTTACTATTAGAGTTTCAAGTAGAGATTCTCCTTTCAGGTCAACTTGCTTAAAGGTCTAAGCTTATTAACTTTGTAAGAACTTAAGTGCTGGGAGACAAAGGAAAATCCATACACTTAAAGGATCAAATACCTTTTCCCCATGTTTTATTTTAAGAGGAAGTAGGTGAAATGAAACAAGACTTTTGATTTCATGTGGTATAGGGTGTTTGTACCACAAGAGGGCACTAAAAGCATACTTAAAGCAGATCACTAAGCTACTGCTGTATACATTACAGAACTAAGTCATAAAGTAAGGAAGTATGCATTGCTTTCACATACACATTCACTACATAAAAGCATTCAGATACCTTCATGGCATGCACATACATTCATAATGTACTCACACTGCCTCTACTTCCAACAGAGCAGCACAAAGCTTTTTGTAAAAGCACTATCCTGCCAAGCAATGAAAGACAGTGATACTAAAGGAACTTGAAGGTTGAAACAAGTTGTGCTTCATGTTTTGAATACTACCAGTCTGTTAATAAAGTTTAAGATTTTGAATTTTGATCTCGTCCAAAAGAATGTGAAGTGCATGAACTCATAAGGAATTGGAACTGTCAGTCAGAGGTAGATGCTTACAGTCAGATAAAAATATTTTGAGTACAAATGACTTCTGCTTGTCCAAGAAGCAATTCTGTTTACACACATACGGAAAAGTCCTACGCAACAGCAATTAACAAATCAGTATGTTTCAACAGCCAGCTGACCATTACACTAAAAATATGCTTGTAGTATACTGTAATCTTTTTAATAAGGCTTGGCAACATCTGAACATTCACATCAGCCAATGAAGAGCCACAGAACAATCCCTTAGGCATTAGCTGGATATTCCTCTACAGACCTTATCACATGATAAAAGCTACTCACAATTTTTTAAGCCATAAAGGTGTGTAAAACAAATCCTGGCAACGCACCATTTCAATATCAGACAAAAATAACGTTGACTTTCTCTACTAGCTTAATGAGCAGCACAAAGCCAAAGTATCTCATTTCTGCAGCTGAGAGTTGACCATATTTTTCACATTAAGTTTTTTTATGCTTGTTACGCAAGTCTCGTGGTCCTGTTATTTGTGTGTCAGATATGGCTGCTTAGGTGTCTGTCAAGCAACATGAAGTTTCTGCTACTTAACATGCTTCAGGAGCTGATTTGCCAGTAACATAACAGTTGATCATTCAGTAGCAAAACCCTTAACACTGCCAAGTCACCTCTAGAAGGACCACCACAGGATAATCCCATAGCAATGAAGTCTTCCAACTATTTTCTCAGTTATTTGGGAATAAGGCAGTATGTGGGGTGTTGGTCCAAGTAACAGAGGCACACATAGCACTGCAGCACTGTTGCTGTATAGTATCCGTATTAGTTGCAACTGACTGAACTCCTGCAGCTGCCTAAAATACATGTCATAGGTGATACAGTTGTACTGAATTTTGGACACTTCACACAGCTCCTCCATAAGAAAAAAGCCCACCAAAAACCTTTGCAGATTTAGACATCCTTTTACAACGAAAACAAACATTTATATAAACTTCAATGGAGGTGGCAGAAGTTAAAATAGAAAACTGTTGGTCTGAAGTTTTTAATTTCTCTTCTCACCTGCATGAAGTGACTTGGGTTTGAAATATAATTTTCTATCTAGAACAGAGGTAAGTTAGGAAAAAAAAAATGTATCAGGCAGCAGTACAGACAGGAGCATATAAGCAAGCATCCAACAAGTCAGCATTAGTGTACGACACTTCCAAAGTCCTGTGCTAACAGCAAATGAACCAACATGCTTGAGAAAATTCCTGTTTCACCTATTTGAGATATACACTAGGCATATACCGTAATCAGAAATCAGACTGTAAATTCAGTTTTTTTGATCCCCTATTCCATCCCATGCTAGCATATAACTCCCACTGACCATTTGCCGGATTCTGCTCACGGCAGCACAGCAAGGAAGTCCATGTCTCGCTAGTTAGTTCAGTTCTCGTGAACAGAGGCTTTTGACAGGCGAAGCAAAAAACACAGCTATCACATGGGCCTACAACCCAAAGCACAGGCAGCCCTACTGCTGTTACTTTCAGAAATACTGAATGAATGCTTATCAAAACAAGATGTTAAACCAGAGCCAACATTTGACATTTCAATTTCTTGGTAAATTTTTCAGCGTAACATATCCATCTCAAAGGATATAAATAGTTATGACATGCCATCAAGTGCATAATAACAAGAGGACAAACTAAATTCAGTATCAGATGTCCTCAAGCTGCAACACATGATCTGAAAGGCTGTGAAAATCTCAAGTAACAATCCAGTGATACCGGAATTATTAAGCATACATTTGATCCATGTATTGACAAATGTGCTGCATTAGCTGTATACCTAAAGTCCCATTCAGAAAGGTGTGTGAAAGTAGTGTTCAGTTTGCATCTTGACATCAAAATGTGCCTTCCAGTCTGCCATGGAGCCAAACAAGAGCAGATTATGTTGCATTATGAATAAGCCTATATGATATTAACATTTTAACAAATGCTATAAGTGCAACAGGTAATGTTAAATATTAGCATCTAAATACAGTTTGCATGTTTTAGGCTCTATGTAGTGGTTGAAAATTCAAAAACTTACAATCTCTTTTCAATTGTTTTCTTTGGACTGAAGGATGAACAGAAGGGTACCGAAATTTCAGGATACTTGTACGCACAAAGTGTGATTTCTGGGTACATATTCTTGAAATAATTCAGGTTTTGAAGACTTAACCTCACATTCATACAGCCTGTCAAGGTTCCTTTCAAGTCTGTTGAAGTTTACAGCAGGGAAAAAAGTATTTCCCCAAACCTTATGAAAGTAAGATAGGCAAATCTACCTTTCAATTTTTGAATTCTGAGTTTTGACTTAAACCACAAATCATCATCAAGGTTGAATTAACCAGTATGTTTATTTTACACTCTGCACAAGAACATACAAGGAACATTTACACTATTTGTCAGGTTCATACTTTCAGGTTTCTTGCACTCAGACAAAAGATGACCTAAAGGATATTATAAATAGAAATGAAAAAGAAAGAAATATTAAGACAGGAAGAGTCCCAGAAAAAGGCAAAAATATAGAGTAAAATACTTAAATACTGGAATACTGAAATTTAATGAGCAAATTAACATACTAAGGCATATTCATGTCTCTCTTGATTAGCAGCTTTACAGATTCCTTAACAAACAAAACCAACCCCAATGTACCAGATGAATATATTCACGGTCACTTTGTTAACCTGTAGCCAAGCTAGCAAAAAAGGAAAGATAACACTTTTCTCATAAGCACTTTTGATACGGGTGTCTCCTCACATTCAAGAAAGACAAACTTCCTAAACAGGATATGCAGTAATAGTTGACCTCAAAATGAACATACTGGATAAGGAATTAATGCAAATAGCAGCCAAGAGTCAGCCAAACTAGAGAAGTGTATTTTTAAGTATTATGATATGTTTAAGGAAGAAAAGCATACAAAAGAAAAGAAAGATGTAAAAGATCACTTTGAGGTTCAAGTACAGCCATTGCTCCTTACCATCTCAGTTCTGCAAACATACTTTTAAATTACTTTCTGCTTAACTTCAAAATAGAGTGGCTATCATTAAGGTTTGTCTCGAACAACTTTAACCTTGTGAGTTACAGCTATTTTTAAAGAAGATCTTAATAATAAGTAAACAAACACTGAATCTTTTCCCAGAACAGTGAAAGCGTCTCTTGTGATAAAATATGCAAGTTCCACTACTGTTTACGGTATCTGTTGGGATTTTTAAAAGAAGGGCAGTCTGATGTTAAGAGATTCAATGAAAGGTACCGGTGTAAGAGTTGACATTACGGAAGTCAGTAAGAGACCCATCAGTTGGGCCGCAATACCACTTACTACACTACATTTAGCCAAACAGTATTCATTTCTCTGCACAACTGATGTGCTACCAATCAGAGCAAAAATGCATAAGGCCATGAAAGATAATATTCTTCTAATGGCATAGTCCTGGAATTTCACCTACAATGGCATCATCCATATTGCACCAGGAGATACGATGGCCTCTAGTCTATGTTTAGACAGTGTAATTCTAGATGCTAAATCAGAGGTTTCTCCATGTCTTTCCACTGGAGAGGGAATTAAAAAAAATAATTCAGAGGAAGTCCTAGCAATACTAAAAATCAAAAGCACTTCTCTGATGCGAGGTTTTAATTTAAAAACAAAGGAAAGATTAGATGGAAAGATACCTTAGTAACAACATGAGAGAGAAGGGATTACAAAATGTATTCATAAATGTTCAAGATTACTCATGAACAGCATATTAGCCATATGCAAATACAGACAAAATACCTGAAATAGTCAGTGGGATTCACTGAAATGAAAGAATCCATCTCCAAAAGCTATTATTGGGTTTTTTTTTATACAAGTAGCCAGTAAGGACAATAAAGCATACTATCTCAAATATTTTGAAATATTTTTTGGGAAGAGATTGGGTTCAAAGTCATTCTTCTTACAGATTTTTGGAGGGTTAAGAGCCATGACCACAGACCCCATATAAACAAAATAACGTTGACACAATATAGTCTATTCTGTAAAGACTGAACACTAAAAAATTACATCTAAGGTACTGAACACACTGAAAGGATATGAATTAAAACTAAACTGTTCTTCACCAAATTCTTCATCTTCAAGAAAACATATCCATCTGACTGTAAAATTTGAAGGGATGTACAAAGGGGCTGTTGAGTAGTCTAGCAGTAGTAACTGTGTAGTTTCATAAATACTGAATGCAGCATTCCTCATTTACTAATAAGAGATACCGGTGAGACTGTTAAGGTATTACTGACACACTCAGGAAGTAATTCGCACTCAGTGGCAGCCCTCTAGACATTTAAGAGGTCATCCTCAAGCACTTCTTAATGGACTGTAACTTTTCCATTAAAAGCAGTGCCTCAACCTTGGTCCTTATAGGGAGAAGGCACTACAAAGCAAATGGGAGAATCCTTGGGAAAAAAGTAGAGTAATCACGAATTTCAGGTGCAACACCCAAGGCAAACAGACACTATTCCACTTGTGGTCCATCTTTCAGCAGTTGCTTACCACTGCAAACAGAAGAGGTGATGTTGTACAGAAAAGGATAAAACTGCAAACAGCGGATCATCTTCAGGCTGCTTTCACACTCCAAGCACTTGGTGGTCAAATCCAGTGCATGTCTGAAGGCCCGCAAGGCTCCACTAATGTTGTTCAGAGCCAGATACGCATTTCCTAGGCTCAAGAAAGTCAGGGGCTGCAAAGATAAAGCAACATATCCCAGCATAAGTATGTTCACTGTATAAAATCAAAGCCAACTAGGAAAAACTCCTGTCAATCCACATCCTCTCAAATTTGGCTGGAAAGAATTTGGAATTAAGTAGGGACTGCCTTTTCTTAGAATGAAGAACTAACAGCTTGATGCACTGGTACTAAACAAAAGCTGTTTTGACATAAGGTTGTGTTCAGTATTCCATCTTCCTACGATGAAAAACAGCTGTTCAATACACACAAGCTGAAATGAAGCATTAAATAGTCACTTATAACCCATCATAAATATAATGCTTACTGCACAGAGTAGCAAAGAACTAAACTGAAATGCTTGAAGACATTTTAGAATGATTAAAAGTCAGCAAAAACGTAAATATATTACTAGTGTTCTAGCAGGACAGATTCATTTCATTTGTCAAAAGCATTCAGGATTTACTTGAGCAGAACTAAGTCACTGAAAACACCAATGTCACACTAGCTTAGGGGTATACATTCATGTTTACTTTCAATTCTTTATAAAAATATTTTTGTCCACTGCTTTTGTCTACTCTCCCTAAAATATGTTTTTTTTTTAAAGTACAAATTATAAACACCTTTTTCATTGGGTAGAATTTAATTAGTACTTGAATACAGGCACATAGTAAAGCATTACATTTTGTTTGTTGACTGAAAAGCCTTTCACTTACACAAAGTAATTTGCTGCAATTAACAGTATAATGCTAGAATAATGACTATAATATTGTAATTCAGCAGTCATTTTTTCCACTGAAATAATTTTACATTCATTATCTGAAAATGTGGAGACTGATAGCTCCTGATGGTAGCTTAAGATTTTTCAAACTCATCTTAGCTTGTATTATTAAACACCATGCAGAAAAAGGCACAAGCCAAGCAACAGGATTTTTTTTTTTTAAAAGCTTTTGCTAATATAGCACATACTTCACTCCCTGTAGCTGCAATTCATTTTAATTTGTATTTACTTTCCATTATATTCCAGGAAATACTATTCCAGTACAAATTCTCCTGCCAGATTTTTTGATACGATATGTATTACAGGACTGAGAATGCCTGAAAAAAATAGGAGCAGGCATTATTGTAATGAGGTAGGACTCACCAATATTTTTGAAGAAAAGCCCTACTCACACAGCATGGTCCTAAGGATCGCTAGGCTCCTCCTCTCCAAGGCTGTGCTTTCAAGTGTTCTTCTTGAGGCATATCATTCAAGCATAGCTCTTTCTATAGTTCCTTTTTGCACTCTTACCTGCCACCCAAATGGGCTAGATTCCTTCCCAACAATTGCAAAATTGTTCCTGAATGCTATATTGAAAAAGCTTATTCTGTTTTTAGCTTTTTTATGTGCTAGATGACTGGTGGCCTGGCAGGTTTAAGCTCTCTGTTTATCTAACTACAGAGGTAGAAGCACAGGAAAAAGTCACTTGAACTTCTTATTGAAGCACCTCAAACGCAAGACCAAAATTACTTGCTAAAGAAAAGGTGTCTTCTAGCATGCCCCCCGCTTCCTCTTCACAATTGTTCTGGCCAATCCAGTAGCTTAAACAGTTTATACAGAAACTTTCTACATGACATAGATGACAAACTACAAAATGTTTATAACGTTGTCATTCAGAAATACAAAAACCTGTTTTGAATCTATGATTGGAAGTAAAGTCACCAAAAAACTAGAACACAGCTTTTCCTCTAGGTATATAGATGAAATCTAGGGACAAATAAAACAGTACAGATAAAGTCAAGCGGCACAGAAAGATGTCTATACAGCCATCTTAGTAACATATGTGCTACTTTAAGGGTTTTAAAAAAATCAAGACACAATGCTGACGCATTACAGATCTCTGTTTTAGATGAAAATGTTGCCAAAACACCAGGATTAGATTCCTTGGAGCCACTCCTGATAATACAGATCTTGGGAGGTAAAAAGTATGTCATCTGCTTTAGAAGAACTTCTGCTCTAGATGTTTATATTCTCAGCAACCAGCATCACCCCCAGTGTGATGAAGAATTTAAACGAAAATTAACATCTGTTGCAAATCACAAGCTGGAAGTTGAACTGCATGCACTGATAAGTAAGCGCAAGTAACATGCATTTAGAAAATAATGAAGGAAAGGACATTCATCACTGAACGAACACAAACATCATCTTACCTCAGAGGCATTGATGGCCAAAGCCTTCAGCAGGAGTCTGCTGGCATCCAAATGAAGACCATAATGAATCAAGAGGTTAGCAAGATTGACCAGAGGGATGTCCTGATACTCATGGGGAGCCAAATTAAATGCTTTTTGCAAACAGGTGATAGCAAAGGTGCTATTTCCAACTGCACGCCAGTACAATCCAGCTTCATTAAGCACAAGCCATAGAGGATCTTCTGGCTATAGGAGAGTCAGGGAAAAGGATGAAAACGCCCACAAAGAAGTGTCTCAGGAAGACAGAATTGCCTGCTCTTTGGTAAGAAACACACAAACCAACCTCATCCTTGTATACTACCTTATTAACTAGATAGAAATTACACTTTGCTGTGACTGCCAGCAGATTACTCAATCTGCTCTACTCAAATTGACATGATTTACAGTCTGAACTGTAATTTAGTAGCAGCTGTTGCTCACGCTCTACTCATATGACTGCCTTATCATGGCCACAAAATCCCTTAAAATATACAAGTGATAACGGTTAGCTTGCTTTAGGAAGCAACATTTGTGAGCCACTTCAGTCTCTTAAAATTACATTAATACAGATCAATGTAGAAATGCTACAATTTGAAGGTCAGGCAGCTTTTAAATTGTAGCTAGGTGTGTTTCCAGGTCCTACATCCAACATCAAGATTTCCCATCAATTTAAGGTTTCAGAGTTGTTTTTTTTTAAGATTCAGTTATCTATTTGTCTTGTGAAAGTTGACAAGTGACACACATTAGATACTGTTTAAAGATTATAAAATAGCAAGCAACAAGTGAGGGCAGGCGGAAGAATGGAGGAAGTGTCAAATACACCTTGAACGTTCCTTCCTCCTCTTTCACCTGTAACAGAAAAAACATCCTAGAGGAGAAATAGCAAAACTTTAAAATACTGACAGGTGGACAGAGCTATGTAAAACATCCACTTTTAGATGGAGCAGTGTGAAATGGTTTAGGAACACTTACATTCTAGTTTTTAATACTTTCAGCATTCCGTGATACCCAATTCTACAAGGAGTTTAAAGTATAAAAGCAACAACTGAAAATGATGTCCCATCCAACCTACACGTCTGAAGCCAAATGCATGCATGAGTAGGAAACATGCAGCTAGGATTAAAGAAGTGAAACAGATAAGGATCTTTACAGTAGTATTGTATTAACGCAATACAGCCGGCATTACAGTAATACTGTGTTGAAAAAGTTAATCAGTACAAAGATTTTCTTCCAGATTTTAAGAACAACCTCACACAGGAGGGTTCTATCTGTGGTTCAAGATGAATTGAAAGATATCAATAGGATATATTTTTTATATATATTACATATTTTATATATATCTTTGTTCAGAGTACCTTACATAATCTATAATTGTAAGACTATTTATCACCCCTATTTTGCAATGCACATACCTAATATTACTTGCATGTTTTTCATGCCAAACTCCTCATTGAATTACACTCCATACACAGGTCTCAATGACCTTTCTTTAACTAAATCCTCAGCAAGTTATTAGCACTTTGTCTTTCCCAATACAAAGATACCAACTGTGGCACTCCTGCTCTAGAAAGTTTATCATGAGTAGAACAAGCATGACACAACAGTGTTCTTAACATCAGCATCTAAATGACTGAGAAGTTCAGGCTTTTAACACGAAGGCAACAGAATACTACAGTTGAAACCAAAATACCTATGCACTGCAACAGTAAGACATTGGACATGTATATGACTGTTCTGAACAGCACAGTAATAGGAATCAACTCCTACTGTTAATTTTTTCTTCTGGGTAAGACAGATGCACATAGTAAATGGTACTGATTTTAGACTTAAAACAGTACATACACACTGCCTTGACACAAATTGTACAAGAGAGTTAATTTGAGAAATATCAGCTTCACATGTCAAAGAGTCAAGCCCTATCTCAATGCTTCCTGTCATTTGACTTGTGATGACTCTCTAAGACCCCATGCAAGATGGAAGTGGCATTCCACAGGGTGTTACACAGATGTACATTCTTTGCCCCAGAATGCTAATTATCCTGACAGAAGACTGACAGAGGGTTGGTTTCTCTGGAGGCGGGAGGGAGGGGAAGGCAGGGTATTGGGAAGGAGGAGGAAGAGCAAAAGGCAGGCATATAGGGAGGGGTGAAAGATGGAGGAGTAGTTCCAAGCTATTTCTCTCAGTTAAGTAAATGGCTGCCAGGATTAGCTAATGTATCACTGCTCCATGTCCTGCAGTCACAACAAGAACAAGTAACTACGGGGCTGTTCGGTCCACACTAAGCTAAGTTAAATGGATACTTCCCTATATGTTTGTGCTTTACTTGCAGACATGCATTTTTAAGTTAGTTTTATCTCAGTTACAGGCAGCAAATAAGCTTATTTCTTGCACATCACTGATGGACTTCTTTAGAAGTATAGAAACAAGCCTCAAATAAGAATTCTGAATTTATCTCATGCTACAGTTTTGACATACCTTTTTCATGGCATGATCTAGAAATGCTCCTATCGTCGCCTGTGTAATAGTTTGATTGTCGATACGAGAATGCAAAACCTGGACAACAAAGATTTTAATTTTTTTTTTTAAACAACTGAATAAATTTTACAGTATATATCTACATGGGTCATTCAAGTCTCACTTCCCTAAGTCTTCCTTTTAGTAAAGGGCAGGGGGGGTTGGGAATTGTTCTAAACAGATGATGTGAACATGTAACGATTAAAGCAGCCAATCTCCAGAAAGCAATATGAAGGAGTACTCTCAGCCTAAAGTTACCAACTTTGTAGAATACAGTAGTTATTGGAAACCCCAAGAAGATGAATCATGTCAAGTGAGTGTTAGAAGTTTTAAAAGAAAGCAGTAATTTTAAATAGTAAATTAAATTTCCTATTCTGTGTGCTTTTGGTCAGCATGTGAAAGAAGTCAGACAACAAGCCTTATGCTAAGTGACAGGTTCTCCCTTTCTCCAGCCCTATTAGAAAGCACTTGCTCCCCTTTTTTGGAAGTACTGATTGGCTTGTGATATCAAGTAATCTTTTAAATATCAGAATCTTTCATGTTCTGAGTAAGATTTTTAAGGCAATAAAGAGGAGAACTTTGAAACAGAAGAAAACCAACGAGAAAATGTCTCTTACTTGTCTTGCTTGATCATCCGGCATCTTGAATTTCAAATCTAGATTACTATCTAGTTCCTTGACCAGTATGTTTAGAGATTCATTGTTACGAGCATCAGTAATAGAAGAACAGTCTGGTGCCTGTGTTTCTCCATACCCAACAGTATCTCTTGGGATACTCAGGATTGGCAGGACTCTAGCAATAAAGAGAACCAACACAAATTAATAGCATCTGCTGCATGTCACTCATCTATAGACATAAGAATCAGCTATATATCAACTGATATGCCTCATACTGTAGACTGCCATGAGACATGAGCTGCAAACCAGGACAGTTCAAGGACCACCCTTCCCTTGAAAAGTCATTAATAAATAAGGTCTTTACTTTATATTTTTAAGCATAGAATACCTGTAAATAATGGACAGTGCAGTAGAGATAAGACACAGAAGGTTCTCATATTATGCTAATAAGGATTATATGAAGTTTAGGACTAAACAGGTAAGTGAAAAAAAAATGCTGAAGCTTTGTAAACTAAAGTTTGATTTTAAAAACATCAAGAGGTAGCCAAATTATTTAATAAGAAAATTCTAAGTTGAACACTGTTTTTTTCAAAGGAAGCTTCAGGACATTTCTGGATAGGAACCTTTGCTTTAACACATGCTCAATACTAGAATTATACCCACTGAGAGAAGAAAGCTTTCTTACTATCAGTATTTTAATGTTAAGTGAGTAGGATATTATGAAATTGCATTGATCTATGCAAGGTAGCTATTGCAACAGACATTTATTTTATCCTATGTAATAACAAATATAGTAATAGATGACTATTCCACAACTAAACTGGTTTTCTACCTCTGTTCCAAAGGAACAAGCCAGTGCTTTCCACTCCTAATCCTTTTTTAGTATTTTTTGGGTCTTCACAATTTTCTGTAACCATAACTAAAGCTAAGAGTATGTATGTAATGTACAAGTTAACTGTAGTTATCAAATAGATACTCATCTCATTCTCTCTCTCAAGGTCTTTTTTTTTTTTTTTAAATATACTCTACATGACATTCAGACTTGTGCTTAAATCCTCATTCTTTTAGTAATACTGTAGATATTTCATGTATTAACCTTGTAGTAACAGTCAGGGAAGAATCACCATGATCTGACTGTTACAGTTACAGCAAAGACGACAATAAAGGAAAACACCCCCCCTTCCCTGGGATGGCCAGAGAAATAGGTCTGAACACACCTGTGCTGTTGATTACTAGTTGCATCCATCCTCTCCAGAAAGAAAATACTCATTAAGACATCAGTGTGAAAATTTACAAATATAATTTAAAAAAATCAATACTTGCCTGAATCCCCTATTTTCTGGAGGCAGGAAATAAGTTGGCAGTTCTTCTGGATCAGGAATTTTGGGGAAAGATTTCATGCACTCTGATCGCTGAGGCCAAAGAATATGCTGTTTGTCCTAAGGAGGAAAGGAATTATTTTTTATTAATTAGAATATTAAAAATGTTCAGAAAATAACAAGCTAATAAGAACATAAGGAATAGTCTGGAGGAAAAAAAGAGCAGAGATCTTTAGAGCTATTATTTTTCCATCTTTTCTGGAATATCAGCAGTTCAGCTGTACTGCTTTATTCGCAGGAGATGTTTACAAAGGTAGCTAAGAACAAGCCCCTCTGCGCTGTAGTAGTTTCAAATTATGGGAAACTGGTACAGAGACACTACAGAGATGCTTATATGTTGAAGAAACTCAGAATGCTACATTCTCCAGTGCTGCCACACATCAAAACTGTAGCTAAGAAGTTTCACATAAACAAGGACAAGATTCACTCTCTCAACTCCTCTCTTTGTAAGGGCAAAGCTTATCCTCTCTACTCACTCTGTTGGATTCTACACTCCACACTGAAACGACAGAACGAGCAACAGGGGAAGACTGCAAGGACTGGCTTTGGTCGCTTTGGTTTGCATGAAGATCCAAATTCACTGATGTCATACTAGAAGTTGAAGAGTCTTCACCAAACTAGAGACAACAGAAAAACAATATTTAGCAAAGAAAAGAGATGGTATATTACTGGCTGAATTTCTGGACTTTTTTTTTCCCCCCCACCATTTAGCAGTTAAGCCTCACTGATGAGCTGAAATTTGGGTAGCAGAAAAAAAAATGGAAATTTAAGCCTCTTGATCCACTCACACCATGGAAAAGTAATATTCATATTGTAAATAAGGCAACAACGAAAACACAAGTGCAAATCAACAAAAAAATGCTAAAAGGTACCAAGCAAACATTTCTAACAGAACACAAACAAAATCTACTTATCTAGACTGCACAGCTCTAGTTCAAGTCAGACTTACTAAGACTCATGGCTTGCAAAATTATCTTGATAACCTGAATTTATAATTCTTATAATAGGAAGAACATCCAAGAAGAAAACAGAGCGTAATTAAAAATAACTATTCCTAAACTAGTTAATGGGAAAGTCCAGAACACATTCCACACTGCAAAATAAATGAAACCATAATCTTTATCTGTAGTTCTAGCACAACAGTGGTGTTGCTTAGGTGGCTGTCATTCTGGTTTTCAGTGTTAGTATACACCTTGCTTCCAAAACGTCTCAATATTCCTGTATCAGATTTCCTTGGTGCACTGTCTAATTCAAGATATACAATCAGCAAACACTCACAAAACTGGGCTAACACCTTACTTTTGGGCTGCAAAAGCACTCGCTAGATTCAACACCATTAAGCTCTGCTCTTCCACTTGTTAATTGCTTATGGCAGTTTTGTGCTCCTTCTGGTAGGAAAAAAGATTAAATTGGAAGGAGCATGCAAAAGTTGCATAGTTTGAGTCATACGACAGTGTAATAAACAAAAGAAAATATGATCCATTTTAAGGCTGTAGAGATACAATATTATTTTAAGCACAGTTTTAAGCTGTTATGTTGGAATATTTTCACTAAAGAATAATTCTTGTTCCATATACCACACATACATTAGAAAAAAAACCCCTAACTCCTTAGAAAACCTTTGCCTCTTCATTGATATTAGCTGCCTAATGTTTTTTCCTGTCCTCTCTGAAGGAAACTAAATTGGAAAATTAAACATGGTACACTCCTGCTAGCATGCCTGAAATGTACTATATTTATGTAAGAGAAAGCTGTAATTCCTCAAGGTGAGGATTCTTGTACTTCCTAGAAAGAAACACTTGTCTGTTCTATGCAGGTTGACAAAGTAAAGGAGTCAATATAGAAGGGACTGGCAACTCATAGGAAACTAAGACTTTGGACTAAAACAAAGTGTTTCAATTCAAATACTTCTAATAGTTCTCTTTTCTAAGTAAAAGAAAGTCTTATACAATAAATCCTCTAAATTTCTATAATCCACAGTCAATCTCAGCTTGTATTACTAGCAAAAGAAACTAGCATTAAATACTTTACACTCTGGAAAATGATTTCTCACTATAATTACCACACCCAAAATATACCCCCTTTGTCAAGCCTCAAAAAAAATTTAACTATTTTGCTAATAAGGCAAATGGGATGCAACTTAAAGCAGTGGTATCAATTCACAGACAAACCTGAACATATTCCACATTTTCAAAAATGTCTCCGCGGTGGTAACGAACAGGCTGGTCCCACTGGCAGTGCAAGCTATGCTGCTGGTTACCCAGTCTACAAATCTGATGGTTCCCTGCAGAGCACAACACATTTTTTTTCTACTATATAAGTGAGGTTTCCGAGGAGACAAAGACAGCACACAGACAACCCCTCCACCCCCAATTTGGTCAATCCTTTTTATTTATTTAATTAGCACAGATGAAACTCCGTCTTCGAAAGCCTAGAAAAAAAACCTGTTCAAGAACATATTGCAATCCCTTGTTTTAATAAGCAAAACACAAGAGCCACTCAGGGCCATCTTAATATATAGAGAAGTTATGTCCTAATATTAATCTGAATATGTGCAATTCTTCATTGCTATGATGAGCATGAACTCTAAAAAGTTATACCTAATTGAGCTTCTTTTGCCATCTGTGTCTCGTGAATAATGTTCCTCAAGATTTGTTCCTCCTGGATGAGCTTGTACTTGTCTAAGACATCTTGTTGCCTAAGGTAATGGTCATGCTGCTTCTGATATTCCTTCAATTCATTTAGTGTTCGCTGAAGTGATCTTGAAAATTCAACAGTAGAAAAGGTTTACTTTGCATGCTTTTTAAAATATCAGCTTTTCCTATAATGTTGCACAGTTTCAACTTTGGGTTTCTAAAAGTATTCTTATGAATAATTTTATTGCACAGTCAAAGAAATATAGAAAGCTGAAAATCATTGTTTTATTTGAAATGTAAATAATTGCTGCAACAGAACAACAGAAGTGAGATTGTATGAATCGACACTAGGATGCTTCTTTAGTTACCTATGCTGGGCTTCCAGTTTTTGCTCAAGTTTTTGTTGACACAAGACAGCATGCTTCCTTTTTACAGCTTGCTCAAACCCTGGTTTGGCCTGTAGAGCATGATCATAACACAGGACCGAGTGGTTGTACTCTCCAAGCATCTGAAGAATGACAGAGAATCAGCCATTGTTCAGTAATATTTAATAAAAAAAAAATATTCCATTTTTAAAGAAGTCATTAACTCAAATTTTAATTTGTGGTAACAAGCAGCCTGTCATATCTGAAACTCAAGCCACTATATCTGCTAAAGAAAGGCTTCAGTAGAGCTTCCCTGGAATTTATTTCCAAGTGCAGATAAGAACCTTTGCTGAAAGACAGACTTTTGGATAAAAATATCTTGATAGAATCTTAAACATTAAGCATGAAATGCGTGTGGAACACAAGGCACATTGTAAAAGAGTAAAACATTACAAGTCAAGGCAGCAAGATTAAATAATAATTGGTTTTCTAAAAGTCTTAGAAAATAAAGGTAGTATTTACTGCGTATATATTTCCCAAAGTGTAATAGCTGGTAAAGAAGTCACTGTAATCCAGAGCTGCATGGACCACAATAGCTGCATCTGCAGAGAAGTGAGCCCGGTGCAGAATATTTGCCAAATTTACTAGTGCAATATCTTTATTTTGCCTAAAAGAAGAAAAGAAAATGAAATGAAGAAAAGAGAAAACAGACATTAAAAGAAGGTCAAACTGTGTAAGAATCATGCATAAGGATACATTCGTCAGTCACATATTAAATATATAATTTGATAGAAAAATGTCAAAATTATATATATGCCTAGTATAGCAAATAAAGACTAAGAACAAGGAACATGGATTATTCCTTAGGATAGTCTTAGAAACTAAAACCTGTTTACTAACTATGATAACCAGAAAAGCAATCTGAAAAGAAATCCTTATTAGCAATTCTTACCTTGAAGAAAAATGAAGGGCACGCATGGCACATTCTACTACTTGGTATGGCTCATTCTTTATTCGCCAGTAAAAAGAAGCCATATTATAGAGTACCCAGGAAGAAGAGTTCTGCCGTAAAGAGAAACACATGAACTGTACTAACTACTAAGACATGAACTAAAAGGTTAATTAGGTCTTTTATTACTACGGGATGGAAAGCTGAGCATCAAATCTGCTCTAAGTTATCCTCTTCCTCTAGAAAGCTGCCATTTGTCAATAGTTGTGAATGTTCAGGAAGAACGAACTAGCATATAAATGTATTAAAGAAACAGAACTTCTATCTTTCAGACAGGTTAAAATTCAAAATGAGATGAAATGAGAAGGGGCAGCAGTTTAAGAATCAGCAGCTTAGTTGGAGTTCAGTGAGAGTTCCTATATTTTGCAGGAAGGCCTTTAATAAAAACATACACATTTCAGTACTGTTGCTTCTTCTTTCTTTAAGTGCCTGCATTTTTGTTTAAAAGCTCTTATTACCTTGACAGAGCAATGAATGTGGCTTGCCAGACCACACAAATACATGAGTCATTAAAGACGACAGTAAGTATCTATTTACTGGCTTTGCTGATGCTTTCTCCTACCTCTGCTTGCCTAGCAGAAAATGTTTTTAGTCTGCCTTTTGTAACTGAAATGTAAGCAAAGATATATGTGCAAAACTAGTACTGGATCTGATCGCATGTACCAGGCATATCTAATCTTGTAGAGAACTTTCTAGTACTCTTTTTGTGCATACAGTAAGATCACAGTTTCATACCTTCATTAGCCCGTCATAAATACGATGACCTATTTCCTCTATACTTCTTCCCAGCCTCCGTGATAAGTATGTGAAGATTGGATCTTCTTTAGGTAACAAGGGTGCGGAAAGATTAACTCTTTCTTGGACACCCTACAATAAAATTGAACATAGGTATTTGCTGACACTTCAACTAAAAGTAGAGAAATATACACATGAGCATGACTCCCAGGAAAATTTACAGCTTGGTTATTTTACATTCCTATCTTCCTTTCGTACCAAGATCTTAGGGATGTGACAGGATAACGTCACCTTTGACAGATGAATGATATGTATTATTACAGCCAGGCAAGCACTAGAAGCAGCCAGAAGCAGCCTCTGCTTGTGAATGCTATAGGGGAAATATTCATTTCTGGTAGCACTGTGTATCTGGCAGCTATTGATTTTACTAGCGACCACTGAAGCATTTAACTCTTGTTTGTCAGGCTACATGCACACTATGAAAGTATCCCTACATTTCTTCTTCTCTTTCTTCCTTCCCCAACAACAAATGTATTCCTTTCAAAAGTACATCCAGACCCAGGAACAGAGCTAAAAAAATTCAGTTCCTGTTTTGTCCATAAGAAAATCCTTACTTGTAGATGAAAAGTCATTTTAAAGACTTGTAATAAAATAAATACAAAGATATAAGCACTAAAGCTGCATCTGCATTAGAAAATTTGCTCATATAATACTGTTGACAAAAACAATTTTTGCACCACACTTCCACTGTAACCTTTCTAAAGGAGATGAACTTTGTACTAGTAAAGAACAATTATCTGGGTTAGGGCTTGGCATTCAGACACAAAAGAGACAGTCAAGTATGTTAGGAGCTACCGACAAGCCTGCAAACAATTTTATGACCCTGAATCTTCGTAGAGTTTAATGACCCTGTTCAGCACTCTCCAATTTTCAGCTGAAACAATTCACAAGTTAGAAGCATTTCCAATGAAAGCTACCATTTTACTAGTGAAACGCGTGTTATGAAAACAAAATACTCCATTTTCTTAAAAATGCCCTCTAAAATAAGGCAAACAATAAAAGAGAAACAAGATCTGTATATCTGACGGAACTGTCCTCCTGTAAGCAGGTACTTTAATCGGAGCACAACTGTGGTTTAAAAAAAGTCTGAAATAGTCTTGAAAGATTACAATACCTTTCAACCTTGACTGAGAACTGCCAGTAAGGAGTTTTCTATTCCTCTTCCTGATGGGGGAAAAAAACATAATTGCATTTACTCACTTACCCGTAAGTGCTGAAAAGCATGAATACTGTATGGAAGATCTAGAACTTTTGTACAGTCTGGCTGCTGCAGGTCTGGAGGTACTGGTGACTTTGTGTCTATGTAGTCTTCAGGGCTGAGGACATAACAACATAACACAGCAGACTCCAGGTTAAAATACTGCTAAAGTTCATAAGAGACAGTATTGTAGTTGACGAACACAGTATTCTGATTTGACCATTAACAAAAATCCTGTGTTTGAGCACATTTCTGATGTCTTCCCAGATTTCAGTTGTCTCAGGATGTCATCACTATATGATAAAGTAAATAAATTTCTGTCTGCTTCAGAGAAAACATCAAGATTTGGATAGCCTCCAAAATGTATCAGCGTCAACCTAGTGTATCACTATTATGATTAATGATCTATCTGCCAGGCAAATGGCAATGCATGCAGATTAGAAGACTCTTCAACTGAAACAAACAAACAAACCCCAAGTATTAGTGAGAAGCCCAAATGAAGGTATCTGAAGATAAAATCATCTTTTCCCACTTCAAGTACTCATCTGATTATGTTAAAAAACCATAAAACTACAAAAACAAAACAGTCAGCCCTGAAGATGAATTACCAATGAAGCTGGATGTCAAGCAGACTGTCCACACATCCTTTACTTGCTAAACACAGGGGATGAAATATGACCAGAAGGTTCAACAGCTTGGTAATCAACAAGGGACATGATGGTAATCAACAGAATTTCATTCAAATTTAAGTCAAGACAGTTCCCACTACAAGAAGTGTATCTAGCTCAAAACATCCGAAGCACACTCAAGCAAATTCAACCCCCTTCTACATGATGCACTTCAGTTTAATTCGCATGTCTGGTCGTATCAGTACAGAGTTACAGTGGTAGAACTGACTGGGAGCCTGGGAATAGAACGAAGAAGTAGTTTCAAGGTAGGGCTAACATGGACAGTTTGGGGGAGACAGTATTTCTGTGTCGTACCCTTTCATAATTAGTGGCAGAGGTTGTTTCAATTTTATTCCGCACTAACACAAAATAAAACAACTGTCATCTAAAGAACAGTCAGTGACAGTATTTTTCTTTTTACTTGCATTTAGAGGTTTTGTTGATTTTTTCATTCAGTAAAAATCTTAAAATATAAAGCATCTTATTACCGGATATCTTTGCTCTCTAAGGTGATGTATGTGCCATCGTATAGATCTAGGTCCCCCAAGGGCACCTTTGCTTTAATGCAGTCCGGATCCTCTTTATTATGCCTTTGTTCCAGCCCTGTGTCTCTGTCCTCATTTTCCTCTATATGAATCTTTTGAGCAACTAACTGTTTCTGTAGGAATAAAAAAAAAAAAAAAAGAAACAGAAGAATGTATACTGATGAAAGCAAACTCTATAGTTGCTAGGAGTTGAACAGTCAACTTTTTCCTTAAAACAAAGTCCACCTGAAGAAAACCTAAAACACTCTGTTCAAATTTTGGGAATATTCCTCTATATTTTATAACATCTGCAGGACATTTTTTGATTTAGATGGAATATAAATACTTTCATTAGAGATAATACAACTTGAATAGGCTCTTATTTCTCCTGCTGTACCTAAAAAGAGGGCTAATAGCATTCCAGATTCATGGTAGGCCATTCAGAAAAAGAACAGTTGTTAACAGTATGTCAGCTTTACCATATTTGGACCCTTTTCCTCCACTGTAAGTCCTCATGGAAATAATATTGGAGACTGCAAACAAAATGAACTTCTTAACCATTCAGTGCGCTAAGTACAACTGAGGTGGCAGGCTAATGCAAGAATTGAGACTAATTTCTGTAGATCAGCTTATGATGTGCCTTAGGAGCTACCTTTCACCCCATAAAGCTCATAGGTATTGATTACTATGAGCAGCAGATGGACTAAAGATCTGTCCCAGCACAGTAAGCTGTATTTAATTCTCACCTAGATCTGCAAATTGAAAACCTGTTAAATATCATAACGATTTGTGTATGTGAAATAAGAAAATTTGCATTTTTAAAGCCATACACAGTTGATTACACACTACTATGCAATACTAGAGATATATACAGTAGCAGCAACTTGTACAAGATCTTACAATAGGTAACTTCTGCTGAAAGTCATTTGTATGTCACAAATTGTACATTAGT
Source organism: Nipponia nippon (assembly GCF_047370975.1). Lineage (NCBI taxonomy): Eukaryota > Metazoa > Chordata > Aves > Pelecaniformes > Threskiornithidae > Nipponia > Nipponia nippon. The sequence goes on along the minus strand of NW_028262291.1, from coordinate 25,338,003 downwards.
GATTTCCAAACCCACAACCCATGTCCTGAAAAGCTTACAACTATTGTTCAATCCATAGCTAAAGTGTCCATTACCGCAAAAATGAGTATACCCTGATGAGAAAGACTGGCTGAACACAGTCACACAAGGGGCAGTCCTGCTTTTTTTCCTCCCTTCCACTTCTCCCATTCACCTAAAGCTACTTCTGGTGCTCATCTAACTTCCCAGTTAGCTAGTTAGGCTAATCTGACAAAATCAAAGCTGGCACAAGAGAAAAGAGTGCATGGCCAGAAGAAAGACTGTGAGCTGTTAGCTTGCCCAGCCCATATTATATTTAAACTTTAGTTTAAGTTACCCGTTTGAAGTTCATTAAAGCCCTTTTCAGAAGGGTGTTCTCAGACCCTTTTTCCAATAATAAACGGGCTTGAAGAAAAGCAGGGGTGACCTGCTCTGTGTTCTTCTGGAATGTAGTAGTCAGCAACAGAATCCAGTACCTAAATGGCTTTACTTAAAAATGTTAGTATTTATGGATAACAACAGGGAATGATGCAACTGGGGACAATGATAATCAGTTGAGCAAACTTGAGGCACAAAATTCTTGAGATCTGAAGAATTCTTCATCCTTTCACTGAAGCAGTGTTATGCCAATAATGACTTCTGTTCCCGATCTAAGTCTATCACTAAAAAGCCTGTGAAAAAAATAACCTTTATTTTCAGAAATTAGTACTTAATGTTATACTTTACCTCCAGTTCTTTGAGGTAGTTAACTGTTGTTTCTTGTCTCATTAGTATTACCAAATCATGTGGGTTCCTCAAGTTCATTGGTGAATCCACCTGCAAGACATTTCAACAGTCCATCATGTAAGACATTCCCCTAATTAGCATGATTTAAAGAAGTTTTTGTCAACTTTCCAAACAACTTGGACACATTTCTGGGACTCTCTCTTATTGCAGTGCTGCATCTCCAGCAGCAAATTTCCTGGTCATTTTAATGCGTCCCGTCAACAGACTAAGCCTTGGGCCATGTTCTCTTGGCTGTGAGTCAGATAAGCTCAAATCTACTTTCTTTGGACTATTGACTGTGAAGTCTACATTCCTTGCAAACCTCTCTACTGAGTAAGAATCCTGTCCTCCAAGATGGAAACGCTTGTTCCTTTTATCCTCCCCCCCCCCCCCCCCCCCCCGCGCCAAACCTAAGGGTGGTTTCGGCTAAATTTGGCTAAGTATTCCTTTCCAAATCAAAAGCTGAACAGCTTCTTTTAGGGTGACCAAGCATCTGCAATGATCCAGAGAAGCACAGAAAACACCATGTAAAAAAAAAATTAACGATGTTGTTAGCTGAAGCATTAAAGTCTACAGCATTTTACTTACAGTCACATTTCGTATTTCCTCCTATGGGCCCCACCTCACTTTGAACTGGTTGCACACAAAACCAGAGTTACACACTGAAAGCAGCACTAGTTCATGCCTCAATTGCTAGAGGAACTACTGTGGTATGTGCAAGCAAATGAGAGATTAATTTGCAAAGAAAATAAGGGAAGGTTTTAAGCATTTAAGTTTTAAGCATTTAATTGCCCATTCCAAAATAGCACTGTTCCTCTGACATCTAAAGGTTGCTTGCATGATACTAGTGTCACTGAGAGTGAAGTCAACTATCAGCTCCACTTTCAGTGACAAACTGCATCTGGGGAGAGATTTTTTGCAGAAAGTTATGCAGGCATTACCATTTAGAAAGCCTTATTCTAAAAGATGAAGGATCTTGGCTTATCATTCATTCAGAAACAGAATGATATTCAGGGACAGCTTCTGTTTTTAACTTTTGATAAAACAGTCTCATGAGAGTCAGGTCTGAATTTAGTCTTTGGAAATTTGGAGTGGTATGTTACAAATCCAACGTGCACGGGTTGACAGAAAAGCACACAAGTACCAAATTCCTATCAACTATTACCTGGCAGCAGAAATCAAAGTGACACCAACAATCAAACAGCAATGTCACTGAATTAATTCATAAAGTTATGTCAATCCACCAGGAAATCATCTCAGCCTAAGCAGCATGCATGATATTTTTCTTTAGTCTTCAGATTTTCACTTCCAGATCTGACCTGTTTGTCACCAGCAAACGAGCACTTTCTAATAGCAAAACCCTTCAGCCCAGTAGAAAGTTAATATTATTAAAGAGGTAATGGCTGCCAAGGTTATTTAAGACCAATGCAGTGTGTAAACAAAAAGCTCTAAACCCAAAGCTTTAGTAGTAAATCCAACCTTACATTTATTTACATTTAATAATTTCTGACTCAAAGTTCAAGACTTCCACTGCAAGAAATTAGCAGAGTAAAGACTATTATTAGCTCCTAAAAATAAAAATCCATTTCAGGTACAATAATTTCAGAAAAAGAATTCTAATGGAAAAAATTAAGCAGCTACACTGGACAATCATGCAAGGTTTGCAGAAGAAACTTGAGCCAGCACATCCAATGCTTTCAGAGCACTTTTGGCAGCTTGTAAAAGTGAGCCAAATATACTGTATTAGTTCTTATACTCTTCAGTTTATACATTCATAGTATTAAGGCATTACAAAACGATAACTGAGGAAATAAAAAGCGTTCAGATCTATAAAAAAATGCTATATGACACAAAGGAAAACAGATTCTTAATTGAAAACCAGAAGAGATCTTATGATATCATGCCTGCAAATGAGGAAAATGCCTTCAACAGACATCAGTTTGGAGGATGATGGTGCTCAAACTTAAGAATTTCATAGAATTCAAAGTGCAATTTCCTAATCTGCTTAGATTGATCCAAAAAAAAATCACCCTGCTGTCAAGTAGGGGAATACTCCCTTTTCTTACTACCTGTAATCTTACAGCTCCACTGAGAAACAGGTCAGCCAATACAGCTGAAAAATAACTTAAAAGATTAAACAATTAGTTTTCAGCCAGATCAGCAGGCTAATCTGAATTGGCCTCAGGTGAGCACTTCATCATCCCCCTCTCCATAGGGACAGCCACATGGCTCTCGAACTGCAACCTGTTCCTCTCAGATCCAGCCAGCAATACTGTCAAGACTTCTGGTTCATTACCCACCTTTTTACAACATCCCTCCCCAGATCAAACACGTTTTCTTTTACAGTGCTAGCCGTTTCTACACCTGGAAAAAGACAAAGCTGACCTACTCAGCTGTGAAGAGCACCAATACTGCATTTGCCATCCAGGGCAGTAATGCCACCTCATGAAGAATTTAGCACAGTGAGTAAGTAGAAAACAAAGACATAATATCCCCATAATCGACACAGCAGAGGTAACAGTAGCAGCAGTGGTAAAGTTAAGTGGGCAGCAGCACGTCCTGAAATGGAGAACGCACACTTGGAGTCCTGCAGGGCTCGCCACCTGGGTGCTCACACTTTGCCCCATCCTTGCTGCTCATGCTCAAGTGCCACCTAGCATCTTCCTCCTTTCCAGTGCAGCCATATGCCAAAACCCAGAAAATTATACCCTGAACAAAATATATATGACATGTCAGAACTTTCCTATGGGCTGCTGCTTAGAAAAATTCAAAGACACAACAACACACCCCAAAGATATGGAAAAGCCCTCAGAGCTTCACTCACCTGTCAAATAATTCTGTAGTCAGAAATACAGTAGTCCAAATAAAACATATTTGATGGATACCTGGAGACTGTTCTGGATTACACCCCTTCCTTCCCACAAGAAAAATATTCTAGGTAGATTTTAGAAGATACTGGTTTCATTCAGTCTCATGTCATGCTTGTTCTCTTATAGACACTTGCCGCCTCTATTTAATAGTCACCCAGAGACTGATCTGATTGTGGAAATGCCTCCAGTTTCAAGAAAGTATCTAAAACAAAACAAGAAGAGGCTGGTTCCACCAGAGAAGTTCTGCATAAAATATCAACTTATTTTTCTCTTCTTTATGTCTGTTGCCTTTGCACAGTTGAAATACATCTTCACGGCATTCGTTACAGAAAATATTTCTTTAGACAGAAAACAGTAAGCAACATGAATGGTACTGGATCATTTTGAGGAAAGAGCACATTATATCCACAATTGCATATGATTTTATGGTACAAACAGTATGTACTTACTAGCTCATAGCCATAGCTCCCCTCTTCTATGACAGTTCAGGTATTTGCAAATAACTGTGTATTGAAAGCCTCTTGCTGTGAAATACAGGGTGCACGTGGCCCCTGTCTTACTAAGCTTCACCACAGTTGCTGACAACACAGTCCTGGGACCACTGGGATGAATAAAAGTTTGTATTTGTTCTGAGCACTGCTGAAGATGTGTGTGGCACAGTGTTTGTATTTAATGTCAGTTTTTAAACAATTAACTAGTACAGAAAACAGAACAAAACTTTGCTCTGGAAATGAACATAGGTCTGACTTCAACAGTTAAAACCTTATTAGAGGGCAGGCGTTATTTCAAAAGCTGTCATGTTTTATCCTAATACTGTAACAGCTGCAATCAAATACCCAAGTGTCCTCAGATGCTTCTTTTTACCTTAGGATTGAATCTACTGCCAGGAAGGACTTGGGCTCACTTTAGTGTGTTACACTCTCTTCCCTGCTGCACAGAAAGTTGCAGATACACCACCCCGACCCCCAGTGTTAAAAACTACTTCACATTTAATGCTTCCTGTCACATTTAAGACAGGAGCTGAGGATGTTAGCATAAACTAAAACTGCATTAGAAACGGTAGCTTCGCTTTTATGCGATATAGGACAGTGGCCTGCTAATATGACAGATCCTTCACCCCTTCATGCAAAGTCTGTTGTGCCTCATCATCTGATTAAGGGAGTCGGATGAATGAAAAACAGACGGATACTGCGATTTAGCTCATCTTTTGCAAAATGCAAGCAGCTCCCCACTAGACTCTGCTGGGATGAAATGGAACAGATGTCAGCCTGCAGAGCACCTACAGCCTTGTGGTGAGGAGAGTGGAGACTCCTGCGCCAGAATAGATGCTTGTTCCAACTTACTCATTTTTAACTCAAAGCGTTAGGCTGATGCCAAAGCACCACATTCATTTACTCTTCCTCCAAAGTGCTGAAACTGTGACATTCAAGATGAAGTGCTTGAAATGCAAGAATCTGACTTCAATTCAAACACAGTAAACAGGAGAAAAACAGTGCTGAAAAGCTTTCCTTGAACCTCTGATGGCTACTATAGCTACACTGCAGAAAGCCTGCCAGTAAACCACTTTTAGAATAAGTGTTCTCTGTTCAACTTTGCCCAAAGGTGAAAGTTTCTTTTTAAAGCACAGTTCAAATTTATTCACTGTCACAAAGTACACCAAGAACCTGATTCAGCAAGAAACACACAGAATTTGTGTAACAAAAAAAAGACATCAGAGTTGAATCAAACCCTGAAGTTTTAGAGAGTAACACTCCTGTGTTACCTGCATATATCAAAGTCTCTGAATAATTAGACTTGTACATTTTGCCAAACCTTCTGGTATACTCCTCTCCACGATCCAGTTATATCGCACCAGGAAGTAAATTTTTAAAATGAGGGTCAATGAATGCCTCTGTCAACTATTTTTAGGTAAGGCTTTTTTTAAAGAACTGTGGAAATCCCACTGTTAACTGAGGCATAGGAACACCCAGATCAGAACAGCTGTTAGTGACTCTACGTGTCCTAAAAGCGTTCTACTACATGCAGAAGGCAGATTATGACAGAAAGAAGCTGGAAAAGATACTACATCAAATGATGGTGTACAGCAAAATGGGCTCCTCTTACTTGTTTTATAGGCTTGCTTTACAGATAGTGGATCTCTTGTTACTGTACTTGCAAAATGAAGGCAATTCCCACTCAAATAGGCTGGAACTGCTTGCAGTCTCAAGTGGGAGCAAAGGATCTAAAAACTGATGCTTGCCTTTTGGTATATTTTTGCTGTCCTGAGATACTCTACACTCCAACACGATGCTACTACAGCATTTCTGAAAAAGCTGCAAAAAAATCTGTATAGGTTTCAGTGCAAGACAAGCTACAAAACTGGAAAATATATGCTTTGGCTTATCCAAATGATATGCAGGGAGTGTCAGAAGATACTTGTTCCAAGGCATGTCTCTGAAAAATTCACACAGAAAAATTATGTTGAATCAAGTTATTATAATAAGTATTGAGCCATTTAAAAGCTTACAGCTGCAGAATCTGTTAACAAACAGCATTAGGTGTTTGGATATTAAGAGTAGCTGTGCTACAGGGAAAACAGAAATTTTAAACACTTGCAGCACTTCAAACAAAACCTAACGAAGTTGCAGTATTATTGAATAGGTCTGCTCAACTGAGATCACTTCCAGAGAGCACACCAGCTATGAATACCATAGATAACAGATCTAAATACATCAAAGGAAAACAAGACTTTATTTGTAACACCACTTGTCTGCAATGTGTTGTTGGTCATAGTTAAGGGTACAAAACAAATTTCCAACGTGTATATTCTAGCTAAGGTTTATATTCTGCAGTAGCAAAACAGATGCCAGCCATACACTCAGTTGAATCAAAACAAGAGATGGAGAGACCACTCATATACATCTGTAATGAACAAGCACTTGTTTTCATAAATGCAGACTGATTCCTCCTGCCTGCTCACTGCCAAATCCTAAAAATATTGTGTTCTAATGTTGAAAGTACAGAAAAAGAAAAATACTAATTAGACTTACACAATACCAAAAAAAAGTTAACCTTGAGCAGTAATTTCTTCAGCAAATGAATAGCAGACAACCTGTTAGTTTTTTCTGGTTAAACTTTAAGGGAAATTACTTTATCCAGTGATGTATTTTTAGGGCAGGCACTTTATACCATGGTTCTCATTTCCTAATTGGTTAGTAACAGGTAGCAATTCAGCTTTAAATGTACCAAAAAAAGAGTTCAGCTACATGACATAACAGTGGACTTCACAGTTTCCCTGACTTTGCTCTTTTGGGCTTCGATGGGGCCTTCATGCAAACACGAGCTTGGGCCACTTCCAGGCTATGTTTTTGCTGTGAAGCTCACAGTATGGGGAAGGCATGCCAGGCACCAAGCACAGCTTTCAACACAGAATAATCAGTTTTGAACAGTCGATTCATATAATCTTGTCAGTTTGTTCTACCCTTATTTTACAAGTGATCGAAAACAGGATGAGAGGCCAGGAAATTGAAGTGTAAGGATGCTGAGAGAAATGGGACATGGGAGCCACCCTGTCCCCAGAGGACAAAGTCTGTACGGAAACACCAGGAGTGGGGGAACGAGCAGGACATGGCGCCTACACGCGGTCAGAGCCACCACTGGGGCCTTCTGGACTTAGAAACTGAACCACCTCCGCGTGTATTACTATGAAGGGCTAAATCCAGACATTTTTCTATTAAAGCTTTGCTGTCAGCAGTCAAAACCCGGCATAAGTTTACCTGCTAGACTGTGGCAGGAGTGAGGGGCAGGGGCACCGACAGCTGTATGTTAGCAGCCCTTCGAATCTGCCTCTTCGCTCCTCCACTGCAGATGCAAATCTTTCACTATTGAGTTGAGAACAGTGAAAGCTACTTCTCCTCCACCACTGCCCCAAAGAACAAAAAAATTTGCATTTCTAACTGCACTCCACATATAGGCGACCACAAGGCCTATTTTTATCAAATTCGGATCTAGCCGTGACCTTCACAGTGATACAGAAAGACGAAGGCTGCACTCCCCTGCGAGCAGGCAGCGCTGGTGAAGTGTGGTTCTAGGTCAGCAGGACCCTATTGGGGACAAGGATGTTGTCTCAGCCGTTCACTACATAAAACATTCACGTTCAAGCTTTTCAAATATATGTATGAAAAGGCAGAAAATTTAAAATGAAGGTTTTTTTAAAAATTATTATTTTTCACACTAGAGGAAGACCTAAATCCCACAGTCTTCCGGTAATCAAAAGAGAAGTTTTAAAACCATACAAGCTTCTCTTTTCCTGAGGATAAGCTGACCTATGCTTCAAAACCATCACGCTTCAGCTCGTCACCCTGGGGTTGGATAACATCTAATGAACTGCAGTGACTCACACCAACCTCCAGCCTAGATTGCTCTGCACAGACTCATAAAGAGGCACTGGCAACTGTTTGGGGAAGGCGTGCTGTGTTGCACACTTCAGTAAGAATGAAAAATTTTTTTTTTTTTGTTTAGCACACAACAGACTTGGAAGAATAAGAAATTCAGTCAAGAATGGGCAAGCAAACTAACCTTTAGAGAAAGAGCAAAGTAAACATCCATCTGTCATTTTCAAGATAGGACTGAGTGACTGCTTAATATATTGCAGAAGATGCTTTTGTAAGCAGCAAATAGCTTTTTATTTGGCTACACTAGATTTTCGGCTTTCCTTGGTTTCGGATGGCTGCTTTTCCTATAGTCTTGAGCATATGGACCACTGTTCTTATCTCAACCTCTTAGCATATACGTGCAGTCAGATGATAGACATCAGTAATGTATTAACCAACTCTAAAGCCATCCATGAATGCTCCTGCCTTGCTACAACTTGAGGCACACTTGCATTCAAATCTGCAACCAAACGAACAACTGTTAGGTAATGCCTCCCCTCTTTACTTGTACTAAACCAGAATTAAGCACTCTACTGCACTGCATGAAATTCAGATGTCACATTTACTGGGCAGCTAGTCTTCTTAGCCCCAAACAGGCTAACTACCATTGCTCGTTCGCTCTCTTCTCCAGATCATCTCTAACAAACTTCAAAACACATGACAGTGCATTAAAAACAAAACAACATTTTGTCAACTCAGATTCCTTGCCAGAGGCTCTCTGCTCCTGGCAACACTTCCCCAGTCCTGCTTTGGGCCATCTGCCTGGGAAGTTTCTTTGCTTCTTTTAGTTTAGTTACTCAGAACTAACTTTTTCATCGTTTATAGTAGTCCACATAAAGGCAGTCCTCTGAGTCCCTGACAGCTTGCTTGGCTTTAATCGCCTTCATCAAGGGATCTTTAGAAAGACCCTACCTCAGCTCTGATATGTCAGGTCTCTGAGAGATGATAGCAGCTGGTCCCCACCAGTAAAGACATGAATGACTACTGAAACTGCTTCCTGCATTGCATTTAATCTGTCACTTGTTTGTCCTCTCTTTATGCCAAGTTTCTCTCTTCTCTTAAAGTACACTAGTATTTCTGTAGAGTGGCTACTTTCCCTACTGGCAGCAAGCACTGTCTAAAATCAGTTATATATTAGCCTGAACTTTATACTGTGAGTTGTGAAATGAGAAAGCTTATAAACAGGTGCACTGAGCAGATATAATCTCATTAGAGAGAGACGATTACTCAGTCCCTGACTTTGCAGGAACACACATTTGAAAGTGGACTCGGACCAAAAGAAGAATATGAACTGATCCAGGGAATAATGTATTTGACCTGACAACAGGCTACTAGAGCAACAGATACAGCTTGATGGCTTTTCTCTTGATGGCTTACCGAGACAACAAAATGTTACATACACTGCTGGGAATTAATTTGTTTCATCATTCAGAAATGCTCACTAGAAACAGGAACAGCAGGGCCTACTTAGCAAGCACTCCTGTTTACTAGATGAGACCTTGCTGATATATGGAAAATTGTTTGTTTTGTCTTAATTTTGCCACCCCTGCCAGGTTGTTATACCACTAAGAACTCCAGCTCAAGTCTCAGTCAGGGTCTTATGCCACAGGAAAATCAATCTCACTTGAATGTAGTCTCATATTAAAGGCTTACATCCTTGCTGCACTATAAGAAGAAATAACTAGCAGGGATTTTAGGGCAATAACATAAAATATTCTCACTCTTCTTCCCTCAAACAGATTCTGGCTATATTTTGTATATAGGCCAGGATCTGCAACTTCAGCTTTCAGCTCCTCATGCATAGCGCACTTTGGTTATAAGGAAGACAAGGTTCACAGTAGCAAACTAAAAGCTGCAGGGAAGTCACTTGTCACTGGTGCTTACCTGGACATCCGCAGCTAGTGGCTCATTTAGCAGGGTAAATGCCTGGGTCTTACTACCACCTAAGTTTTGCCCACATCTTAATCACTTATATGGGCTTCATTCAGATAAACTGAGGTAGTCCAAGAGAAGATTATGCCTGTCCTTCTGTAAAAAGGTGATAATCTTTAAAAATGCGTTTCAGACTGAGAACGCTAATATTTCTAAAATTAAATAATATAAATGCTAATTAATGCCACCACTCTTAACCACCAGACAGTATTAGCCACTTCCAGTTAGAAACTGCTGCTGCTGGATAGGGTTGCGATCAGCAGTGCAAAGTCCAACAGTGCCTGGTCACCAGCAGCATCCCTTGGGGATCAATACCAGGGCCAACACTGTTTAATGTCTTTACTAACAACAGGGGAAAAAAGAACCTCAGCAAGCTTAGTGTCCTCTGCAAACATGGGATGGGGGTTGCCATGGAGCAGGGCAGGGCTGTGGTTAGAGAGAGAGCTGGAGAAACAGGCTGACAGGGACCTCATGAAGTCAACGGCAAGCGCAAACGCAGCGCCTGGGATGCAACAGCCCCATGCAGCAGGAAAGGCTCAGGCTGAACAGAAAACAGCTTTGCAGAAAAGGATGTTTGGGCCCTAGTGGGGAAAAAGTTGGCAATGAGCCAGCAGCATGCCCTTGCAGCTGAGGCAGTCAACTGCATCCTGGGCTGCAGCAGCAAGGCTGGAGCCAGCAGGGCAAGGGGAGAGATTCTCCACCCATGGGAATGCACCTGCTTCAGCTTTCTGTCCTCGGTTTCAAGGCCGGCAAAGCTCATTCGAGGTGGTGAGGGGCCTGGAGCACATAACCCACAGAGCAGCTAAGAGAAGCAGGCTGGCTCAGCTGCAGGGGGATACTGCTGCTGTTTTCAGCTTCCTAAAGACAGGGTACAGAGAAGATGGAGCCAGACTCTTCTTGAGGTGTGACAGTGAGAGGCATCATACATCTGTTGCTACATGGGAAATTCTGATTAGGAAAAAATTGCACACTGAAGGCAGTCGACCGCTGGACCAGGCGCCCAGCAAGGTTGTCAAATCCCCACCCCTGGATGCAAAATTTAGCCAGGCAGGGCCCTCAGCGACCGGACCCAGTTGGTCCTGCTTTGAGCTGTGGGCCAGGAGGCATTACTCTGTAACCCTATTTACCTTATTGCATCCAAACCAGTAGCAGCTGAAGCTTATTCCAAACATGAGTCTTGACCTACACAGCTGTCTTCTAGTTGGTAAGGTGCTTCAAAATTCAAACTTGGGCTGCTGGGCAAGCAGCAAGAACTAGCACAATGGATCAATACTTGGACATTCAAAGGAGGAGTCTAGACAACTATGGAAAAACCTGATGTGACAATGTTTTTCTACAAAACAAGAGTAGATTAATTAGAACCAGTAGAGAAGCCAATAAGATGACAGGCAATGCTCTGCGTACACTGAGAAGTTGAACCGCCAGGCACTGCAGAGAAGCACAAGAAGCTGCAAAGCCAGTGTTTGAGACAAACGTGGACAAAAGCCCCACTGAAAATGCACAAACTAAAAATAGCTGGAGAGAAGGATTGAATGGCTAAGTATACTGGTAAAAATACAAGTTCTCCTGATAAATATCAACTTAATGAAGAATATTCTGAAAAATTAAAGCAAAGAGATGCTTCTGCAGGGAAATTTTAGGCTTCTGTCCTGTTAATAACTACTTAGGCCTTGGTATTAGAAGGATAGGTCGAATATTTTGGAATATTGTGGTTCTACCAATGAATTGATAAATCAATTATGAAGCATCCCATTGTCAATGAATCACAGAATATCTCAAGTTGGAAGGGACCCATAAGGATCATTGAGCCAAACTCCCTGCTCCTCGTAGGACTACCTGAAACTAAACCATATGACTAAGAGCATCATCTGGACGCTCCTTGAACTCTGACAGGCTTACTTCCCTGGGGAGCCTGTTCCAGTGACCGACCACGCTCTCAGTGAAGAACTTTTTCCTAACGTCCAACCCGAACTTCCCCTGATGCAGCTTCATTCCATTTCCTTGTGTCCTGTTGCTGGTCACCAGCGAGAGGAGATCAGCACCTCCTCCTCTGCTGCCCCCCTTGAGTAAGCTGTAGACTGCGATGAGGTCACCCCTCAGCTGGGTGACATTGCTGGACAATGGAGATCATCTGTTGGTTTTGCTGCTAACTATTGAACCACAATTACATTTTGGCATTTAAAACAACATTCAAGTTCACTCTAGAAAATGCCCACTCTTCTCATTCCCCAAAATACAAATAAGTGGAATAAATGAAACTCAGAGGTGCTCTGCAGGGATGGCAACCACAAATTCAAGTATCATTTTCACAAGAGCCAGGGAGATGACAGTAACAGATGCTGAAATACATCTTATTACAAAAAACTCACTGGACAATTCACAGCACTATATCCCAGCTACTGAAGAATCCGGCTTCTCAAATTCCAAGTAATACCATATTTATAATTTGAGTTTCCTTGCTGGAAATGGATGGATTAGCTTTGACCGTGCAGATAAGAGAAGTTATTCCACAGATATTATTTTATCACCTCCGCTATAGACTTTGAGTACTTTACACATGGAACATGGGAATGCCCCTGCTTAGAAAGCATTGGTAACTGTAATAGAATAGCTTACTGCATAGCAGTGGTACAGTGAAAGCTTCTACCTGTACCATCAATTCACTGACATTGTAAAAAGCCATTTCTTAAAATCAGTGCTGAATTTAGCTAAACAGATTTTCAGGTCATTTTAGCTAATGAGGTTTTTTCAAGTCACAGCTGCTTTTCATGCAATAATCAAAATCAACACTACACCCAAATTTGATAATATATAATTAATATACACATACAGATGCTTTCAGACCATTATCATATACTCTCACCACTTTCCCACTACAGAAAGTGGGAAGAGGAGGCGAGATAGCACTAGAAGTGTTGTCATTCATTAATTTATGATTAACTAGGGTGAGCGAGTGCCTGGATCCACACAGGCAGCTGAAGTGCCCGAGAACCATAAAGACAGCAGGGGCTTCCTGCAGAGAAAGCCAGTTCCACCTGTCTGAGGAACCTAATGCTTTCTGACAGGAGGCCCCACCAAAAACTCTCACAAAAGGCAGGTGATGTTAACAGACACTCATCTCTCCACACTCTTTTTTGTGGGAGGAAGGCCACACTGCTTGCTACAGCGATTAACTCTCCACTCCAGAGGGAAACCAGTCTGGCAGTTCTGCTTAAGAGCAAAACAGATCTGACATAAAAGTGGATTTCTGGTGCTGTTGCCCTTGCAACAAAGAGGGAGCAAAGCAAGTAAGAAAAAGCCGCTTAGTGAACGTCAGGCACAGCCCAGTATCAAAATAAGGTGCTTTGACTAAACCCACAAAATTACTGCAGAACGGGGCACGCGTCTGCTTCTGCACCAAGCAGACACCGCGCCGTTTCTCCTACTTCCAGAAAGAACGAAAAGCAGCCGGGGCGGGGGCGGCGGGGACGCGAAAATCGCAAACTCATTCGGAACTCGGGCTGCGCCAGCGGCGGCCAGGGAGCCGGCGGGGCGCCCGGGCCGGCACCGGCCGCACGGCGAAGGGCAGCGCGGCCGCCGCCGGCGCCGGGAGGGCTCCCCGCCCCACGGGAAGGTCGCGGCGCGCCTTGCGGGCGAGGGTCGAGGTCCTGCTGCTTTCGCGACCCCAGCAGGAGCCCGGCTTCGCGCTTACTCAGCAGCACGGCCGAAAGAGCTGGGGGCGTTCAGGGAGGCTGCAGGTAAGCACGAACCGCCGCTGCTGGAAACGCGGGTCCAGTTAAGGTCTATCCTCGGCTCGCTCGGACCCACCGGCCGCTCCTCCCCGCCCCCCACCCCGGGGCGCCGGCGACTTCCAGCTACGTTTCGCGAGCGACGCCAGCTCGCCGCGGGAGAACCCCGTGCCGGGGCCGCCCGCCACCGCCGCCCGGCTGGCTGCAGCGGCTTTCGGACCGGCAGGGCTTCGCACCGGGCCAGCAGGCCCCGTCCCCCCGCCGCGCAGCTCGGGGCAGGCCGGGGCTGCGGGTGGACGGCGACGCGGGCAGGGGCTCCGCCTGCCGCCGCAGCGGGCCGCGACGGCCAGGGCAGGCGGCGCTGGGCAGCTCCCCGCGCCCCCCGGGCCCCTCACCTGCTGCTGGATCTTCCCGTCCTCGGTGACCACCCAGTGGGTGGTGGCAGCGGCGGGCCGCGTCCCCGAGGCCAGCAGCGAGCACAGGCCCAGGGCCCAGCCGGAGAAGACCCACGCTCGACCCAGCCCGCCCCGCCCGGACGCTCCTGCCGCCGCCATCTTCCCCAATCCCGGCCTGCCCGCACCCCCCGGAACCGGAACCGCCCTCGCCGCCATTTTGGGAGGGAGGGCCGAGCGGGCGGTGCCTCCCGCCGCGGGGCGGTGCCGCCTCTCCAGGGGAACGGCGGCAGGGACAGGCCCTGGGGCGGCAGCGCTTTCCGCGCCGGCAAACGGGGTGGCCCCGGGTCGCTCCCTCAGACGGCGCCGGGAGCCTGCCGGCCGGAGCTGCGCGCCTGCCCCGCCCCGCGGCAGCCACAGCGCGAAGGAGGCCGGATCGCGGCGGCTCCGCCCGCACCCGGAGCCGAGGCGCGGGAGCGGGCTCCGCGTTGCAGCACCGCGCATCGACGGCTCCACGCACATCTAACCCAGCCGGGGAAGCCGAGTCCGGTTAACCGAGCCTTTTTGCACTTCCAGCAGCCACCGGTAACGGCAGAGCCGCTGTCCGGAGCTCAAGGCTGACTTTAAATGCCAACAAGCAGCGCATGGTGCTACGCTGAACGCTTCCATTTAAAAAAATTAATTTCTGGCTATGCACGCTGAAACGTTTGCCACGACAGCTCGAGGCAACGGCCTTCTGCCCAAACCAAACCGTATCCGCAGCTATCCACTGTTCATGCCAGTTCACTGAAGAGCCGGTTGAAGGTAGCTCTGGAAAAACACATCGCTCCTGTTTCCTTCTAATGCTTTTCAGCTACACAGGAAAACCTAAACTTTTCCTTTCCTATTCCAGTTAACGGTAAATACCAACCCAGCAGTGGCAGCCTGTTTCCCCAGCCCTGAGTAAGATCTAAAAGCTGCCAAATTCAAACCTTGGTCTGTTTGACCTTTCTAAGTTTGCAAGCAAGCTGCAAAGAGTTACGCTTCTTGGGGACACCAGACTTCCCAGAGCCTGTTAAACAGTAAAATTTGCCTATAACTCAAACCCATCAAGTAGAAACAAGGAAAAAAGTGTACAAACAGTGTCAGAGTGGTTAAACTAATGCAAAGAATTCAGTTTATGTCAGGATATAGAACATACTCCCACCAGTATGATAGTTCTTTACTGCTGCCAGTTTTCCCATCAGGCATATTACAGATTTCACCAAAAAAACAAGGCTGCTACTCCAAGCCACTCTTGCTCTGTCGTAAGATACTAACAAAGTTTATTGCACTGTCGACATCTAGGAGGTTAAATAAGACAATGAATGACTCCTTTTCACATGATAATTCCCAAGTAAGATGTATGACATGCAGCTTTTGCTGAATATTTAAATTCCTAGCCAGAATTTTGCATTTAAAAGTTGATTACTTCAAAATTGAAACAGCTAATGCAGTCTTGCTAAGATTCCTTAGCGGCAAACAGCTCAATATATCCATAGCAATCTAAGGAGTAAGTCACTAAAACAAAAAGGTACCACAGTACCCTTTTACTAAGCCAAGACAAAATGTTGCAGAAACTGTGAAACAATGAGCCAAACAAAATTACAAAATGAATTTATTCCAAAAGCATAAGGGAACATTTACAATTTAACAAGATGGTAAACAGGTGTCTCCACAAAACTCACAGCATGAAAATTAAATATGAAACGGGGGGGGGGGGGGGGAATCTAACTACTTCTGAGGCCACAAGAACTTTGCACACCACCTCTGAAAAACAGGAGTCCCATAAAGAAAACTCACTCAAAATTCAGTGAGAAAATAAGCTGCTAGTACCTAGTTATTAGTCTAAATACAAGCTATGTTTAGGCTTTGAGATTACATTTTTAAATCCCCTCAAAACACAAATTATAGCCACAAGTGCAAAAATGTCTATTTTTCCCCCCCCCCCCCAATGGAAGGTTATTACCCATCTAGTGCGTATTTTCAGAGTGACATTTTGATCTCACGAATTTGTCCTGGAAAGCTCTTTGCCAAGTTTGTTTGTTTTAGTGACAAATCTGAGTTTAGCAGCTGGCATGTAATCAGAAATACAAAGTCAGCTCACATGTCCTGGAATGTCCAAAGTTTGCTGCCTACTGCTCCAGAGTTAAGCAAAAATAGACTTCTAATGTAGCATCAACAATGTGTCTAACTTTGACATTGTTTTGGTATTCTGGCCTTCTGATAGTAGTGATAAATATCAGAGAGTGTTAATGAAGACACCTGTGTCAGATTCACAAGCAAATACAAATGGAACTAGGTGGGGAAACATCACTTTCAGGCATTTGTCTGTGGATATCAAATGGCTAGACAAAAAAAGGATAAGAAATAATCTTCATTCTTCTAAAGCCTAAGCTATTTTACATCAACACGCCCTGGAACACTTATTAAAATTCTTTTCCTCTGTCCCAACTTCTTTTTTACCATCTGCTAATTCCTTTACAATGTTGAATGACCTGAGAAGTAGAAATTTTGAGTGGTGAGAATAGGAAAAAAAAAAAAAAGCATTGTGCTCTTACATTGTATTTTCTGGGTGTACACCAGTAAATAAGAATCCCAAGTTGCTATGGAAAAAAATAGCATGGAATTGTTAACTTTTCCACCTGAATTGAACTACATAGCTGGAATTTTTCAATTTTACCCAAAATACAATTTTATTTATATATTTTTAAATGCAACTATATTGGTAAAAAAACCCAAAAACCAAAAAAACCACAAAACAAAACAAAACAAACAACCCTCAAGTGCCAACTAATCCAGAAATCTGCAAAACATAGAAAGGAGCCTGGTACCGCTACAGTCCAACTCCAGCCTATGAAGCTCAATCACTGCATCAGTCTTTACCCATTCCTGGAATAATTCTAGTCATTTATTGTTTTGTTTTTCCTGTTCATTTACTGAAATTTCACGGCATAACTATATGCACATATTCATATTAAACATTAAAATTTCATTTGCAAAACATCACTTTTGCATTACAATGCACGGAGAAGAGTAAGATGTGCAAACCAAAAACCACCACATTCTCCACATCTCTAAGTAAAAGGACTGCTTCATGCTACAAGCAAAATAAATTTCCATCCATGTTGCAAACTTTAAAAAAAACAGCATGTATCTCATTCAATTCCATTTAACAAAGTAAATCAAAGTAAGTTTAACAATGGTACTCTTCTCCACATATTGCAAAATATGGTTACAAATAAGGAAAGGATTACTTCAGCTGCTAAGCTTATCTGGCAAGTATCTCTGTTGTCATGCCTTTCCTGTCCATTACTTAATACATAAACTCAATTATATAGATTCAGTTATGCAGTAGCTGATTTTTAGGTTAATATACAAACTGTCAAGATGTAGCTTTTTGATAAAACATCTATGCTCTTTTCCGATTTTGAATAAATCCTGAAGACACTTCAAAAATAAGAACCCAAAACTGCTGACTGTAAGCATCCAAAAATACAGTTGTAGTTTCACTATGGACAAGTTGTAGTCCGTTAGAAAAGTAGATCATACATACAAAGGTATAAAGAACATTTAAGTCAGTCTTAGTGGAAGGCAGTCCTTGAAGGAAACAATACTCCAAGCAAACTTGCTGAGTAGCACTTTCACTTTAGCCCTTCAGGGGCATGGAAGATTTAGCGGTCTACTCAGTAGATTCTTCCTCGGCTACGATTGCCACGTCCTCCCCAGCCTCTTCCTCGTCCACCCCGGAAACCACCTCTTTGCTCTGAAATAAAAGGTCAAAACTTTTCGTACAGGTTTTACGCTGTATACAGATTACAATTAAATAGCAATAACTGGAGGTACTGAAGGCTGACTTAAGTCTCTGAGGCTAATCCTGCTTATACACTATGAGATCTCCAAGTTATGCTTTGATGGACAACAGACCCCATTAATTGTAAAAGGAGGTCAGGAGAACCAGCCTCTCTAAACTAAATGTAGTCTTTCCGTATTCTAATACTATGACACATAACTGTCCCATTATTTTAGAACTCTATTTGGGCCAATCCATTATTACAGACCAGTTCTCAATTCTGTAAGAACTTCATCAGGCTACCTAGCTCATCCTTCTATCCAATAACACCGTGTCGACCGTGAGGTGTTTGTCTGACTTGCTCCTAATGATTTTATAAAACGATGGAAAACAACAACTTTGTCAGCCTGTCCTTTTCTATCCTTAACATTATCACCAGCATACTTAAGTTTTTTTGCTGGGCTGGTATCTTAATATATCCAATTAAAAATCTTAGACATAGATGGATACCACACAAACTATTTGTATACCGTAGAGAATTTTTCTTTTCCCTTTGTTAAGAACAAATCTGATCACAGCAAAAAAACCCATGACATATTTTGTTAAAGTTTCTTTGGAGTTGTTTGAAAATCTATCAAACTCTCATTCCCCTTCATGTACAGTCTTAAAACACAGATCATATTAATCTACAAAGAGAACTGTGTGCTTACTTTAAAGAGTACAGAAATGAAAAGCTTATCAGAGGCCTAAGTATCTCACTAACAAGAAACAGTAGCAAGCAATAAAATGTTTTTGGTTGAAAACTTCCTAGTTTTTAGAACCACAGGGCTACAAACTTATCTTAAAAGACACAGGTGCATCACCTGAAGTCTGCAGTAAGAAACTTGCAGAAGACTTTATCTTTTCTCTTTGTTTCATATATAAGACAGTGCTTTGTATCAGCTTTTCAACTTATGGGCGTGGGTGATAATTTGTCATAGCAGGCTGTTTACTCGACAGAGGTAGGACCAATGGGCCTACAGGGAAGACAAGACGACCAGGCTGCCGCCATTGTGGGGCCTATTCATCCAGCCTGCAACTGCTCTCACGTTTTGCCCAGAAATACGACTTGCTGAGAGGCAGAATCACTCTGACTGGGAGCATGAACTGTGTTTATGCACAGTGAACCTGGCAATTCCCAGAAGTTCTGGATCAGGTCTGCAACATCAGCAGTGGCTGTAATAGGAATTCAGCACAGGTCCAGTCATATGACAGGAGGTGGCCCAGCTCTGCCACTTGCAGAAACTGATCTGTCCAATGGGACATTTGGGGTGCGAGTGCTGTGTGTCATAATAGGGAACACAACAGTTCAATTACTAACTCCTATGCATTAAAACACTACTAAAACTATCTCGCAAATGACGTATAGTTTATAGGCTGGTAACACTCAAACACTGTAATAGATCAACAGCTAGGAAGAGACCATTGCACACAAAAATTGGTGACAGTGCAATTTGGTCTTCCAAGAACGTGATAGTAAGCTCAATTTGTTTGTTCCCCCCGTCCCAAGGCACAACTGTCACTAGACAAAAAGTTTTTCCAAGCTGCGTAACTTACCATAAGAAAAACTACCCAGGTTACTGCTGTATTTTCCACTGGGAGGATTATATATTTGCCTGGCATCCCTTTTTGGTCCTGCTGAAGCTTTCTTTGGGGGTGAACTTGAGGTTGTATCTTCGCTTGCTCTTTTTTGACTGACAGAAGAAAACAAAACCAGAACATTACACCCCTGTGGTGACAAGTACAGGAACAGCAGTTCAGCCTCAAAGATTAACCACTGGAAGCTAGCAGCAGCTAATGAAGATGCCTTGAATAATACTTCAAAAAAGGAAGTAAGCTAGTCTCCAGTTGATTCAGTCTATTGTATCCCTAAAGCAAGACTAAGAGGATGACTGTTATATTTGACTGTGGAACTTTTAGCTCATGTGCTGTGCATATTATATATATACAGCTTGGGATCTTTATTTTGTAAACAGCAAAAATTAACACCACTGTTTTCTTTTTTTATGAAAAACTCTTACCTTGCATCTGCCTTCTGTACTGGTTTCCAGGACAGTGTAACTGTACTTTTATAAGAAGGAGGAATGTGGAAGAGATCCTATGGAGGCAAAATCAGATAGTTTATTCTACAGTTAAATTCATGTCAATTGCACTTCAAAATTTTAGCTACCTACTGAGACTCCAGAATAACAGTTACTTTCCAACAATTTTAAATCCTTTTTTAAAGTCCCATGGCAGAGGGAGAAGGCAGCTGTACCTAAATGCCTTATCCGGCTGCCTTAGCCCATATACTTTACTAGGAAATTAAAGTGAGATTTTTATTAACAGAATAGTGTCTTATACTGACATAATATGCTTCCTCTTCCTTCCTGTGCACATCAAGCATCTTATAATGAACTACAACGGCTCCTGAAGGGAGACATCTGATATCCCTATGATGGTAAAAGACAGGCCTCTCAATACTGTGGGCAAAGTTTTTGGTTTATCGTGGTGATTGAGGGTGAGAGATGGGAAGAGAAGGAAGAGAGGAAAAGGTGGTTAGAAGAAATCAGAATGGTTTCAAGGGCTCTGAATGGAAGTCTCTTTCTGCAGCCCATCTCTCCTAGACTCCTTGGAGAAAAGGGTTCTGTAAAGCAGCTTGCTTTGCCTCCCCCATCCTTTACATCTCCTTGCACCTCTTCAAACTATTCCTTACCCCTCACTGCCACTGCAGGAAAGGGAAATGACAAGGAAAAAGGCTCGGCCAGAGTCCAGAGATCCCTAAAGCAAAGTCCTCTGCTCCTGCAGGCAACCAGTCCTGCCAAAAAGGTCCTCAACACCCTACCCCAACAGCAGGAGCAGCAAAGGCTAAGCAGCTTGCATAAACAGCAGATCCATGTCTCTTCAGAAACAGTAAACCAGGCATCAGCCCTGAACTGGCTAATGCTGACTAACTTAATAACACAATACAACTTTGTTCACATCTATTCCTTTTTTCTGTGTAGGTTACTCTACTGTGTGAATTGTGAGGACTTACCTTGATTAAAACATTAATGTTATTGGTTATTTTCAAGGCAACCACTTTAATCTTGTTCTGTAAAAAAAGAAACACCACTGAACACCTATTCTAGTAGCTTTAAATTATGCCAACTGCATTTGATGAAGTTTTAACATTAAACCGACTGCTCTTCCTAGTGAATTGCTATAGCAATAGTAATAGTGAATGGTGTGTACCCTTCTGACTTTTCATTACAACTATTTCCAGGCTTCTTGCAGTTTTACACTAACTAGTTGCTTTTAATGTTCCAGTGTACTTCCCACTAAAATTTTTCCCCTCAATATATGAAAACTTCCCCTTCAAAACAAAATGCAGAGCACAGTTAAACCAAATACACGTGGATGCAGAGAACAACTAACAGTAGAAACTAAAAGATCATCTTAGCTTGCAAAATGCAGCATCAAGTAAGATGCAGTTGCAATAGATGTTAGCAGTATTATTCCCTTAATCTACCAGCATGCTTATAACAGACTGCAGCCCACTAATGTGTGCCAATGGTTATTTCGGTAGGCTCAATTAGAAAAATCAGAATTCCTGAACAATACTTACCTCCTCTGTTTTCAAGGCTTCTCCTGTTTTTCCTTGAAGCGCTAGACGAAGCTGTCGAATATACACCTGCAACCCTCGAGCAAAATACTGTAGCCTAAAAACATTTAAAAGCAATCTGTTAATAAATTTTACATATCCCCATAAAAGCATAAGCAAAGGGAAGCCGTAATCTTAATTTTTCCCCTTTAGGAAAAAGGCCCAAAATAAGTCTTCTATCAATCTGATTTGTGCTTCTTTAGCATCCAGACAGTAATAATTCACACTTTCTAACAGAACTGTAACACTTGCTGCTAAATGATTACCTGATTTTAAAGTCCTTCAATTTCTCTGCATTCAGCTTGGCTGTGAGGAAGTCTGGAAGTTTACGACCCAGCTGATGGAAGCTATACAATAAACACTCCACATAACTGAATTGCAACTTGGGCTCTTCATTGCCAGCATTTTCCCCATTCTCTGCTTCCTCTGGGGGAAGGGGCATATACTCCTAATGAACAGAAAGGAAAAACAAATGCATGAGACACATCTACGCAGACTGGTTGTTCTTTTGCAGTGTTTGAACTGGAGGGCTTATTCATGCTGACAATTTCAAAAGTATCCCCCATCCCTATACTAACAGGATGAACCACTACATGAAGTCCTGGTGCAGGTGGTTTGCCTACACGTATGTGACTTGACACATCTGACTCAGAGGAAATATTACAGTAGCACTCCTACCACACGTACTGCACCAATGCTTCCGAAACAGTGCTGTATTTACTTAGAATTGTCAGTGCAGATATAGCCTTTAATGAGATCAACATGAATCTCTCATGACTATAAAATTTAAAAAGAAAAAAAACACGAGTTTACTGGATTAAAAACATTATGCAGGTAACAGCTCTCTATATCTACAAGGACTTTGAACTGCAAAATGATGTTTGACCTTATATCATGGACAAAGCTATCGTTGAAACAGCCACTTTAGAAAAAGGATAAATAGATTAATAGATAAAAATAATTTGTTTTGATGAAAACTTTTTTTTTTTGCGCAGTGTTTTACATGAGTAAAAATTGAATTAGTCTTACCAGTAATTTATCAAACAGCTTCTTCAAATTTGATTCAAGCTTTTCCATATCACCACAAAATGAACTCATTTCAGCAAGAAGCTTCAAAACCTACATATAAGGATAGCTGGGTTTGTGTGTGTTAACTGCAAAGTACAAAGGCTTAACTTTCAACCTAAAAGCAATTATCGCATCATTATGGCTGGCACAGTAGAGGTCAGCTCTTATGATTAAACCCCTCCCAAACATCAGGAAAGAATGCAAGGAAGAACATGCCTAGTCTGTTCTTCATGTCCTCAAACAGAAACACAGGTTTGTGTGTCTAACCCCAACAAGCATCATTAGTCAACAAGTAAACAAAACTTCATCTCCCAAGTCTGTAGCACAGCTCACCTTCAAAGTGAGATTCACAGAGATCTAACTGAAGCTGCAGCAATGATTAAGGTAAGCAAAATTACAGACATTAAGCCACTCCCTTAAGAGGCTACATTAGCACAAGCCATGCAACAACCATTTCAGTAAATGCTATGTGCTTAAAAAAATTGACAGTAATATAAAAATGATTACACCGATCTACTTACTCTAACCTTGCCTCAAAAGCTCAGGACAAATGACCCATGCTTTAAAAGGCAATGCTCAGTTATGCCTCAATACAGCAAACTTTTTTTTTCTAGTGCAGTTAGTTTTCCTCCAAGCCAAGAACTGAAAACCACTTAACAAAGGAGTTCATAATTTTTATAATAGCTGTCTTCGTCCAAGGTGCTTATTTCTTATGAGTTGAAAGACATTTTATCTTTGGCTTACCTCTAACTGGATATCAAGACCCTCCACAGGAGTAGTCAAAGAACTGAGGTTTGGCAGAACATGCTCACAGAAGTAAGTAACAAATTTTGTGGAATGAACATTTTTCTGCAAAAAACACCACACATTATTCAGGCTACTCTTTGAGTTTGAAGGAGTTAGATTTCCCCTCCCCCCCCCCATCACTCCGCCACCCTTATAAATGCCTACCATACAGCTATACATTAAAGCTTTATTAAACCTCCCTCTAACTCCTAAAACGCAGAGACCCTTCCAGGTAGCTTAAACTCAGAGGCTGTCTACAACAGGGGCTGAAAAGATTGCCTATAACGCAAGAATAGGCCTTTAAGTGCTGCAATTGCGTGGCACTAGACTTAAAACAATCAAACTCATACATGTATGAACCTAATGTGAGAATCTTATAATTCGCTGTAACATCTGAAATTTGAAAGAAAATGTTGAAGAGTAGAGAGTAACACAAAAGCTCTTTGTATTTGGAGGCTTTAAGAATGTTTTCCAACATTTTAACACATTAGAAGCCGAAGGTGGAGAAGTACTGATATGCTGTCATTCTAACATAATCATTGAGAACACCAAAGAGAAGTTACAGCCATTAACCTTTCACAATATTCCTCATGCAAAGCAAATAAATACATACTGAGAAGAGTGGCACTGCCTGCCGAGTACACTGTAGAAGCCTGTCCACACAATCTGGATCAGACGGGTTGAACGTTTGTTCCAGGTCAGCTTGTTCGGCTACCAGCTCCACTAGTTGTTGCCTCCCACTTACTGTCTGTAAGCTTTTTAATCCAGACAATATTTTCATGAACAGAACAAATTCCTCACCCGTCACATCTTCCAGCACCTTAACAGAACACCAGAAAACATATTTCTGTGGTGGTAATTTGCAAACCTCCAAGTCAAACCTACTTGATTTGAACAGGTACGGCATGCAAATATTTAGCTTCTAGTTATGTAAAAAACACAAGTTTAAAGAACACATGAAAACATGCCGTATTATTGTATGCACCTCCCAATTAAAGTAACTGCCATCAAGTTGTGCAGAGGAAACATTATTTTTCTTCAACTCTAAACTTAAGAACAAATTGCTTATCTAACAAAATCATATGCTTCAGGCAGAATAAACATTAAATGAGTATCTACTCATTATTGATTAATACTTTTTGTACCTTTCTCAGCTTGGAGAATGCTCAGGAATCTCATGAAATTCAAGAGGACAAATGCAAAGTCCTGCACCTGGGATGAACTAACTTCCCTGCATCAGCACATGTTGGCGACGGACTCGCTGGGCAACTACTCTGCTGAAAAGACCCTGAGGGTTCTGGGGGACAGCAGGCTAAACATAAGCATCAGCAGCATTCCTTGGGTGATGAACAGTGTCCTGGGCTGTGACAAGAGCGTAGCCAGCAGACTGAGAGAAGCACAGGGATCAAGGATTCTCCTTTGCTATGCCCTCATTAGACCAAATCTGGACTACTGCACCTAGTGTTGGGCCCTCCTGTATGGGGAAGCTGTTGATAAGCTTTAGAAAGCCCCGCCAACAAGGTGATCAGTGTCTAGAGCACACGACCTGCGAGGAGAACCTAAGGAAACTGCGCTTTTTCAGCTTAAAGGAAAAAAGTCATAAGAGGGTGAGGTGACCTAACACTACTCTTCCAATACTTAAGAGCAAGTCACCAAGAGTAGGAGCCAAGTTCTTTACTGAGGTGGACAGGGTGAGAATGAGACAATGATACAAAACTGAAATGGGAGGTTCCAACTGGATAAAGAAAAAAAAAAAATCACGTTGAGGACAATTAAACATCAGAGCTGGTTACCCAGACAGTATGGGAAATCTCCACCGTTAGAGGTTTTCAAAACCCAACTGGACAAAGCACCGAGAAACCTGATCTGAATTCAGCTGAGCATGATTCACTGAGGTAATCGATCTCCCAAAACCCCTTTCCAACATGAATGATTCTATGAGTCTAATAAAAGTCACTCTTAAAAAATGAGAAGAGCCTGGCATTATTTTAACATTCCCACAAAAAATGCTGCAAAGTTTGGATTGTAGCAGAATAGGATAACTAGAAGACCACACTTGTACAATGGTTAACTCTACCACTTAACTGTGGTTTAAACAAACAGACCACCAAAGCAATGCCAGTGATATGGGATGGCTTAATAATACTGAAATTTGTACTGAAATCAGACACTCACCTTCTTTGATTCAGTCAATATGAACTCTTCTACCTCCTTTGTCATCACCTCCTCAGGCAGGGTTTTCAGTTTTGTAGAGAGGAACTTGATGGCTCGCTCTCTGACAATATCCTCTCCCTGAAGAATTTGGCTGAATAAGCCTCCCAAAGTCCCTGAATGGAGAATAAATCAGGTAATGCAAATTATTTTAGAAGTTAAGAGCTGAACCTTCTATGCAGAAGTAAGACGTTTCCTCCTGTAAGACTCCACGACACATTTTAAAGTAACTGCTATACTAACTTTTAAGAAAAACCACAATTTTCATGTAGCTTGACATAAGAATCCACATTCTTTTATTGGTCTGTATAATTCAGATCCACAATTATTGAGAAGTTCAGTATTGTTTGTAAAACCAAACAATGAGTGTGTGTTTCTAACTTTTGCATTGTACTAAGAAGATTGAGTCCTGTTCTCATCCTACTAAAGACTGGGAAGTATTAATAGAAGTCATTTATAGAAAAATGTGTCCTTTACCTTTAGCATCCATCTTAAAAATACTGAGCAAAGCATTGTTCACCAAATTGAATTCTGCAGAATCATCTGAAGAGAGAAAAAAACCTGATATGCACATCTTTGAAATGCAAACATAAGAGCAGAAAAACAAAGAAAGATATCACACAAGAAGCATTCTATCCTCAGCATATAATTATAAACAACAGAACTTGTATTTTTAATGACTACTAGACTGAGGAAGTAGAAAGCCATTGACTATGGAAGCTGGAAGCAAAACAAAAAGCTATTTGCCACTTCAGCCTCCCTGCCAAAACTTTAACATTACAAACTTGATACAACTGAAAACTTGAAGGGGAAGTTACTAATCAGTGTATTTAGTCATTTTAAGGAACAGCTGAATAAACAAGCTGACCTTTACTAAATTAAGGTAAAATAAATAGTTTTTTTTTTTTTAAACTTTTAAGTAATCTACAGTGTTTCTAGGTGGGAGAAACAATTTTCCTCTTGAACTAAATGAACAAATGTGTAAGTCTCAAAAAAAAAAAATCATGCATTTTTAATACAAATTTGAACATCTCATATTTAGCACTCTAGAGCTTACTGAGATTTAAAAAATGCATATTGTATATTGAATTCTAAATTAAATATTTTGTAGCAAAAATGCATTGTATGGAAGAAAATGCCTTCAGGATTTTTGAAGTTCCTGAGTACCTGGTTTAGAAATCCAATAACTTTTTCAGAAGGCAATCTGTTGCAGTCCATAACAGAAGGGTTTTGTTCCCCACCCCCCCCGCCCCTTTCTACAGATGCTTTCAGAGAACTTGAATGAAGAAAAGTTGTTGTATTTAAAGGAAAGATTTTCAGTTCAGATTAGGATAATTAGCAACCTTTCAGCAGAAGTAGCAGCATAACTATACAGCAAATATAGAGGGGAGGAAAAAGAGCAGAAGCAAGACGTGAGTGGCACTGGGACAGACTGCTTTGTAACAAATTATGAACCAACAGATTTAGGTAATAAAACTGTGGAGATTTTTAGGTGTGCCACAAGGAAATCAGCCAGGAAACTACCAATGTCTCCTACCTGACTGTAGAAGCTGGGTCAGTATGTCTGCTACCCGAGGAAGATTATCTCCAGTGGCAAACTGAGGCAATTCCTTGATAGCTTGTCGCCGGATCTGTCAAAATTGTCAGTATCGTGGAAATAAAAAAATGTAAAAATTAAAATAATTACAAAAAAAAAATAATCAGGCAATTCAACTCCCAAAGTTTGGCAGAGAAATCAGCCAAATTTGAGAAAATGACCACACATCCTTTCAACACGAGTATCAGGTTCAGAAAGTGATGTTCAAGTTTCAGACTTTAATGGCAGTCCGAACTTCATATTTGCTATGAAACTATTATGGCGTATTTATGAAGAAAACAATATATTTTTCTTGGATCTAAGCAGCACTGGAGAAAAAACAAATTCAAACAGCATCTCTGTTCACAAAACCATTCATTTGATGAACAAAATAAAGGGCTAGAATTTCTGTTCTTATGGAGTCTTATTTGCTGACAGGAAGGATAGTTTTAGTTGTGCATATGGCAGAGATAAACTCTAGGTTTTGTTTCCAGCACTGACAAGAATCCTTGAATGATCTGCCCAAATCATTTAAGATCTGATAACCAAAGATGCTTCAAAGGTACAGCTTCTATCAATACCACAGAAGCAGCATGAAGCATCTCAAGAATTCTGCAAGAATAATACATTCAGAATCACATCCCCATGGTTCTCAGGTACAAACAAAATTTTCTTGCCTCCCAGCAGGATTTATTAGAATCAACTACCACAACATGCTTTTTGAAAGGAAAAACTTAATAGATATTCAAATAAACTGTATCTAAGTTTCTTTCTACAGAGCTATTCCTTTGATCAGTGATGGGAGTGAAGAAGACAAACTGATGTATCTTCCCATACCACCACACAATAGATTCTTCTATTGCAAGAACACAACTACGTATTCTTAAGTTTTCCAAAGACCAACCCTCCCCTCCCAAAAGACATAGCCTATAAAAAAAAAAAAAAAAAGAGGAAAGAATAACAAAATATAAATTCAACATATCAACTTGCTACAGGGGCCTTATTCTTACAGAAACATCTTCATCCTCACAGAGATCCAACTGGGCATTGATAGCCGAGTCAGCCAGCTCAGGAAAATGCTTGAAGAACTTAGGAATAAACTGGGCTGCAAGTCTCTTCTCCTTGGCACCTCCTTTCACACCATCCAAGATTGCCTGGTACGCATCCTTATGCTGAAAGAGGAAAA
Organism: Nipponia nippon; assembly: GCF_047370975.1. NCBI lineage: Eukaryota > Metazoa > Chordata > Aves > Pelecaniformes > Threskiornithidae > Nipponia > Nipponia nippon. Next base: position 25,309,608 of record NW_028262291.1, on the reverse strand, counting down.
ACAGAATACATAGACAGAAAAACCTTGGAGTATTCTCAAGACAAGGGAAGGATTTTTTTCTCCCATTCACTTCAGCTATTTAAGTGAATTATATTATGCAAGCTTCATACAAAGAAATAAATTTATCTCTTAGACCAATATAACTGTACCAATTTAGTAAAATTTCCCTCTATTGACTGGTTTCTACTGCTATTCTGGTTCCTCTGTCTGTTCAAGTGCTTACCATTCAAAATGCCAGCCCTAAGGCTAATAGCTCTTGCACACCACCTGTAATCACAGGTTAATCAAGATTAATGCAGACTGAAGGAATTACATGATCACCTTCACTGAACTTGGGCAGTTTTTCAAGGAGCCTTCTGTCTGCTCGTTTATTGTCTCTCCAGTAGAGGTTACCTCTCCCAAAGACTGTGCCACTGGAATAGACCATGAATGATTTTTAAGATATATTGTGCTAAAGCATCTTTGGCATCTATTCAAGCAGTTACCTTAATCTGAGATAAAACATAGTTCTTAAAACATCTGTTAACAGAGACTAGATCCAAAAAAAGAAATCTCCAGTTGAAATATAGACATAAACACTTCAGCAACAGAGTAGAATATTCTCTAGCTGCTCCAACTAGAATCACACAGGCGTTTCTGATTTTGTGCCTACAGGACTGAAACTTGAGAATAAATGGAAGTCTTTGTTGTGGTTAGCTATGTGTTTGCGAAATTAAAGTCGGCATTATTAGGATGCTAGCAGAAACCAGAACCGTCTATCATTAATTTTCCTCATGATTGTGAAAAGAATGCTTTAGACAACTTCGAACAGCAACATCAACAGCACAGGACACTGCTTTATTTACATTAAATTTCCCAGAGCCACATATACCATCACCCTGACTCACATAAAAGTTTGCCTAGAGCAAGTCAAGATACTAATTTACAAAGCAGTACACTGCATTAATTCCCTCTAAAGTAAGATGTATTTTAACATTCAGTACCAATGCTCCTTAAACACTCCCTACACCTTGTTGATAGCTCTCCATGTTGCCAGATTCTGAACGGGATTAGGACACCGATCTGGAAGAAAAATAACCAAGGAAAAAAATGGTTGCTTTTCAGCTGATCCACATCCCCATTCGGTTTGCTCTGTAGCTGTGCCAACACAGTGCACTCAACAGCAAAGGCAGGAATGAGCCAGCACAAACTAACAATGAAATACACATTATTATAGTCACAGGTTCTCAGACTGCACATTAAGAACAACTATTTTGTGGAACAAATTACTTAAACTTAATACATATTAAAAAAAGCATTCATACAGCAATGAATTAGAGTAGCTTGTGTTCCATGAATTTGTATTACTCCATGCTAACTACTCCTATCATTTAGGCAAAATACAGTTCAGGCAGGAGTTTGTTTTACCCTGTACCTGGCAGCATTGAATGCTCAAGAAAAAAAGTAGGCAACTGCAGAAGCCGCATGATCCTTCAGTTTTGCACACTTCCTCCCAATCTGTAACACAAGAATGTCCCAAGCCAGAGACAGTGTCCAGACCTTTATTTTTAGTAACTGTCAGTTGACCAATCATCCATTAATTTCTCTACATTAGTTCTTGAACCAATTAATACTCTATAACATCCTGTGACAAGTTTCACAAAGTGTTATGGAGAAATGTTTGTCTTCCTCTTTATTTTAAGCCTGCTGCCTGATAGTTTTTTTTTTTTTTTCAGGTTCTCACCTTCATTCCACTCATGAGGTAGACCCATCATACCTGAGCCTCTTTCTCAACTGAAACTCTTTTAAAAGACTGGAAGTATTGAGCTTGTAAATATCTCCTCTTCATGTCAGACTTCTGGTTGTCCCCTTGCTCTTCTCCTCATGTTCAAAGTTTCTTTTTTGAGACAGGCTGACTATGACTTTTTGTAGTGAGAGATCATGTTCATAAGGTTGTTAAGAGACAATAAAGTAATAAGTGGGATAAAACTGATGAATAAGGAACAATTACTCATGGCTTCTCAGAATGCAAAAACTGGAGACATCAAGCAAGATTATGAAATGACAAGTTCAAAGGAGAGAACTCTTTCACAAAGGTTAACGAGATAATGGAACATTTTGCCACAGAATGTTTATATGCCAGAAATATAATCGGTTTAAAAAAGCACCAGAAAAGTTCACTGAAGAACAATCTAGCAAGATATACTAATTACAAAGACACTATCTCTGGCTCTGGAAGCCCACAAGCTGCAGAGAGGCAAAGCTGGGAGAGTATATCAGGTATCACCACTCTATCCTTACCCTTGGAGGTTCTTACACATCCGCTATTGATCCCTGTCACAGGCTGCGTTTCTTAACTACGCTGGAGTTTGTTCTACCTAAGTTGGCCGTTCTTATCTTACAAAAGCTACCCACAATAGTAAAAATAATGGTGGACTACCTATTTGTAAAACGGCACAGTAATAGCACCTGCTCTGTTCTGCATCCCTCCCCATAGTTCCCAACATTTTGGTTGCATTTTTTGGTTGGCTCTGAGATGATGTTTTTGTTGGACTGTCTGCAAGGATGCTTTGTTTCACTAGGGCGTAATTACACATGTAAAGTGAATGGACTTGAATTTAAAAGAAAAAAACCTTTTTTTCTTTAAAGAAACCCCAAACAACCACCATATTGTTTGTTTTCTTAAAGAACTTTCCAAATGACCTTGCATAGTAGTATCTAGTTTAAAATTCACTGCTACGTACGTGCAAAGCTACTTTCCTGCTTATATACATTATGACGAAAAAAAAAAAAGTATCTGCTGCCATTCAGTAAAATGAGAGCCTAATGCAATTCAAAAACTAATTTTAAATAACCATAATATTTTGTATTGGTAATATACTAAGTCATCTTCTTTTTTTGAATAATTCAGTAACGGTATAAACAAACGGCAGATCTTGCCAGGATTTTCAGGTAAAAATCTTTAGCCGTGAGGATCTGCCTTCCATTCCTCCCTTAAGGGGTAAAAAAAAAAAGGGGGCTATAAGCAGTTATCAAACTATCACAGACCTCACCTTCCTCCAACAAGCATTTTAGCAAGAGAGCGTGGCAGAAGCTCTGCGGAACCGCAAGTGCGCTGGATCAGATCCAGATAACTACCGGTGTCGTCTTTAAGGCCTGAAGTCGCCAGGCGAAACGCCCCGCCCCCATGCAAAAAGCAGCCTAACTCTACCAAACAACTAGTTAATATCCACGACGCCACATTTAAAAGAAGAGCTGCCGAGAGGGCGGGAGGAGGAGGATGCTGCAAAAGCGACGAGAGCTGCTACCGTCTTTGCAGAACGGCAGGCGCGAAGCTCATCTTTACCCGCCCCCCCCCCCGCACTTCGGGTCGTGAGGAAGCCTACACCGAGAACAGCCCGGGGTGCTAGCCGGTTGTCCGGAGGGCCGAGCAGCCCCTCCGGCGGCATCCCGTCCCGTTCGCCCACCGCCCGCCCCGTCTCAGCCCGCCCAGCCCGGAACTCCCCGCGGCGGCGGCGTCGCCGCGCTACTCAAGCCCGAGGCCTAGCGAGGCCTTGCAGGCCGCAACCACGCCGCACCTGGCCCGCCGTCTCGGTGGCGTCCGCCAGGATCCCGTAGTTGCGGTAGAGCTCCTCCACGGTGGGCATGGTGCGGCGGAGAAGAGGCAGAAGCCGCCGCTGCAACCGAGGCCACCACTGACGCCGCCGCTACCGCTCAGGCCGCCGCTACCGCTCAGGCCGCTGCCGTCAGCACCAGCGAGGCGCGTCCCAGAGCGGCCGTGTGCCGGCGCCTGCGCAGCGCCCCCAACCGGCTGGCGGTTGAGCTGCCGGGCCGGGTTAAGGGCGGGGCGTGGGGACCCCACCCCCGCCCCCCCCTCCCCGCAATGTGTTGCATAGTAATGGGACTTGGGTGATGTTAAACGGCTGTTTAATGTTCTTCGCACTCCTCCTCCTTTCCCTGATTTCTGTCTTCCCCCAGCCACTCGTTTCTGTATCCCTTTTTGTCTCTCATGAAAGACGTGCGGGAAGTGCCCACCGTACGCCGAGCTCCTGGTGCAAGAAAGAGGCTGTTTTCCTGTGATTTGGTGACTTTCATCTTTTCCTGCAGAGGAAAATACCCTCTAATTCCAGTTTATAGAAACCTAAGTATCTGCAACTCATGTCGATGGAGGCAGCACGCACGCAGTAGGCTCAAATGACCTAAATATAAATTGTGGTGAAAGTTAAAAGGCTGTAGCAGTGTCTTCCCCTCATCTCAAGGTGCTTTAGCATCCTGCTGATTTCACAGGCACTTAAAATGAAAGAGGAGTCCCCTCATGTCAGCCTGAGACTGAGCTAAGCAAGACGCTGGGCCTTTCTTTCATATCCTTTCCAGCAGGATGAAGGGAGCTTTCGGAGGCACTCAAAGCCCTGGTCTCTCTCCAGAGACTGTGCAGGCAGAGCACGTGCAGCAAGGATGTACAGCAGCATCAGGGGTGTACAGCAGCATCAGGGGTGTACAGCAGCATCAATCATTTACCTTCCTTTTGTTCTTCCTCTGCTCTCGCAGTGTTTCGGCAAGTGGCAGCAGTGACCGCATCCATCACGTTTCTCCCCTCTTTGAATTGAGGCCCGGTGCCTTTACCTGTCCACAGGTGGATTCGTGTGGTTCTTGCACGCTCTGACGGTGTCTGAGGGTGCGGCAGCTGGTGGCTGCTGTCAGATCCAGGAGAGCACTAACCATGGCCTGACCCTCAGTGTGCTTGTGACCATCACGCTTACCCAAAGTAATCTTCTTAAAAGAATACATTGGTTAATCTTAGTAGTGGGAACAAAATATAACATGAGAGAAAAAAATATTTTTAATGCATCAAAAGAGCTACATGCATGATTAGCTTACCTGAACCTTTCATTTTCTAGGAAGTGACAGCTTCCTCAGGCAGCCTGGCAGATATTAAGAGATGTCAATCTCTTGCCCTCCAGCATCTTCCAGGCAGCATTGCATCTGAATGCAGATTTTAAAACTCTTTATAAAATCATCTTTATCAGCACTGCCATGGCAAGCTTTTACAACTTGGCCAGAAAGGAGGAAATATGAACCTCCCATTTTAATTGCTTTTTAACCCCCCTGAAATGTTTACATAGATGGAGGTGCCTCGTTATCTCCTTTTCTTGCTTGTTTCCTCAACCGCATGCTATTGAACTGTGATTACAGTCTATAGCAAACATCGATAATCAGATAAATATGTAGCATTTATACATTACTGTATGTATGAGAGCTGTGGAGAAAGAAGTGGAGGAAAAAAGAGAAGAAGTAGACATGAATAAAAATGGGTGTGAGAGGGGTTGTGTGCCTTCTGGGAAAGCCAGGCACTCCGTGGCAGAGCAGAAGGGGCGCTTGAGATACCGGAGAGCGATGGGAAAGGAAGGTGAACTCAACTGTTGGACTTTGGCTGCACTACAGGGAGATTAAGGGTAGGGTGGGATGGTAAGCAATTGCAAAGTGCTATAATAAAATTATATATTTTGTTGTATCTGGGTATATATGTATTATTTTAATCATATTTATATATGTTGTGTCATAACATATATTATATGCCTTGGAATGATACTTTTTTACCTTCTCTGGCCATTGCCATACATTCAGCTGTGCTCATCGTCTTTCTAACAGACAACATGCATAATAAAAAGGGATATTCAGAGCCATGTTAAGAAAACGTTTTCTCTGATGTTCATTCTATTTCCATCCTTTGATCTTCCATGCATCATCTTTTGGTTTGTTTCCTCACCTGCTTCCTTGATGCTTTACATCATTCTTCTCTTTGTTTTTTCTTTCCTGACAACAATTTCCATTTTCCAGTCTCTAGTTTTCACTTATATATGAAATATATATGAAAATATATGAAATATTTTTTATAATGAACCTGTTTAAAATTAGCCACCATTAGTCTTTAGCATTAATACAGAAGGAACATGAATGAAGAGCTGATGGTGTTACAAGTTTAGGAGGCATTGTTTGAAATTATTTTTCAAAGTTAGTCAGGGATCTCTTGGTTTGTTGAAGTTGGGATATTTTTGGAAACGTATCTTTAGAAACTCAAAAGCTTGAAATGCACATTTGAGAGTCACACATAGCTTTTTCAGACTCTGCAGTGTAAGCCTCCTAGTTTCACTAAGTATGATTAATTTTGCCATCAGTCAGGATTTTCCTCTCTTCTTTCCTCTCAGTCTCTTCATGCCAATGCATGTGGAGATAACCCTATGGTAAGTTACAGACTCATGTGATAACGAAGTGTTATAATTATACATTTGACCTCCATTCCTGCACACTGCCCACTAATCCATGTACACTGGAATCATTGCAGATCTTTGTGCAATTTTCAGCGGGTTCTCCAGAGGGAAAAAAATTTACTTGTGAAATCAATGAAATTTGCTTTTTTTCCTCAGAGGAAAAAGAAATTACTATTCTTGTCCCACAGCTGCCCTGGTCTTTGGTGGATGACAGACTTCAGACAAAGCCATAGACAGGGGCAATAATAGACTTCAGTTATGACCATGACAGAAGGAGAAGACATGCTTAATGAAGATTTCACACTGGAACAGTGGTTTAATCACATGAATCCTCTGGTACCAAACCCAGAAGGTTTCTGCGGGCTACATACCCAAAGGATAATGAAGTGTCTGAAATTGAGTCCATTTGTTGGTTTGTGTCGGATGAGCAATTGATCCTGAATTCTAATTTCTGTTTCTCACTCTGTAGAATTGGGCTTAGTTTTACAAATGAAGGGTTATAGCAATTATCCCCCATCCGTCTTAAAAATTTCCTAGTGTTTTTCAGAAAAAGGTGTCCAGACACCATGGGGGTATTCAGTGAATGCATAAGAATGTTCTGAGATGTAAAGCCTTTAATTGGCACATATTGAAGGTGTCTTGCATGGTTATAAGCATCTAACCGCTGCCTTCAGCCACGCACAGATTTCCTCCGGATTCCTTCTAGTGTAATCTGATTTTCTTGCAAAATTTCTCCCTGGCAAGGATGCCTGCTTCTGTTTCCCGGCGGAACGGCGGCCCCTGCGCCTGCTGCGCGGAGGAGCAGCCCGAGCCCCGCCGCCCCGGCCCCGCCGCCTCCGCGCCAGCAGGCGGCGCTCTGCTCCCGCCGATGGAGCCGGGCGCCCCCGCTGCGGCTCCGCCGGCGCCGCCGCCCTCCCGCCCTGCAACGGGGAGACGGTGCCTGATCGAGTGCTATCTGCTCCCGTGAACGCAACAATACCCAGCCTTTATTAAAGGATTTCCATGCAGTATTGAGAAACGTCTTGCACTGCTGTCTGAAAAAACGTTATACCTAGGCTGTTCCAAGTGACATCTCCAAATTCAGCCGGAAAATGAGATTAGAGAAATAAAGTTGGGTTTTTTTTTCCTTTTTTTTTTTTTTTTTTTTTCCTCCAGGTTGCTGCCTTTGAATGTTTAATAGCAGTCTGATTGTACCCGGCTTACTGTTTACCCTGCTACGGTATGTAGGAATTTTAGAGTATCCTTTTAAACGATTTGTGAACCTATTAGTAATGCTCGCTCTGTTCTATAGTTCAGAAGCTGCCATAGCCCTGACAAAGCATTTGTGCCTTGCATGTTAACTACAGTTAATTGGCACTAGTATTTGGAGCCCAGAATGCTGTGTGCCTTTCCACACAGGCAAGGTTGTGTAGAGATTGAAAACTCAGCCCTTGCCAGAGTCAATCTGATTCTCTGGTTTGTGTGGAACATTCATGCAGCAATAACAGAGAGGAAACATCTCAAAGGGTAGAAAAATGTGACTGTGAAATATAATATTTGGCTAGAAGATTTAAAAATGGGCAAAGCATCTACATCAGCTCAAAGAGCATCTATGGAAGGGGGACAGACAACTGGTTTATGCCGAGTTTATTCTACTTTTGTTGAAAAGTTCCACATGTATACAATGCTGGTTAGGGCAAATTAATGGGACAGGTAATGAGTACTCCGTCCTCCTTTAGAAAAGGTATAAAATGATTGGGATGTTAATTTTCTAGAGGCTGAAGTTCGGATGCATTTTGCCTGTCTGCTAGCATGGTCATCATTGACTTGCCATGCCATGATCCCTTCTGCCTCCTGGGACATTTAAACACGTGCCCGCTGCTTCTCTGGGCTCACGCAGGGCAGGTTTCATCTGTGAATTCTGACTCCAAGCCTTCGCATTTCCATGCTGCCAGTTCAGGGTCAGCGTACTGGAGCAGGACAGCAGTAGCCCAGCTGCATCCACTGTTTACTTTTGGCCAGTTTCTAGGCTCCTGGCAAGAAGGAGGTTCAGAGGCCCTTGGGAAGGCAGACTGGGAGGAGGATGTTTAGAAAGTTGTGATGAAATGGGCAAGGAGAGGTTGAAGAGTAAGGATACGGAAATTGCAACAGTTTATAGGAAACCCCCTGGAAGGGCAATGAAATACCGGCAGCTCTAGGACTGACTGTCATACAGACAAGGAAGAGGTCTTGGTCATCCAGGTACAAGAGCTAGAGATGAAGTGGCAGTGTGCTTGCAATGCTGAAATACTCCCTTACGAGCACTGGGGAGGGAACCCCTTTCTGTACTTGTTTTTCCTTTAATTGTTCCTATTCATGTGATTGTACATCAGTGCCATTAACTACTGTGATTCACTATGGGGTTTTCTGTCCTGTCATTCTAGCCTGTACGTCACTACAGGAATGACTGGGTTTGCTTTTCATGTTTGTCAAAAAACCCTTTCACTTCTACACAATCATTAAAAAAGAAAGTTACTGTTTTCGAAAATGTTTTGAATTAAACATGAGCATAATTGAAAAGTGGTAGTAATATTTTTAGGAAACTTTCAAAAGGAAAGTTCCATAAAACATACTTTTCAAACATTGCAGTGTGGCTAGACATGAAACTTTTAATGCAATTTCATATGAATATTCATGGCATATTTCGTGAAATATTCCATGCCATTCCCATGAAGTATTTCCACAGCTTGCATAAGATATAACTCGAATCACACAAATCAGACCATACAAAATACTCATCTAGTGTTTTGTGAAATATTTCAAATAACTACATAAAATATTTGTGCTACTATCCATGAAGTATTCGCTCTCAATACCTTGTTACAGTCTTGAAATTCATAGCTATATTCATGGAATGTTACACAAAGAAAGCAACACAGCCGTGGGTTTAATCAAACATATGTATAAAATCACCAAAAGCAGGAGCATAAGGCACCCTTGAGCACATGTCCCAAGCAACTGTCACTTTGGAGAAGGAATTGTGCACTCCTACCTCCCAGCACTCGCGGAGTATTTCCACCTTGTTCTCACAAGCACTGGGCAAAACTCGGCGCTTCGAACAACAGCAGGTAGTGCTCCACGGCATTTCCACTTACTATGAGGCAGCAACACTTCGCCTTTTGACACTCGGATGCTTTCTAATGTTATCCTTTAGCTACAAATAATTAAACAACTTCTTTCTAGCATGCATGTTATCGAGTAAAAGATTTAATCACACATAAAGGATGAGCCGTCTCTCCAGAATTACAGGGAGAATACCAACAACATTAATGTCTGTTACGGTGATAGGAACAAATCAGCAGTTTTGTTGAATATGAGTTTGAGAGTCCCTGGCATTCTCAGAGTCGGGACTGTTTCTAGACCATCTGCGTTCATATTAGTAAGTCTGCCATTGTGCTTATCTGGGTATTGCAGCCCTAGGCAATGGTATCTATTTCTACTAACAGCCTCTGACACCTTGTGCAGGAGAAAGAGAGAATAGACATCCAACATTTCTTTTTTCAGATTCCCAACCATGTGTGTACAAAGCCCTCAAGAAGCTCTGAATAGTGGCCAACCTTGTAACATCTGCTGATAGTACCTTTTTAATGCCACTGCCCACCACCAGCACAGAAGTCCAATCTGTCTGCAGCACGCTGAGCCGGGGCAAACAAGGATGGCACGCTTACCCGCAGAATCTCTGGTGCTTGGGCAGGCAGCAGTGCCTTTGAGCTGAACCCCGCACAGACATCCAAAAATTTGGTCTCTTTCCCGGAAACTCAGTAGATGCTGATGGCTGTCCCAGGACCTTCCCCACCACTTCCCTCTTGCTTGATAAATTCAGAAGCAGCATTTCAGCCATGGATGCTGACCCAGCTTGCACACTGTGCAGCCTGATGTCCTGTGCCTTCCAGTGCTCCTGAGGCTGCTGCTGGCGGGACAGCTGTTGCCACCACTTCTAAAACCATGGGAGAGCTGCTCCACAGCACAGTGGCAGATTGGCAGTGCTAAAGCCACATGGCAGCAAGCTGTGAAAACTTCTCCACAGCTTCTGTGTATTTGCAGTGGCATTTACAATGGCACAGAGCACTGTTTTGGTCTATGCTGGCTGATAGGAGTGTGAAAATGACACTGGCTATGCAGAAGGAGCTAGACGGTGACAAAAGAGAGAGAAGAATCGCGAGGATCTGAGGTTTGGTTTTACCTGTTTTGGCAATGTTCTCTGGAGGTACTTCAGAAAAATCCCAGCAGTGGGGGTGAAATACCTGGAATACTTGGAATATATGTTCAAAGTAGCACTTAATAATAAAAGGTCCCTGACACCTGGATGAAATACTGCGGGCTGTAGCAGACTGTGTAAACATGGCTATGGAAACCACAATCTGCAGCACTTACTGTGTCCCAAATCATAGTTTGAAATAGGATCTCTGAGTAGCTGATCCCTTTCTGCTTGGAACTTGACTAGATTTGAATTAAATAGTATCCCTCTAACACTCTGAGCTACTCTAACGAGAAAAATCATCCTAAGTAGATTCAGGCCTTTATTACAGTGGAAAAAGTTTGATGGTAATTTCTATCTCCAATTACACTAAAAAAGAAGCAAAATATTCTTTTCCCTTCTCCCGTTTCTTGAACTAGAGAAATTAAACTGCCAAAGAGTTTTTTCCTGGCATAGCTCTAAGACTTTTGTTGTCATGGGGATGTCAGTTAATGGGGTAGCTTGTTATGTTCTTAACCTAGCTGTGCCAGCTAAACTTTTGCATGTAGACCAGGTCTTACACTAGTCTGAAAACTCATAAAAATAGGAACTGGGCTTTCTGTTTAATAAATCATCTTCTGAAGACTTCACTGTACGCCTCAATGTTTTTCTCCTCAATACCATAGTGTATTAAGTAAATGAATGTACAGGCATGTATTGCATACATACAGATTGGAAGATGTAGTAAACCACGTAGGTTTTGTTAATGCACACAGGTATAAGCCATCTGAACTTTATTGGCATAGCTGGCTGTGTGCAGATCCTGCAGGTGCATGTTGTAAGGTGCAGGCTGTTCCTGTGCCTTGTGCAAAGACACTCCTGTGCAAAGACACTCATGTATAACGTAAGGCACACATATGTGCATATACAAAAAATCTGGCATCATGCACATGCCAAATATATAGGCATGTGTGTAATGCATGCCTGGGTGCATGATTAATATTTTGTTGGGTAAATACAAAATGTTTTATACTTTGTATACTCATTTGCGATAAATGTGCGGAAGCGTATAGAATTCCATGAAAAGGTTTTAGAGTGTGCAGTGTGATGCATACTTGTCACTTAAAACCTGGAAAGCATCTTTGTGAGCACGTCTAACTATACTACATTGGCAATTCTCCCTTTCCCATTAAAAATATTTTTTAATTATTTAAATAATCAATAGAGTTCTCCAGTGCCTAGCAGGGAAGTTAGGATTGCTAAAGGACTGAAAAAAACCCTGGAGAGGAACAGATATTACAGCATTTTCCTAGATGTTTTGCACTGGAGCTCTGCAGCTGTCTCCTCTGCCCCAAGAATCTGTGCTCCTTGGAGCACATGAATATTCTGTGCTGAGTAGAAAACCTTGCTGTCTGCCAGCAAAATGTTGACAGTGTCCTTTGTTGACTTCCCCAGGGAGTTCATGCAAATCACTTTGAAATACAACAAACCATAGGATCCCTAAATGCTTCTAAACAAGACCAAATTAGAAAAAGGCTTCACATTGGAAACATAATTTTCAATTAGTGTCTATTCAGTGGGAATGGGAATGGGGCGGGGGAGAGCTGGCATGTGAGATAAGCTAGATTTGTTAACATGCTTTGAAAATGCTTGCTGGCTAGCATGCCTTTTTTCTCTTGCAAATGCTCACCTTGCTGTAATTTGGTGACATTTCCACAGTTGCAATATGCTCTGCTCTTGTACTTCAGATAGAAATGAACTCCGCCCAGCAGGAGGTAGACTTGAGACAACCATCGGCAGACTGCATTTATGTGTCATGTACACAGCTGAGCATTGCTACACAGGCTGAAAGCTGGGAAAGAAACAAGTCATCTCTCCCCAGTCCATCCCTATTAGTATCAACCAGTGCATTTATGAGAGCACTGAAAAGGGAAGCTGATGACTGAATGGCCAGAGACCAAAGTGCCATCTCATTCCCTCCAGAACAGCACAGTGTGTCTTTGGTATAAGTAATATGGGAGGTTGTTTTTCCATGGATAAACCATGTCTACCCATGTCCATAGTCCACAGGAAAGGCACTGGGGACCCTTCACTACCTGAGTGCATTTTGTCTATATTCCTCTCTCCTAACAGAGGAAGAGGAGCGAGTTAGTTGCTGCTGCAGCTATAACTACTAGAAGGGGAGGTATGAAGTACATTATAATTAGCTACTGTTTCTTTTACCCCTTACTCTTTTATTCCCTCTACTCTCCAACATGTAGCAGCATTGAGCATTTTTCCTAGTTTTATGAATAAGGGTGAATGTATCTGGCCCTTTTCTCCCTGCTTTGGTTGGCTTACTTATGCTACTTCGGCTTGGACCCCCTTTAGCAGACCTCCTTGCCTTATCTCATTTTCTTTTTCCCTTCTCACCTTCTTTTGTTTTGTTACTTGTTGCTCTTGTTAGAAATTATCCCTTCTGTGCCTTTAATCTCAGGAAATACCAGCCTTGCCACCTCTAGGCATGGCTGTGCCATGATACTTGCCCAGTGTATGGAGTGGCCCATCCCTGTCTCCATTTGTACGTGCTGTGTAGGTTATCTGCCCTCTCTTTTGCATTTCAAGGCACTGTGCTTGAGATGCTTGTTCACATCTGTCTGTGTATCCCTGGGACCACAGGAACTGACTGGACCAGTGCCTCTCAGCTCAGCACCTGGACCTGCTCACCTCACCACAGCCTGCCCCGGAGATGAGGAGTGCTGCCTCAGGTCCAGAGCATTTATTTCCTCACCTTCATTTTCTGTTCTGGCATCAGAGAGTGAGACATTGATGGTATTTGTAATGATCAGGAGAATCAGCACAGCACTTATTGGAATAAGCAATCTAAAAATTCCTTTATCAAAGTGAAGACCAGCTAGCATCTGGTATTTCCAGGGTTTTTCTGTCAAGACATGGAAGTTATATGACACTTACTAACTAGTTACACCCACTGTGGTGAAAGTGTGAAGACTTTGTGACATTGTTATGAACACTGTACATGGTTCAGTTTCCCTGCTTTTTCAAAGGGAAAGAACTAATTAAAATCTGAACCTAAGCAAGTGACAGGGAAATATAGGGAATATACATATAATGTTTATCAGTGTCCTGGTTTCAGCTGGGATAGAGTTGATTTTCTTCCTAGTAGCTGGTATAGTGCTGTGTTTTGGATTTAGGATGAGAATAATGTTGATAAGACACTGATGTTTTAGTTGTTGCTAAGCAGTGCTTACACTAGCCAAGGACTTCTCAGCTTCCATGCTCTGCCAGGTGCCCAAGAAGCTGGGAGGGGGCACAGCCAGGGGGGCTGACCCAGACTGGCTATTCCATACCGTATGACGTCATGCTCAGTATATAAGCTGGGGGAGTTGGCCAGGGGGCAGCGATCGCTGCTTGGGGACGTGTTGGGCATCAGTTGGTGGGTGGTGAGCAATTGCATTGTGCATCACTTGTTTTGTATATTATTATTGTATTATTATTATATTATTATTATTACTGCTACTACTATTACTACTATTCTATTTTATTTTACTTCAATTATTAAACTGTTCTTATATCAACCCACGAGTTTTCTCACTTTTACCCTTCTGATTCTCTCCCTCATCCCACCACGGGGGGCAGGGAGTGAGTGAGTGGCTGTGTGGTGCTTAGCTGCTGGCTGGGGTTAAACTATGATGATCAGGGAGTGAAAGGACTTTTGTGGGACATGTGAAGAATACACTTCAGTGAAGACAATGGGATGCCTTAATTTTTAATAGTGGAAGTGAGAACAAAAGAACCTACAATGAAAAGCTTTTAAGAAAGTAGTTTTAACTTCTAAAAATTTTTTAAAAACTTTTGAAGAAGGACATAAAGATATATTTTAAGGAGTTCTTAAAGAAATGTGAGTATTTAATAGGCTTGCCTGCTGACAATGCCTTTCCTAAGTTTGCCATGTGCATTTGCACTCAGGTATTCTTTCTGCAGTCAGTTTGACAAAAACCAGGCTATTTTGCTTTAGAAATACTCACCTGTGTGCTTTTCACCTCTAAATTTCTTGACCTCCCTTGAAAACATACACTCTCTGTGCATGACTGGTTTGGGTCAATTTTGTGTGGGCCATGTAAACATGCAAGGGAAGTGTTACCTACCTGTCCAGTTCATTCCTATGAGAAAATACACTGAAATTCAACTTTCAGCAGTAGACAGGAATGTTGTAGAAAGGTTAGTCTACTGAGTAAAAATATCAAGAAATTATTGTCATACACATACACAGAAATATCAACATTGTGTTTTGAGCAAAGTAAGTATAAGAGGAATTTCCTGGTAAGTCAGGTCATTAGTGGAACACTTTAGATAAATTTAGCACTAAACTTCACTTTTCTTCTTTTATTCCCCTGGATTTTCAGTTCCATCATTCTCCTTGGCATATCTGCCCTGTAAAAGCTGCTGAAACCTGGCTAGAAGTCGTTCACTTATCATATTCTGCCAATGCTTCAAATCTCAATTTACTTCTCACATTCCTTCTTTGTTTCTCTCATCTCTTTTCCAAAGCTCAGAGGCCAGAGGAGCTCACGTACACCCTCTTGTTATTTTTAACATCTCTGACAGAATGGTACCTCAACTCTATAAACTGTCCATTTTCCTCTCTCCTCCAACGTCTCAGCTGTAACATATTCCAAATGAGCACCAGCTCCTTGATGCGGTGCCTCTTTCATCTCTCCATCCTTTAGAGAATCCCAAGCAACTTGTTCTCTAGTATAATTATATCCTTTCATAATGGAAAGCTGCAATTACAATACAATCTTATACATACTATGGAAAACTGAGTATGATATACAGTAAAAGTGCAATATTCACTTTAGAACAATGTTACAGGCATCGTGTTATCTCACAGCGGTTTGGGAGAGGCACAGTGGCTTGGCCTCAATTCCCACTTTGTGTTTTTCAAAAGGTGTGAACCAGTGACTAGTGAAGATACCTGAGGGTGAGCAAAGTTTGTGGACTGGCTAAACTTTGTCCCTTACCAACTCACTGCTCCTTCCACTCTGAGTTTGTGACAACAGGGAGCCACTGAAACATCTTCTCAGTTTTTACCTAGTGCTGACCGAAAGAACCGTTTCTCAGTGCAGTCTGAACAAGCTTGATGAGAAGATCCTCTGCAGCTGTGGATCTCTTCCTCATTTTTTCGATGCGGCACTTGGAATTGCCTCCTGTGGGAAATAAGCAGGGAGCAGTTCTCTTTAGCTTAGGAAACAGTCCAGGCTTGTGCTTCTGGCATGGGCTTAAATGTCTTGATTATTTACTGCTTTTAGTTTGGCTAATAATACAGTCTGGAGCATGAAGAGCTCTGAAAGAGAGACCTCTGCTTCCCCTATTAAGATACAGACAGAAATATCAGCCACTGGCAAGGAAACAGCAAAAGGTTGAACTGCTTGACATGCTCTCTATAGAAATTTACAATACAGACTGTTTCCTCATGAATCTTATCGGTCCCAGCGAGCCATTCCAGCTAATCCCTTTCTCTTGCCATTGAATTTGGCCCTTCTGGCAACCAACTCAACAAGCAATGGGTTATTTATATGTACCTTGCAAAGGAGCAACACAAAATTAAATGTCTGAATCAAAAATTGAACGGAGACTTCCAAGTTTCTGGGAAACACCTGTGGTTTTCTCAGAACTCTCCATGTCATAGATGAATGCCTCTGATAACCTGTGCAAAACAGGAATTAAGCTGGTCTGTTCTCTCTTCTGGATTTGTTTAGCCTTTCCTGGAGCCAGCAGGCAACCTAGTCAAATGTCATCTTGAATATATCTTAAGTGATATATAAAGGGGAATTTTCAACCAGTCTTGATTAGTCAAGATCCATGGGCACTTTTTGACCATGCTTGTGCTCAAATCAAATCACAGTTCTCATAGTCCCTCTTTATACGTGAAAGAGGAACGTGAATCTCTTGCATCAAATATTCGCATGTAACCCTTTCTCACCTGGATGCCAGAAAAGTTTGGAGTCAGAGATGAACTAAATCAAAATTTTGGTTCATCCCTATTAAAAGCCTGTATAACTTCAATTGCATTTGTAATTGTAAGCAGGCCGTGGGCTTTTCTGTGCCCTTCTGAACAGCTGCAGTGTTGTCCCCTGTGTTTGCTGCATTTCGTTGGCAAGTCAAAGGATTTATGAAAGGGATTATATGACATTGTTGCCTGCGATAGCAGAGGACTGGACTCAATGACCTAGGCAGTCCCTGCCAAACCTATGTCCCTATTTTCCTGTGATTCTTGTGGAGTATGTAAATTATATTAGGATTTCTGGCATGAAAGCCACAATGCTAATCTTTTTTATTATTGCTTTATCCATTTTGAGCTGGCATATCCATATCACAGCGCCTGATTTTCTGTTGTCTTGCCGCTTTTGCTGTCATTTAAACTAACCCACAAAGGGTGTCAGAACTCAACTGAATCAGAATGGAAAAGCTTGGAGTTCATTTCGCACAGATGTAAAATGATTACCTAGGCAGGGGGAGATCAGTCCCCCGTGTATATTTTGATACACCAAAGCTCCAAAGCCATTTTTGGGCTGTTGGTCTGTGAAGTGTCCTCTTTCAATGATTTAACACTTCAAAGTACAGACACCCCTGTGCAAACAGAGGATTAGGATGTTCCAGGCAGAGGATTATGAATGCAGGAGAACTTTCACACAATGAAGAGCATCTTTGAAAGACAATTACCATCATAAATAAACACGTAGTTCTGAGAACAAATGAATTAATGAAGTCTGGTTTCCTATGGTTTTGTGTATTGTGGTGGGATTTTCTAATACCTGGTAACGTACAAACTGCAGGTGAGGTATTTCAGACAGCTTTCTTCATGTGGCCTATCTAACGTTGAGTGAGGACAATCATATCTGAAAAATCCTCATTTTCTCAGATAGGAAAAATACCAGGTAAGAGCAAAATTTACCTCCCAGCATTGCCACTGGGGCATAATAACCATAAGAAGGGAGCTGTAACCTTTCCTCCCATCTGTCAGTTTATATGACCTGGTACAGTGCACTACCATTTGATTCAGGAAGAATTGTGCTGCTATGTAGCCCATCTGTATCACGGGCCACAACCAGTTCTGCAGCTGTTCAGCTGGGAGAAGCTAATAATTTAGAAGCAGGACTGCACATACTTTCTCTGAGATGTTGGCTGCTCTTACAGGTGCTTTTATAAAGCATGCTCTGCCTGCTTTCTGTCACCCTGGAACTCATCACAGAATAAACATTTTTTTGTAATGATGAGGGTGTAATAAAGCACCCGTGACCCACTCAAACACGTGAATCTTCAGCATGGATCTAAATAACTCTTCAGCTCTTTCATTATATTAAGGACCCAAAGTGGGCATTTTATTGACCTCTGTGGAGTAGGGAAAATTAGATTGCTTTACACTGCGTGGCTATTTTATTATAATAAATGGATTGAAGATTGAGCTTTTTAATTAATATCTGGAAAAGAAAGGGAAGGATCTACTGCTGAAGCCCTTGGGCCATTTCAAGGAGAGGGTGGGAGTTAGAATGAGCTGGAGAAAAAGAAATAAAGGGGCTTCCTGAAAGACTTCCTCCTTAATGCTCATTTTATGTCCGAACACCATGGGAAGCAGAATGTTTTTTTCAGTGGAGGACACATCCCAGGACCATCACAGAGAGAAAATGATGTTATCGTTGGGGTCAGCATCACCTTTTGTCTTTCCTGAGTCACTTTCTCTGGAGGTTCCCAAAGCAACAGAACAACGACAGTTTGGCCTTCTGCCCTCTGGAAATCTATGTGTAACTCTTGTGGTCTCCTTTTTCTACCTGGGAAAGTGAAGGTGACAGAGCAAGGTGACAGCAAGGAGGTCAACAGCCTCTGTAAACAATGTTCCTGCACCCTCTCCGCTTCTGTCTGTGGTGTGAATGCAGCTTGCCAGTTACTTCTATTTGCAAATTTAGAAAAAATCTACCCTGTTTTTGCTGGAGAACCAGAAAGGTGGACTGGCAGTTTTCACAATTTCAAAGAGAGAGCATGGGAGGTGTTACTCTTCTGACACATACAACCTTTCTCCCAGGCTGGGTGGCCAGCACCAATGTAGGCCTCTTACAGATCTAACACACATGGCTCAAACACACAGAAAATCGGGAAGATTAAACACCTCCCAATGGAAACTTCAAGAGGCAATACTTCCCTCATAAACATTAAGTTTGCATATAAAATAAAAGCTTAAAGGAAGAAAGGACACAGCTAGTCTTTGGTAAAATACAAAAAATCAAGTCAAGAACACGTGAATAAGTACAACACAAACTCTTCAGTCTCTTTGGCAGCTGTTCATTCAGACTCCCAACTTGCCAGCATAAATGCTCAACGTTCAAGAGGCTCTTTTATATCATTTTCCCCCTTCCTGCTGCTGTGTCCACTTGCAGCTTGATGTCAGATATTATAATGTAAGGTCCAGGGATGCACCTGGGCTAGTTAATCTTGAGCTCAGATGAAGAATGCTGCCTGACTTTTATGAGGAGATATTTTGGTGTCACCAACGTGTAGTCTCTTGTTGATCTCACCCCTGGGGCCCTAAAGCCACCTACCATTTCATTACCACCTCTAGTCTTGGAGCTTTTACCATGTAGGCCATCTCTACTGTCTTGCTGTGCAGTGGGTTAGTAGCACTAGCATCTAGCCAGCTTTTGTACATCGCAGTCCTAAGATGGTGGTGGGTTATATCCCCTGTTGCTGCTATCACTGCCTCAGTATTAATGAATTCAGCTATTATTGATTCACTGGACTGAAAGAATCCACCTCCTCATCACTGGCTCTAGAAGTGTCTCCACATCAGTTCAAGAGATATTTCACTTACCCTCATTCATAGTGGTTTCAGCTCCAGTGACTGTTGGACAGTACTGTGAAAAGCGGTGGTGGGGATGAGGTTCTTACAGGCTTTTCATTTTTGTATATGTTTCATTTGTAACTTATGCAAGTAGACAGAACAGCTATAGTGCTTCTGGTTTTGGTGCCAGCTGGGCAGGCATTAGTGAGGGTCAATGCACAAAACAGCATTGGGCAGTGCAGACAGAATTCAGTCATTTTAATTCTTAACATCCATGGGCTCTGAAGGAGCTGTTTCAGCTTGGCTACATTTAAGGTAGAATCAACCAAAAATGTTCATGCTACCAGGCTGGGTGAAGTTTAAAAGGGCTATGGTCCAGACCCACAAACTTAATTCAGATGAGCTGTTCCAAGGAATCACTCATCCTTGGGAAAGTAGACTTGCAGCTCCACCATGGACAGTGCAGTAAAATGACACAATAGCTCCTACTTGTCTTTTTTCCAAACATGTTCCAGAGAGGCATGAGGAGCAGTAGGATAATCAGGGATGACTTGAAGTAACATCCTTTGGTAATTAGGATCTCACTGGCTGAATGACTCTGACGAATTTCTGAAGCACTGAACTGAAGGACCAGGAGCAGATTCTCCTTCGGCATGCTAATACAAACCTGTGCTGTGAGCAGCTCCAAAGAACCATGTAAATGCAAATGAAGCCAGAAGGTGAGTTTATGGAACAAATACCAAGTTTGTCTCTCATTCTCTTTGCTTTGATCTCTGCTACTAGTTAAAAGATAAAAAACTTTTACAGCACATATAAGACCAATTAGATCTTGTAATGAAATCCTCAAGTGCTACCGAGGTGGAACTTGCAATAATTAGTTTTGATACATAAATGAAATTTCCAGATGCAATTTGTTCTTTTAGGCTCATGTTCCTCTTTCAGTTCATAGTGTTTTATTATTTCACTGATGTGTGAGAAGTATCTTCCAATGTTTCTGTTCCCTTGGTTCTTACAGCCTCTATGCTAATGCATTAAAACAAACTAGAATTAATGACAAATCTAATAAGTAATTATTCTAGTGGCAATGCTATAAACTGGAATTCTGACTTTAAGGACAGGTGAAAAACATTCATAGCCCCTTACTTTCACACCTTCATCCATCCAGGGAAAGGCAAAGAAACTACTGATCATCAAGGCACTGAAGGCATGACAGATTTTGCAAGTGAACAGTCAGAAGCCATGGCTGGCTAAGATGCTGTTCTTGGAGTTATGATGAATGTTGTGAGCAGCTAATAATTTCACAGGCTGCAGTAAGGACCCTCCATTTGGTGAGGTTATTTGTATAAAACCCCAAATATCTGTCCCACATCCCCTTTTTTGGAAAAGATTTAATGAAATTATGCAGGTAGAGTTCAAACCATACATATTAAGTAGAACTTTTTCACTTGCTACTTCACTACACTCCTTTAAGACTTATTTCCATTTAGACAAAGTAAGATACAGTCTTGTAGTTTACGCTAGAACAATAATACACAGAAATGATGGTCTTCTGGCTAAGAAATGGCACAAGAAGTTAAGATCGTGCAAGCCCCCTGCTCCCTACTGCACATGTTTCTGAGTTGATGTAGTCCGTCATTTAGCATGAGATTTTTGGGCATTAGCCTATCCCTTCAGAGGACTAACACTTTGTGCTGGCTGTTGAGGTCATTCAGGTGCTTAAATCCCTGTTTTGAAGGAGCAATAAGGGTGTTGTGAAAATAAATACATGAATATTTATAAGAAACATATGGAAATCCAGATAAAAGCTGATTTAGTCATTCTTAAACAGTAATGGTTTAGGGTGTATGTACCATGGTACTGGGAACTGAGCGACTGCATGCAAAAGATAGGGAGATGCTAATTACCATTGCTCATGTCCTGCTTATCTTCAACAGCCATAGACATTCAAAGGGCAGGGGCTCTCAGAGTCTTGCAGGATTCAAGGCATAGTATTACAAATGCTACCAGGTCTGCCTCTTCTAAAAAGCTCTATGCCCAGGCTGCTGCATTTCTACCTCAAAAGATGCTTCTCTGGACTCCGGCCTTGGCTGCCTTATCAGTGTACTTCTCATGCTGCCTTCTTGCTTTCTCCTGACTGACATTCTGGGCAAGCAATCTTAGCTCTGTCAAAATAATTTAATGCTACATCCTTGCTGCATGTCTCAGGTTTTATCTTTGCTGCCATAAAGGGAAACAGGTAAGGTTTGGGCATGTACATTTCAGACCTAAGTCAGTGCAGAGAACAGAAGAGGGAAAGGCCAGGCTTATCACCCCACAACACAGCCTATGGCCACAAGAAATGTTTCTGAGAAGCAATCCATTAACCTGCAAGGGGCTGGGAGTGGTGGAGATGATACAACAATGTGGTTTATACTCCATGATAGCCTCTGTTGATTAAAACACCTTCCTGCCCCAAATACCACAGAAAACCATACAAAGGACTGCTCACCTGATTTTTTCCCTAAATATGTTTAAAGTTAACACAGGAGGGCCAAGCCACCGCTGACCCAGCAATAATGTTTGTTCCAATGGGAATAGTTTCAGCATCCCAAATTGTGGATCCACCCTGATGTATGTTGCCTGCTTTAGCAATCTTGCTAAAAATTGCACAGTCTTAATCTCTCTGACCACATCAGGATTTCATCAATTTCCATAGCTCTCAGTGGAGATACACAAAACTGGCTTCATTACATCTGATCTGAGATGTTTAAGTCAAGCACTTCCACTGGGGATCAAGATACACCGAGATATCTATAATCAGGGGGAAGAAAGAGAGGCACCTCCAGAGGATAACTCAGATTTAGCTAGTGAGAGGCAGTTTTGTAGGAACATCCCTTAGATTAACAGAACATGACAGCTAACTGAAGTAACACCTGTAGTCCGGAAGCCATATAGACGCATTAACATGGCTCTGTATCCCAATTTTACAACAAAAGCACATGTCTGAAATGTGGCGGGTTTGAATGATATACACTGTGTATGCACTCCTTCCAAAGTATAGCTGGAGCCAAGCCAATTTACAATGTTGTTTCAGTACCTTGCAAATAACTGTCAGTGGACTCCCAGCTCAGAAGACAGCTAATAGCAACATGGTTACAAAAGTCTGCTCTTCTCACAGCCAGCAGACAACAGGCATTTTTCATCCCAGGATTGTTTAGGCAGTGAAGGTATTGGCCATTCAGTGGGATGGTCCTTAGTGTAATTTGCAATAAATTAGTGAAAGCAAAAGAAAAAACTTGCCTATGATCACTCTCAGCAATCCTGACCATAATAAAAGACCACTTATAAAATGAATCAATTAAAATCTCATTTCTTAGAGGGCAAAAGAAATATCCAAGTACCAAAGATACTGAATCCCATAAAAAACATGTTCTAAGGACATGTTACAGGCTACCATTTATAGGATAAGCAAGTTTAGTTATCTTAAGAATTGCAGGGAATCTGAACGTGCACTGCATGTCATCCGCAGTAAGTCATTTTTGTTCAGCAAAAAAAAGGTGAAATGTCCTTTTCAAAACCACTGTCAGGAGCCAGGCTCTCTTTAGCAGCAGAGCAATCCAAAGTTTCTGGCCTTGGTGCTTATTAGAAAGTCTGTAAAAACAAAACAGCATGTGTGTGAAGCAGCCCGGCAGCATCCGCTTAGCCCACCCGCGCAGCCCCGGCAGCAAGCAGGGACATGGGGGGCGTGGATTGTGACCCCAGACCTGCCAAACCAAAAAGTGTGGCATTCCTCAGCTTGGAAGAGGAGGTACACCAGCAGCGTGCATTTCCAGTGTTCTCAAGGAGTAAAAGGGAACTGGATGATAATGTCCCAGAGCAGAAATACTCTTTTTCTTTCTTTCACTTTTTAAAAATGCTCAGACTTGTAGTGACACACAGCTTCCCTGAGTTTATCACTCCCTAGCCAGGCCCTTAGAGAATGATAAGATGGGTGACAGAAGGCATCAAGAACAACAGTGCATTCAATCCTTGTGTGATGATGGCACCCAGTCTCAATCAGCAATGGCAAAAATCCCAGCTCACGCTAGATTTCCCCATGTCCTTGGCAGGATGGTGCGGACACTGCACTGGAGAGGAGCTGGGTATCACACTTCCAGCCAACAGCAGTGTGCTGTCGTGCCTTATCCCCTTGGTCAAATAATGACAGAATTATAACAGGAGCGAAGGTGCTAATAGACACACAAAATAAGACTTTCTTCTTCACACACACAGAGCTCTCCCTTCTCCCTCATCACAGAGATTTCATCAAACCTGAAAACATGCTTTTAATTGAAGAGTCTAAACCATCAATCATATAAAAGAGCTTGCCACATTCTGCACAGCCTACCACCTGCTTATGAGGAAAAAATAGAAAGTACCAAAGGAGCATATGAATTAAATTGTATAGAAAATTTACTCAGTCAATCTTTCGGGACCAATTCTTGTCTCTCAGAACTGATTTCACTGCACTATTTGTCTTGGTAATATAACCAGAAGTGCTTTCTTCCTTCTGGGAACTGAAACGCCTCTTGCTGTAACCTCTCCTGCACAGCAGCTGAAAACATAGGGGCTGTATTACTTACTGGGCAAATTTTCAGCCATTAAAACCTGTCTATTCTCCATCATGGCCCACTTTAAGGTACCCTCTGTTCTTAACAGAAAAGACAGCTGTTGGGCCCATTAAACCATTCCTTCAGAGATGCTCAATCCAGTGTATAACAGAACTAGCATGTCCTATTGTCCAGCAGTGGAAAGAGATAAGATTGTGATGGGCCATGAAATAGCAGCCTTTGCACAGAGTTTGATCACCACAGCCAGTTAAATGTTGCTGATGTTTTACTTTGTTCCTGAAAAAAACCATTTACTTGGAGCTAAAGACTCTAGTAAGAAACGTAGTTCTGAAACTGCAGATTTTTGGTTGCTGTTAACAAAGAACCAGGAGCAGGATGGGAATTTCTGGCTTTCTGTCAGATTTCCGTGTGATGCCTCAGCCAGACCGAACTCAGCTCTGTGGACTCACAGCAGTAATCTGAAGATTACATTCCTATATCTAAGCAGTATGGGCCTCTTGCATCTTGGGGCCACTGTCATGGGCTGTTGTAAATTATACTCGTAGCAACGGCTTCGCCAGTTCAAGAGCACAGAAGGGAGGCTGGATCAGCTTATAGCACCCAGGAATTTTCCTGTATAAGAAGAATAAGTTTTTGCTGATGAATACAGCCCTGGTGTGGCAAAGAGAGATTCAGTGGAGAGAGGAGAAAGGGGCAAGAGTGAGGCAGTCACATCAAAGAAGCAATATAGAGAAATATGGCCTGTGTGGACTGCAGGATGCAGGTGTTTGAGACAGTAGTGAGAATGAGGCATTAAGACAAGGAGGGCTTGGTATGCAGACAGGTGACACTTTTCAGTTAGCTCTCAGCTACCAGTATTTTTGCAAAGACATATCTTCTAACATATTTGTATTGATCTTTGAAGTACAAGAACACCCTTATGACAAGAAGCAGACTTTCTTCGTGTCTTAAATATTCCCCTCAAAGGGTCTGTTCCCAAACATCCTTGGTATCATCTCTTGCCTTTTCCTGATACTTCTTTTGAGTCTTATTCTAGAAGATTGATTTGTCTGTAGTGTGCATGGGAAATCCTTACATGTCCACTCTACACCCGCCTCTAGTCCAAGCAATTTCTCACCTGCCGCTACTGTGATCTATGGGAACAATATATATTGATTAGTGGCTGGACATGAAACTGTGCAAGGCTGAAGGACGTTTCTTTTATTGAGAACCAATTCCCTGCTTGCTCCATTTTCCTGTTATGAGCTCCAGAAGCAAAGATTAATGACAGCCGTTCCACTTGTTTAAACAGCTGATGTCTCAGGCCTAGATCCCACCTGGGGCTCCCTTCTGGACAATAACAACAGACCATTACTGAGCTAAGCAAAAAACCACCATAAAAAATAGCAAAGTTTTAGCTTCCAAGTTGGCAAAGAAAATAATTTCTTCAGGAGCAGAAAATCCGTTGAAGGACAGAAAATAAGAACCACTACGGGTAACAACAGAATTTTTACTATAGTCCATTACTATTGTGTTTTCATAGTTGCAGGTTGCAAAATGCGGACATTGCTGGGGTGAGATGCAGCTGTTGGATGTGAAGAGACACAACTGCCATAACTGTATAATGGTTGTGTTCACAGTGAATGAAATGTAGAAGATGACAGGGTCAATGATAATAGATGTGTAGATACTGAAGAAGAAGCTGGAAGAATGTAACCATTAAAGGATTAAAAAAACCATTAAGGATTAAAACCAGTGCATTAAAGAGAGGTAACCTAGGAGCAAGCCTGGCATTTCTTGCCTCACACCCAAAGACCTGGCTGAAGATATATATGGCCCAAAGAAAGGACACGGGTTGCTTTGCTCCTTCTTTGGCACCAAGAGAAAGAGGATGGCAATAATAATGAAAGATGGAGAGATTGTGTTGCTGTTGCATATGCTACAGTTATTCTTTGGTTAGAGGACTTCAGGTTCCAAGATTCTTGCTCTGTTATTTTTTATCAGTACAAAACTAATTTATTGGAAAAAGTGGTCAAGAATAACAGCTAATTAAAAGGACTACTTGAAATATTCCTACAAGTGAGTACTAAGAGTTCATTGCTTTCTGCTTCTCCACAGTCAGGTTGATTGCGTTGTTACTATAACATAACTTTTTTTCTTTTTTTAATGCAAAATTTCACACTTAACTCTCGGGTACAATCAGAGAAATAAGAAAAAGGCATCATGCAGCCACTAAGCCTTCCAATTATATTTTCTTTCCTCATTCCACATGAAAAATACCAGCTGAGCCTTGAGTTACATTGCAGACCATTGAACTAATGAATGTTACATCTTGTAGCTGCCATTAACTTGCAGAGATGGGGGAGTTTGGAGGGTGTTATTTGACTGCCATTTGTTTGACTAAGGAACAAAAAAGGAAAGGAAATACCGCACCCTCCACCCCTGCCATCACCACTTTGTCTATCTCCATCTGTCATCCATGTAGGCTCTGAGTGATGAAATTTATAAGCACTTTCAGGAACATTGAGTGAGTAGTGCTGAATCAGGAGAATCACAGTCTGGTCTCAGCAATAAGTTAATCTTTTAAGCTTCATGTTAGTTAAAAGGACTTTTACAGGTCCTTGGTAAAAACCCAGCTGTTACTTTCAGAGAACTTGTAAGCACCAGACCACAGGACCTAGGTCTTAGATTCCAGTTTCTGCACTCTGAGGCTTTGGGGAGGAGGGATGAAGAAAATGTTATTTATCAGTGGTGACCTTGTTTGTCTCCTTTTCCTTGTTTTGGGCTAAGGAAAGCTGCTGAACCTCACCAATGAGGTGAGGAGGCTGGGCTGGTTTGGCATAGCCCCTCTGACATGTTCAAAAGGATAAACAGAAGAGTCTGGAGGGGGCTTATTCTGCGAGGTGCTTGGGCCTCAGCGAGCTGCAGAGTGGCCTGGCAGAGCTGCTGCTGCCATGAACCAGGTGCTCTTGTCTGCTGACCTGATTGCACTAGTCTCCAGTGGTGGCAGAGTGTTATCCCCAGTATTGGTGATTTGATAAAGGCTGCCATTGCCTGGACTGCTTGGGAGACAAATAAAGATGGGAACTTCTCCCTAGAAATTTTGTAGCTTTTATTTATACGTCAAAGAAAACCCTGGCTTTTGTGCTTACTTTATACTGTTGCTTTGGGCCTTTTTGCAACTATCAGGCTTCTGTGTATACCCTGATGGATCAAAGAAGTCGACTTGTAAAAGTCAAATAACGCATCCTCAAAGGCTGAAATTTTGAGACATCAGCTAGAGGGTTTTAAGAGAAGAAGATGGTGGCGAATTGCATAAAATCCACATGTATTCTGCTCAGAAACAGCTCAAGAGCGATTTTGGGTAAAGCAATCCTGCTCCTCAATTCGGGACTATATGAAATAAAGTTCCGTTAATCCCTCCTGAACCACCTCGCTAAATCTAGTGTGACTCTTCAAATAGCACTCTTCATATAGCTCCTGATAAAACGGAGACTCAGCATCCAATGTAAGTCTTTTACCCACCCCTTTCCTTCTGCAAACAACACATAAATGTCAGAGTGGTTTTACTGACCTCAATAAATGCTTGCAGACAGGCAAGAATGATCCCAGATACTGTCAATAGGAGGCCATTAAGATTCATGTTATGTTTCCACAGCCCCTGTCAGCTGGGAGGACCTCTAAGATTTTACAGTCTAGAAGTAGGTTTCAGCCTGGTGGTGTTCAGGCAAGTGACTGGGGCTTGGGGAAGCGTTGTGGGGAAGGACAGGAGATTGCCTTCCTGTTTTCTGTGTCTGGGAAGGGCTAAGCAGCACTCAGCAGGCAGCTCTCATAAAGTCAGGTGGGACAGTGATTGGAAAAAAGCTAGGTGAGAGGGAGAAGACGCAGAGATATTGTTCTGCTTCCTACTCTGTACCAGCTAGTAGAGCTTGCTAGTTGCGTGGGTGAGAAGAAGAATGCTCTGCCCTAGGAAGGATTTTAGGAGCAGGCACTATTCCTTGCATGCCAGAATGCTTTGACTGCTTACTTTTGAGCCCCGAGGGGCAAATTTATCTCTAACATGAGTCAATGGATTTTCACAAGAGCTGAATAAGCTCCAGTCTCTTTTGTAAGAGGAATAAGAATGTTTTCAGCAGCTAGGGGAGGGAGGGGGGAAACTTATGCTAGCTCTAAAATCAAGCAAGCACCTGGTGAATTGCTTCCGAGTGGCAGATACAAGCGTCTTTCCCCTGCTCTCTCCAACAGCTTCCTACCCAGAGGTATGCAGCTCCCATATGTTACAGAAATCCTCTTGTGGAAGACAACAGGGTAGCAGAGCAGCATGTACACAGTGACGGGGTGAGGGCTGTGCTATGGGACATCTGGCTGGGGAGCAACATGTGCAACACCAAATTCTCTCAGGCATTTTAGAGTGAATCAGGCTCTGGAGTGAGGTATCATGCACTCATCCTGGCCATGTTCCTTCCCTTGCTGGAGACAGAACCTTGTAGCATTTATTACTTGCCCGGTTTCCTGGTGCTTACTTTCTAAGCCTCCACAGGACAACTTTGCTTTGTTACTCTGTTTCTAGCATTGCCCTTTTGTTCGGGATTTCCTACTGTACTTTACACAGATTAGCAGAAGGAAAGTAGAGCAGAAGGTGGGAAAACAGGTTGCCGGCTCACATTTATTTGGGAAAGAGGAAGTCTGACCTCAGCTGGAGAGCAATGACTCCTGTAGAGGGATAGCATATGAACATCGATGCTTCAGAAACCTCAGATTATTTTTAGTTTTCTGTCCCAAGAACAGGAATCCCATGGGGCAGGTAGAGACTGTCTCTGAAGATTCTGGGCCACCCAGAATTGGCACACACATTTACAATGAAATTTTGACCAGCGCTAAATAAAGCTGGATTCTGCTCTCAGTTACAGCAGCAAAAACTGGAATAGGTATTCTGATGCTAATGGCATAATTTTGGATTTGTTCCTCAACACAGAGCCAGTCTCTGGCCCTCAGTCCTCCCTCTGTTATGTTCAGAGGAACCTTTTACTGAGCATATGCATTAGTTTGTATCTCTTTTCATCTTCCTTTCAGCATGTAAAATATCAGATTCAAAGTAGAACTTAGCTGTAGCAGTCAAGAAGCAGATGGATCCAAAGGAAATACAGAACTCACAGGCTGATTTTATCTATACAGATCTCAGCATACAAATGCTACCAAGCTTGGTGAATGTCCTTTCCAAGTTTATTTCAAAGGCTTCCAGCACTCTGCGGAAAGCTGGCTTTGGCCATCCCTTCCTTCTTACATTGCCTTCCCTTGCTATCCTTTGAAATCCTTCACTGTTTCACAGAAGCTTTTCTCAGTCTAAGACATTGTCTTTGCATTTTTGAACAGAACATGGACAAGGTAGATACAATTGCCAGTTCTTCTTTCAGAATTAGAGTGAAACTTACCTTCCAAGCAACTGCACTTTCCTAGCCAGGCTGTGGGTTTGACAGTCCTGAGGAGTGGAGTTTCCTGGGGAGCGGAGTTCTGTGTTAAAAAGCAGTGACTCTACAGAAACCTGGAAAGAAAGCTTTCCCAGACAGGCTTTCTCTTGCTGCATCTCATCTTTCAGGGAACTCCAGCTATTTTATGTTTTATCCTTTCTCAATCTTTTTTTTTTCCTCCTTTTTTTTTTTTATTTATTTCAGAGATCAACTGCTTTGGAGGAAGCATCTACTTCTTCATTTTTTAATCTAGTTTAAGTCAACTCTCTGATCACAACACACTGATGATAACGTTTGGTGTATGCTCATTTCAGATTATTTTCAAAGACTTCCAATATTTTGAGAAACTTCTGTTTTAGCCATATATTCTTTCCTATTCTTTTTCTTTATAGTTTATTTCCATTGTTTCTCTACCATCCCCAAATGCCATGTTTGAATCTCCTTTGCATTGTCCCTTTCTGTAATATTGCCCTGAAGACTGCTGTTGTCAAATACCATATTCATCTTGGTTTTATTTTTAACCTCTTGGGAGATTTTGAACCTCAGCATCTCTGGCCCTATTTAAATGACTTTGATAAAGCCATTAGTATATGGAAATGTGCTAAATGATTTATCTCAGTAGCATTATGCAGCTGCAGCAGTTTCTCCCTTCCCTCAGACAGAGTCCCCAGCCAACAATCCCAAGAGGGCTACAGACAGTCAAAAAAATAAACCCAGATCCTGGGGAATGTGAATGGATGGAATTTTATGAACATGTTCCTCATGGGGAATGTTGTTGAGACTTTGGGATCTATTTGTATTTTAATTAATATGGTTGTCCTACATTCTCTTCTGGCAGAAGGGCAAATGAAAGCAATTTTAATGAGATCCCATAGGTTTTTGCCAGGTAAGTGATAATATCCAAAGACAAAATTCAATTAATTAAGTCAAGGGAATCATAAGAAAATGGCTGGTTAATGGATCTGGTTTTGTGTAACAGGGAGCACAGTTATAGCTGATATATTTGGAGAAAATGTGGTAGAGCCTTAAAGCTAGAACATTGCTTTTTTTCTGGGTTGAAAGGCACGTTGACAGTAGTGGGAAACAGGAAAGAGGTATCAATATGAGATTAGGAGATGTATGTGAATGGAAAGGTAAGAGATTTTTCAGTGATGAGGCCAAGAAGACATGAAGTCATGGAAGGAGAATGGTGATGCGTCTTGAACGAACTTGCACTAAGCTCTGAAGATGAGGAAAACAGGAGTGAAGTTGAAGTAAAGAAGGAGAATTAAGGTTGATGAAAAGCACCATCTGTTTTTTCATATATTGGTTTATTTGAAACACATATTTTCACACAGTTTTTGGTTTTTGTTTTCCTCTGATTTTCTAAGGTAAAATATTTTTCAACAAAAATTGGAACAGAATTATATTCTTTAAAAAATATACTCCTTTTTATCTGAAAAAAAGAACTTTTTTTGTAAACATTGTCACTATATGGACATAATTTCCCAATGGAGAAAAAGGGTTTTAAATCCAGAAATAATTAAACCTTCTCAAGGAGTGAAGAAGAGTGCCTTAGCTATACAAGGGAAGAGTGGAATTGGAGGACCAGGACTGGGACTTTGGACTGGATATTGGGCATATGTATATGGTATCCTTGCTGACTGGAATCAGGCATTCAAAAGTCCTTGTTCTTC
The DNA here is from genome assembly GCF_047370975.1 of Nipponia nippon. Classification (NCBI taxonomy): domain Eukaryota; kingdom Metazoa; phylum Chordata; class Aves; order Pelecaniformes; family Threskiornithidae; genus Nipponia; species Nipponia nippon. The sequence goes on along the minus strand of NW_028262291.1, from coordinate 25,278,620 downwards.
AGTGGCAAGAGGACAGAGGTGACTGTTGCAGTGCTAATAAATGCAGCCTTATTCTGTAGTTCACTTTGGAGAAACTTTTGACTTTGAACCAAATGTCTGTCTGTGCATGGGTTAGTTACCAAAGGGATTAACCTGCCTGACCAACAGGATTGGTACACCTAAAGACAGACCACAGCATTTGCAGTTTGCAATGTCAAGTTCAAAACTGGCATGCATAAATTATTATTACCAAGCAGCTGCTTGCTGATGTGGCTAATCGTTTGACTTATTGAGTTCTTGTAGTCTAACAGCAAAGCACAGAAATCAGAAGTAGGAGATGGGAGAATCCCTGTGGCAAAGTAATAAACTGTAAAAATCAGTCAGTTGGGTCTATGTGAAGAAATAAGACCGTAATTCTTGTATTAATTTGTTGTGTCTCTTTCAAAAACTGTCCTATTTTAATATGTAAGTTTCCGTATAAAATATGTGATAGATTTTGAAGTCAGCTTTGCTTTACTTTTTGTTGCTGTTTATTGCATCTGAACAAATCCAAAAATGTCCCTGAGTGATTCTAGTTCAGCGTAAATCTCAGGTGTGTTAGTCTAAACGAAGAAAATTAGCTTAAATACAGGAGTGAGACTTGACAAAGTTGTGGCTGGAAAACAAAGTGTTAACATTTTCCACCTGCTGACAAACTCTTGCAATAGGTGCAAAATAGATTTTCCCTTAGTCCTCTCGGTTTTGGATAACCTTACTGCATCTGGAATGTCTGTATTAATTTTAAAAATGGAAAGGCACTGGCTGCAAAATGCAAGGTGTTCAGAGCCTTGGGAGTGAAGATGAGGGCCTGTTGTTCCAGAGACCAACCAAGGAACATGGAGGTCTCCATCAGCATCTTCCTCCCTTCCCCTTTACCTCCCTTCCTAATGTTTAACCAGAGTTTCAGGATTTTAGAAAAATCAAATGCTCGGGCACAATGTTTCTGAAGCAAACTGTTGTTGACTGGAAGATTCACAGTGCCACCAATTCAAGCCCATAACACATGATTTGGATTCTTATGAAGCTTTTTCCACAAATGAAATAAAGCATTTAAAAGGTCAAAATCTTCAGAACTTAAATGTTGTTGCTCATTCCTTGCTTTGCTTCTGAATAGACCGATTTTTTTATTTCCCCATTCTGACCTTCATTCCTTCATCTGCTTCTATAATTTCTACAGCTGTTGTGATTTGTTTTATAAACTGCCTCTGTCTGGGCTGCTTCTGTCCTGAGTGCATTTTGTTTGGGGCTGATGTGTTGCCTAAACCATTCCCTGTTCTTTGATGATATTAACAAATTGGGTTGCCTCACTGGATTGACTTTTCCCCTCCTTTATTTCAGAGAGCCTTTTGGATTGAAATCTCCAAACCCATCACAACTGCATTGTAAATCAAGCTGACAGTCAATTACAAGATGGACTATGTATTTGAACAAGCCCAGCTTTGAAAGCTCATCCATTTCTAATATACTTACAGACGTGCAAATGCTCTTCGTTTGCAGGACACAGGGGTGCCCACTGCATATGAAGAGCTGGTGCTGGGGTGTGGTGTAAAAAATCAGCAGAACTGTAAGAGAACTCAGAGGAGTTTAGTCAAAATGATAAGAAAAGCATTATCCGCCTCCCAAGGAATAAGCCTTAGTTGGTGGGGGTGCTATTTTTCATGAAGCTTTATTGTATCTGATGCATTAACACTCTTGCTGCTGACAGACAGCAGCCAGGTTCTGACGTACCAACATGCATTTCAAAAGCAGCAGGGCACATATTACCAACACAAAGGTGTTGGAGTACATAGGAAGCTTGTAATCCATGAAGAAATGCACAATAATGCATCTTGCACCATTTTTAGTTTCAGTGGAAAAATATTGCAGCGAGACAGTTTGTGATAGGGGCGTATGTGTCTGTGAGTAAACTCCAGATAGCACTTGGCACAGTTTAATTCTTCTCCATTTGGCAAATCACCCGGTGTTCTCCCTTCTGTTGCATATCCCAGAATAAAATAGGAGAAGCTGTCTTCAAGTGTACAAAAAGATTGAGCTTGGGCTGCATAACGACCATGTATCTCATGCATCAGAAAGGAAGGTAGTTCTGTTTGATTTACCATTCTATTAGTGTCATCAAAAATCTGCAGAGATATGGAAACAGCACCAGCGGGGTAATTGCTGCAGAAAGCATGCCATGGTATTCAGTATGGGCTTTCTTCATGAGAGCTGCTCCAACAGGGTTGCATGTATAACTTTGTATAACCTTGCGCTGAAAAAGGTCTGACAACAGCAAGAAAACCAGCTCTTACTTCTGGGAGGATGCAGTCGGTCCAGCCCAGGCATGGTGGAGTATATGAAAGGCATACTCTGTGCGAGTCTCTGTCAGTCTTCCAGTTTATGATGCCAGTAAATCTGCTGCCTTGATTTGAAAAATAATAAGAATAATACAGAAATCTAAAGAGAGACTGAAGTTGTGAGCTGCTGGAAGAAACAGTAGATTTATTTTTTAGAAATGTGACTGTTGAAGCAGTTGAGGAATTTCTTCTTGCTTTGAGAATTAACACATATTCTATGACTCAGGGATCTGGACTAGAAATAAAGACAAAAGTCACAGCTCACATGCTGTGCTTGTGTTACAAGCCACCCTCTCTCCCTTGCCTGCAGGAATTTTAACAGCACAAGGCAAAGCACAGGAAACAATGTTGTGAAGAGCGTACCAGGACTAGCGAGGAACAGGCCTGTCCCCATCTGCTTCTTTGGCCTCTGCTGCTTTGCAGGAAAATCCTGTCTCTGCGTTGGTTTAGTCTGGGGCGGAACAAAAAGGAAAGAAAACCACAATGTCAAAATTTGATTAACTGCAGTAGCCACAGAGAGTCAAATGGCCAAGTTACCTCTCTTGTTTCTGCATTAGCATTACAACATTATGTTCAATCGATCAGTCCGAGTATGTTATGTTATGTGGCAGTGGACTTAAGAGAGCTCAGTTGTGCTTTCTCATTCTATTTAATCTCTCCTGCTTTTCCCTTCATGCTCCATCTTGCTCCTAACCCATCGCTTTCCTCTTGTTCTTTCATTAAGTTGGTAAGTGGCCTCCTTCACGGGCCAGAATAATGTGACATTTCACAGGGTAAGTAGTTTCTTTCCAACATGAATCTTGTTTCACATGGCAGCCAAACCCAGTGTGTCTTCAGTTACATCTTTGAGAAAAACTTAGAATGTTTTCTGCTACTTGATTGTTTTAAGGGGACCTAACTCTTTAACTGCGCCAGTGCTAGACAGAGACAGCAAAGGAATGGGCTGAGAATTGCCCATGTGCAACGTGTACACATTTGTTCCTGCATATTTCAACTGTTTCTTCTCCCAGTGAGCATGAGGCTGGGAAGCAGTGCTTCTCCTGCCTCCACCTTCTTGGCAGCTGGCTGCTGTTGATGAGATCAGACTGAAGTGAGAATGACCTGTTTCTTGCTGCTGGATTCATAAGAGGCACGATAACAAACTGTCCCTGCCAGCTAGTCAGCATAATCCACCTATCGTGTGTAGTTCTTCCTCTTTCACTCAGCTGTAACTTGGATTCAGGGCATACATACTGCTGTGTGAATGAAAGGAAGACTCAGTCTTCTTGGACCAACAGTGGTTATTCCAGACTTGCCACAGGTAGAAATTGTACATCACACGTTTTATTCTGACAAGGTTGAGCTGGGCGTTATCGCAGGCAGTGCAGTCTGGCTATCAGAGTCTGTCCTTAGGACAGGTGTCTGCTCCGTGCTTTGATCGTGTCAGCAGCTCACCTAAAACTTCACAGTGAGTTGTGGCAGGGCTAGGGAGAGCACCCATAAATCCTCCCATAGCAGGAGCCAAAGTCTCCTGCTCTTGCTATTGGACCAAATGCTGCAAAGAGCAGTAGCAGTCCTAGGTCTATCTTGGGTGTTGAAATATTTCTAGTGAAGAAATGCCCATCACTCCAGAGGCTATGCAACATGCTTTAAGCAGCTGCAAGGACCTATTGACTCTTCTTTTAACACCTTTTTAAAAAAGAAACATCAGATGTGCAAACAAAGCCCTCAGCCCTATGTGCTGCAAACTGCTTACGTGCTTGTTATGAGACTCGCACAACAAACAGCAACTCTCCAAGTAGATCAGAAGGCACAATTTTTGAAGCAGGTGTGCACAGAAGGAACTCTGGAAATATTTCTTTCACTGTTTGACATCCCAGAAAGAGAGGGTGCTGATAAACTAGAATGAGATCAGACAATAAAGGGATGGAGAAAATGACTTATTCATGAAAAAGGGGAAGTAAATACATACAGACTCATTCTGAAATTTTGCTGCATTGTATGTTATTATAGTTAAAAATAAGGAATGTAAGAAATACACATGCCTTTATGTGGAATTCATGATGTTTGGACCTGTTGCTTCATATTTTTTTCTTGCCCCATATAGGATTTAAGTAAAACTCATGAATTTCACTTTTTCATTATCTGAGTATTTTATGGCTCCAGCACTGTTGTGCACCTTCACCTTATGTTTAAGTGAATTTTCTTCTTCCTTTTTTCGGTCATTTGCATAAAATCACAGATATGGTGTTCCGTAGCAATTAATGCACACCAGTCCTTTGACCCTTATTCTGACATTTTTTTCTGGTGCTTTCGTATACCCATATTTCCATTCATACCTCATGCATACCAATATTTATATTTCCAGTATTAATATTTCTGTTAAAGATTTCTCAGATGAATGGTAAAATCAGCCACTGTAAACTCTACAGCACCAAAGAGTGAAATTTATTCTTTTGCAGAGAGCCACTGCAAGCCTTATGTACCACTCAAGTCCCAACACAGCTGAAGAATTAGCTGAGATTTAAGCAGAGAGAAAAGTGAAATTCATCCAGTAGCCCTTTTCTGGCTGTCAGATCTCACCCTGCAAGAGTGAAAGCTACACAATAACTGTAAGTGTGACTAAGAATTGAGAAAGAACAGAGCTTTCCCATTTAGCTGACACCACTCCTGGGGCTGCAGTGTGGCTGTGGCAAGACTGCCGCAAACTGCATTGTCAGGTGGGATACAAGGATGGTCCATTCATGTTTTACACCAGCTTCTGAGATATTTAAGTTCTCCTTCTGAGCTACCTCTGTATTATTCCCTTTACTCCAACTGCATCACTGGTTTTAATGAATATCACTTATATCATGCTGGAAAGTAAGTAGTCCATGACAACAGTGATACGTTTGCAAATTTGATCTAAGATCTCAGCCAGTTTATAACATGGACCATCTGACATGCATGCTAGGGGATAACCTTATGTGCTTTTGATTTATAGACCTCCTAGGTGTCTAATTAGGAGTTAAGCACAAGGGGACATTTACAGGTATCTAGAGCTTAAAATGGGTCAGTGTACAACAGCACCTTACACTGGCATTTCATTTCTTAGAAGTCCAAATTGTCTACACACCTAGAGTTTTTAAAGACCTTTTTTTAAGGAATAGTGAAGTTATATGCCCAGATTTCTTTCCCTATTCTGGGTCATTTTCTCTACATCCCGCTATCTTTTCCACATTATTAATAATAATCAAGACAAAACCAGCATCCTTTCATAAATCATGACATTTTTGAGCCACCTTCGTGGAACAGTGACCCCATATTCATACTAAATTCTATTTCCTCCCTTCTATTTATGTGCAGCACCTTGTTTCGCGGGAGAAGTGTGTCTGGCAGGTAAAGCACTGGTCTTGCCCATGATGCTGGGGTGCGGGAGCAGCTGGTAAATCCCGTGGTGAGGAGAAGGTGGACTCAGAAGTCTGTTTCTTTCACTGTAAGGCAATACATCGTTTGGAGAGAAGATGAGATATAGGCCTTCTCCCATAATCTTTTGATCTTTACCTGTTCTTGAAAAGCTATTCCAATACTGCTGCCACTATTTTGCAGTAGGCATTTTTCTTTCCACGCTCAGCAAGTAGAAATGGATTGTGACTCCTGATAGTGTACCTACTATTCCCTCACTGTCTTTCAAGAATATCAGACTCAGGACCTGGTAAGAATTACTTTGAAATCTACATTTAAGTGTTATATTGATTTTTAATCCCTTAATCTTTACTAATCTCATCTGAATTTGCTGTAAATTTAGTGGATCATTTGGTTTTAGACAAGGCTCACTACTTAGAATGAAAAACTGTACACGTGGCCAGCTCAAGGCCTCTACACCATTTTAATACTCTTTCTAGGACTTAAGCAGTACAAAGACATGGAGCTCAACTTCTGAACAAGAAGAATCCCACTCTAAATAATTACACACAAGCTGTGAATTATGTATCCTGCAATCTATTCCACTCGTTTTGACCTAGGGAACCCCATATCCATTTATTCCTGAGGCTTTTCTGGCTAGTAGGCACATTTTCATCACTGTTAACTTCATCTGAAACACCAGAATGAATGTATAGAGAAGGAAGGGGAAAAAAAGAAAAAAAAACCTTCATATTCCAACTGAAAACTGATGAACAATTTCTTGATGAAATTGTCCTCTTTCTGTGTAATTATTCTGTTTCAGAGGTATGGGAGGATCAAAAATTTCTGCTATAGTCTTCAGCTTTCATGCTTAATAGAAGTAAGGCCTGTTTTTCTTTTATACTTTGTACAGAGCCATTTCAGCTGAAAGAAGTGAGATATGCTATGATTTGATATTAAGTATCCCTTGAAGGACTTGGCTGCTCTAAAGATCAGGAAGTTAATGATATTTTGTCTTGCAGCAGGGTGACTTTTTAATGTATATTTTAGATAAGACAGCAGTTCAGCGATAATATTGTAGATTATTGCATTTCCTTCCTGAGGCTTTGTATTAAATGGGTAAATGTTTCTGGGCAAGCAAAGCCTCCTTGAGTTGCAAAGTTTTTTTTCTCCTTGTCCTTTATGGCAATGTATTTCTATTAGAAGGGCTTTTGTGATTGTGATTTTTCTCCTGGCTTTTGTTGGGAATGATTTTTCCCTGTGGAGATAGCTAGCATAAAGCCTCTGTGTCCCATAATGGAAAATGAAGTAAGGCGTAGACCTTGAGCTCTGCATATGGAGCCATGGGAGCATGAACTCACTCTTCCATTCACCAGAACGACAACCTCTCAACTTTTATCAACTGAGTCAAACAGTCTTGTAAGCCTGAACATGGTAGTTGCTTGTGCAAAGTAGTTTTACACCAGTGTGCATCCATTACTTAATATAGAGTTTCTTCCCTACGGATATGGAAGGTCATGTTCCAAAGGATGGACACACAGTATTCCTGTTTTGAACCCGGTTCATCTTTTCTATAACACTACTTTTAAGATTCAGCCACTTACAGTGACAAGCAGCTAGGGAAGTAGTTGTACTGTGTATGAACTAGTAAAGTTTGAATGTGAAGTGATGGATGAGCTTCATCTGGAGAGGCAAAAGAGAGATGCGCTAAAACCAGTCTATGCTTCCAAAGTTCACTTTGGACAAAAACTGTGACTTGCCATGCTTACAAATGTGTTTCATTGAGATCATAGCAACAGAAGGCTCACGTACACTGCACTGGAGCATGGGACTGAGGTCTCTGCATGACCACTAAGTAGGCTGGTACAAGTAGGGCAGTACCTCTGCCTGGAGATACTAGCTTTTGTCTTGAAAGCAGCATGATCAACTTAGCCAGAAGTTCTGTATGAGTTGTGGCTAATACTATCTGGACCTGTGCTGGGCTGTATTGCCTGGGGAGCTCTTTGCATGCCTGTGCTCTAATGTATGGTGCAATACAGTCATGATGACAAGCTGTTGTATAAATGAATACAATCTTTCACCCTGTGCTCAGAGATAATTTGATCTATTACAGAGACAGTCTGCTTGTGAAATTCCTGATCATTCTTTCTGAACTTCTGAAGCGTTGTAGTGGATGTCTTACTCATGGGCATGACAGAGAAGTTAGGTGCTACCTCGTGTAGAGAGACCGAAGCTCCGGATGAGCAGGAGACTTTAGAGATGGGGATCCTGTGCTGTCATCTTGGGTCCTGAACCTGCACACAACCTGGCATACCTCCAACCCTAGTGCAGATAGGAAGCTGAGGAGAAACAAGGGTGCTCTTGCTGTATTACATACCTGGCATACTTCCTCATAAAAGACCATGGAAATTATTCCCTGCTTTGAAAGGATATATGCTGACAGTCTGCACAAAAGAAAATGATTTACCTATCTGAGCAGATAACAGTAAATGCCTGGCACAGAGCCATACAGCTCCAGGTCTAAAGATACTGCAGTTGTAATAGAGGGATGAAAATGCATGAGGTATGTTAATTGAGCAATAACTGAAATGTATGATTAAGTGAAGACGTAACCTTTCTAAGGTAGTCCCTCTTAATACATGTTACTTTGCATTATGCCTTTGGGCTTTTCTACGCTAGAAAAATGAGCAGAAGTAAGGTCACGCTGGGTTCAGTTAACTCTGACCTAAAGATGACTGCTTCGCTAGTATAGTTGTGCTGCAACAATTTTTACCTCAAATGAGCAGGTCAAGAGGTAGCCTCGACTCCCTGCAGACTCAGCAACAGTGTTTTCTACCACCTGTGCTTCTGCCTTACCCACTGCCTGCATGTACCACCACAGCCTGTTAGATTGTGACAGGCATCAGACTCTTGGGTGAAATATGTGACTGTGACCAAGAACAACAGGTGGTTAATTCACATTCGTGGGATTCCTCCCATGAGAACTGGGGCATGGCTAGGAAATCTGTAGGGAAATCCCCAGCCTGTTTCACCCTGCTGAAGGTCAGAAAAAGTTTGTGAAAATTCACAATTTTAAAGCTATTCACACATCCAGAGGATACAGTACTGAAGAACAGGAGGTTGACTAAGCACATTATTTCCATTCTCGAGGATGGTCTGATGTCACAGGTATCATGAGAATGTGGCTTTTTTGGCAGACAGTTGTCCCATGGCTTTCTGAGTCCACCTTTTATTGCTTTCTAGCTCTGTAAAGGAATTTTTGCCATTTACTGTTCAGGCTTAGTTAGGGTAATTCAATGCCCTTACATGGCCCACTGACGGCATGTGCTGTTCTCCCTAGTTTGGAAGGGATTTTTCTTCTTTCTGCTGGTGAGCTCCTCTCTAGCTCTTTGGATCACGTGCGCTTCCCTGTGCCTGAATGGGTAACTGCTGGGATCCTTTGAATATTGCTGGTATAAGTTCAGGCTACCCTGCTCTTCTCTGATCAGCTATCTATAGGTACTGTTGTACCCAGTCCTACCAAGAGTCTGCCATTGGCCTTAGTGCATGGGTAACTCAGTGACTTCCAGCTGTTTCCTTACCCACTTTTGGCCACTGTAGCTCATCTTATGTCTAGCATTTCTGGTTCTTCTTAAGTGTCTATGCTGACATGCTACATAGGTGCTCCATGGTAAGACTGAGGAGGATTAATGTAATTCAATCTGCGAATCCAGTTGTGATGCTGAGAAGGAGCCAAGTCAGATAAGCACAGCACTGTCTCCATTGCTCCATGCCATGAGGCATGCACCCTTTGTAGTACATTGAAAAAGACATTGGTTGTGCTGAGGTAGCAGGGCTATTGCTTCATGCAGATAAATACTCATGTCTTGCAACTGCATGAGGACTTGTACATAATCTCTCTGCTTCATGAATCACAGTTGTGTTCACCCTGCCTTGCCTTTGCTATGTTCCATACCCAGGTATGCCCTTTTGCCTTGCCAGGTGTGGACTCACTTGGTAGCAGTTAGGTAGCCTAGGGGAGCTCTAAGCACCACAAATGTGGTGAATGCTGGTGTGGCCGGTCATGTGGACCTCACTGACTTCCACTGACTGCTGTGCCTCTGATCTATGCTGCACCAAGGTCAGTCAGGGTAGCTCAGCTAGACAGTAAGGGAGATCAGACTGAAGGCAGTAAAAATTATTTGAGAGCTATCCTTTGAGTATATATAAGGACTTTAATTTACAGCCAGTAAGTGGAGCTAAAGCTCCATGAGAGGTTATTTCTTTAGAAAACATATGGTTAAAAATTGCTGATGGAACTTTTTTCTCCCCATTTCCTTGTATTTATTTAGTCCTTTTGTGGCACATAAACAGTCACGCTGCTGGGAGCTCATGGTGTGAGCTCTTAACTTTTCTATTTCATTCCTTGAATCACAGACAGAACACAGGATCTTTGCCGCATTGACTGTGCAGTTAGCAATTTCCCATGCTATTTGTTTGTTTTGCAATAATTCTTCTCCTTTCTAATTTCACACACAAATTTCTCCTGTCAGTTAAATGCAAAATAATTGCATTTGTTTGCATGTGAGCAGTTATGTTTGCAAAGGGGACTTTCATATGCTTATTAATCTAATGAAATTAATTTCCTCAGTGGCAATATAGTGTCCAAGCATTTGGGGAAAGCTGTCCTTTTGCTGCATTGTTACTCAGTATTGCAATTTATGTACAACATCCAATGTCTACATCTAGAGCTTTGTCTTGCATCCCTTTAGTCTCTCTCTCTCCATTCTCCCTTAATTGGAAACACTTTGCAGTTGCATTTTCTGGTTTCCATTTTTGCCTGGTCTGGATCGCTTTCTGCTTGTTATAATACCAAAGTTAGGGATGTGATTGAGTGCTTCCTTGGACCAAGATCATTAATACTTCACCTTGACTTATATGGCTAAGAACCCAGCTCAACAGTGGATAACTGGAGAGGCTCAGGCAATTCTTCACCAATGTTTATTTTTTCAAAATCCACTAGCAATAACACAACTACAAGGCCTTTGTTGAACAAATGAAGACTTTTTTTTCTAAACTGGGCTAGTGCTTGCAACCATAAAATGTATATTATTGAGCTCAGCTCACAAATGTGGCACCTTCTCTATTGATTTTGACAAACTTTTATTTCATTACTGCCATGGCTGGCCATTTAACTTGAGTTCTTGGCCTGTAGTCTGGGAAAACAAAGATTACAGAACAGCCCAGGTCTAGCATGTGCTTTTGGAACAATTTGTGTCTGGCACTAGCAGACCCATAGCCCATTGAATCTGGCCTTTAATTTATTAAATCTGTAAAATGAGCAGCTGCTATTCTGCAAAGGTTCAGTATGATCCATTAAGCACATTTTGCTGACATGGGATGGGAAGGAGAGGTCTGTGGAGTGTTAAAGAAGACAATTTCTGGCAGGTACTTTTTTCTTTAAAGGTGACTAATTCACCAGTTCTTGCAGACATTCTGGATCCTTCCTTTCTGGTGCCTTTCCACTGACAGTGGGGGAGATATTCCAAAAATCATTACACACACACAGACACACTTGCTTGTATCCTTAAAATCTCTGTGATATGAGCAAATATTTTGGCATTGAAGTAACACTGGAGAGAGCACCACAGCTGTTTGAGATGCGGGGGGATGGAAGGGAGGATCAACATTGCAGGGTGAGGTTCTGCCAAAGACATTTTTACACTGGGATATTTTTCTGCCCAGCAAAACGCAGTATTAAGTCAAGTCAGAACATGCCCATCCCTGCTGTATGCTCCATCCACAGCTGTGCCTATAGCAGCATAGCTCTTCCCTCAGACAGATAAAAGATGTGTGTGGGCATCTATTCCTTTGCCATACGCTGTAGAGGGCCCCACAGTGACAACTGGATGAGCTCAGTGGAGATGGCAGCAGTTCTAGGTACACCTTGGCAGAGTCAACAGAAGAACCAAAATAGTTTTAGAAGGCCCTCTTTTGATGAGATGATCTCAAGAAATAGTCTTTCGGGATAATCAAGTCAAATTATGAGTTGTTCTAGGAAAAATTAAAATGGTAGTATTCACAACATTAGGGTCTGAAAGTTTTGTAGGTTGATTAGAAAACATAATTTTATTTTGAGAATTAAGATTCTTTCTTTCTTATCCATTTCTGGAGACTGGGATAACCACAATAATTTAGGGGGTGAATTTCATGAAAAGGTGGAATTATACCAGGTATGAAACTCTTTAAATGTTTGTTTTATTCTTCCAATAGAAGTTTAAACTCATGCCTATGCTTTTAATGCCTTCCGCCTTCCTGATATACTTCATTTTCCCCTAGAAATTTCTAATACTGGTTATGAACAATTTCTTTAAAATATGTTTTGGCTTGTTCAGTACCCCCCTCAAGCCCTCAAACAAAACCTTTTTCCCTAGAATAGTTTTATGTCCTAGAGAATGACTGTGCATTTAAGCTTTTTCCAATGAGAAAAGATGATTGGGGCATCATCTGATTGTCCCTTCCATCATGCAGTTGCGTGCACTCAAAGCACTCTGCCAGCTCTGGATTGGCATTTCTTTTGCCTCTGATGGCTGTTTGGGCAGACATCAAAACCAATTCTTAAGCTGCTGCTCCCACACCATGAAACTTTGTTCCTTTTCAGACCATTTCACCTAAATCCAAGCAAAGGGCTGATGGCTACAAAGCACAAGACAAGTACAACATGTAATTGTAACAAGTGAGCATCTGTACATAGTGGCAGGCAAAATGTCACCAGTCTCCAATGGCTGGTGTTTACTCTGCCAAGACATGCCAGTTACAGCCAAAGTTACTTACTACGTTACAAGCAACGGTTGTGCTTTTGCAGGTCCTGGGCATACACTGGATTATTTGCTCTCAGCCTGACATTGGACATTAGTAGCCTAGGACTGAGGAATTACAGTACCCTTGCACACATCCAGTGAGGAAATAATATGCAGAAGCAGAGTTAAGAAGCTGCTAGGATCTGGTCAGAACAGCTGGCCATAACATGAAAGGTTCTGAGGATGAGGCCTAGGGTATGAGGATTGCTATGTCTTACTTGCAGCAAGCTGAAAGATAGCTCAACACCTAGGCTCACACTGCTGGATGGAAAGAAGATGCCTATGATATATTCCGATTTTGTGCAAACAGCCTCTCATAAACATTTTTAATGTGCTGTCACTATAACACAAAACTCTTTACATGGCCAGGCAAAGTACTACCTTTTTCCTCTATGGATAAATCCCCCTGGACTCAGTTGCCCCAGTGCGTGCAGAGGCATAATCATTACCTGCTATTTCTGTGATAAGAATTTGTAGACCCTAAGCCCCTAGGCCATTTTCTGCTTCTGCTCTATGAATGCACTGACATACCCCAGAGAAGATAGATACAAAGGAAAACATAGGGGATGGAGAACAGGAGTAACAGGAGCCTCTGATCCTGCCCACCAGCAGCATGAAGAGTTTGTATGCTCAAAGATAATTTTTAAACAATTCAAACAAACAGGGTTTTTACAGCTCTCTATCCTGTGCAAAGTGATGCTTGAAGAGGTACCTCTTCAAGCAGGAGAAGAGAGTAATGATTTTATGGATTGGATCAAGGTCCTCAGGAGCAGATTGAAAGGCTTGGTGGATCATCATTCTCACATAGGATCTGGCCTTACCTCTGCAGAAATCAGTGAGAACTTGCTTTTCAGCTTACACTCCTGGGTAACATTTTTTGAGAAAAGCTTGAGACTTTACATAAAACAGGAAGAACATTAAACCTTCGAATTCCACTAGCCAAAGAACAGCAAATGATGTGTTAAGAAAGGTTATGTTTTTATATTAGCTCAGGGGCCTAGGTGGCACTCAAGCCCAAACTGGTTGATTTCCATGTTGTGTTGTGTTTGCTCACCTTTTCACTCTAAGTCATTATACCATCTGGCAATATAAGTAGGACAGCCTGGATAACAGGGTCTTAGCCCCAGCAAGAAATGTAGATGTGACCAGACTTGCCCTTGAAATCTTAGCTGTCTTTTTACGCTTCACAGTGTGCCCTTTGATGATGCAATGGCATACCTTTTCTCATGGAGTCTCATTCACAGCACAGCATGGGCCCGGCTTGTGGATTGAGTCAGGCTTACACAGGGCATGAAATAATTTCGTGTGACATGCCTTTGTTGTATGTTGGAGACGATAAACAATGTGCAGTCAATAAGACAAGGAGTGTCAGGAAAAACAGGAAGTTCTTATGAACTTGCAGCTGCCTGACATTACAGAAGTAGATGTTATGCTTGCTTCTCCATTTCTTCATCTATTGTGAAAAAAATCTTCAAAGGATATTTCTATTAGGAAGTTGGCAAGTCATTTAAACCATTTTTTTCAAACACAGCATGTGTGTGTTTCTCATTTTCTGGATGCCTAGCTTCTAGCTTATTTTGGCCTCAAGCCATTGAACATGTTGAGGATAGAGACTGAGACGAAGAACTTAATTCCATGTCCTCTGGGAAGCTCGTGTACAGAGCTGAAGACTGGTAGGTGCATTTGCCATAACCCCTGTAGCTGAGCTAATGTACTGTAGCTTTCTTCACTGGATTTTCTAGCTGGATTTTCCTACGAAGCAGTGTGAGAGTTTGCCATCAAAGACTGAGGAACTCTCTTTATCTATGCACAGCATTGACCAAATGAGCTTTTATATCAGTAGCCTAAGGTGCCTGCACCATAGCTGCGAACTCCATGAGCAGTGCACTCTGCCAGTTGGCCTAACTTGCTTGAATTCAACTTCAAGCACCTGTTTTTCATCCATGAGCTTTGGTTGAATAAGGCAAAGAGAAACAGAGCTGCTCCTCTGATTATTGCTGACAGTGACTGATCTTTATGTGTAGTCTAAACTCTCCTTGAAGCACTTGAGTAAATGAAGAAACATGCTGGATACTTCCAAAAAGGTACTGCAGTGCTCATTAGAGCTATACCCAGCTTTTTCTTATCTTTGGAGAGAAGAGGAAGAAACCTGACAGCTCATTTTAGTGTGAGTGGTGAGGAAGGAACTAATTATTCTGATTCAAGCAATGGACGTGGCTTCTCTTTGAGACTGAAGGGGAGCTTTCAGCCTGCTTGTGCTATGTGGCTGGAGGTGTTCTGCCTTTACTTGACTCAAAGACACAAAACAGATGGACCCTACTCTGAGCTGGCTTTGCCCAGGCTGAGTCTGATTTCACCTCTAATTTTGCAGCCTCAGATTGTATTCACAAGACACATACTCCACACAGTTGCTTGCTTTTAATACTAAGTACACACCTATAAATATTAATTTAATATTTCAACACTGTACAGTAGTCTCTCATTTAAGTGAAATTAAATGTGAACTAAGCATAGATGTCTATGAATGATATGAAATATTTGCCACAGGCATGATTAAACTGCTCTGGCCAGCTTTTCAGCCACCTAGTCAAATACGCTTCTTTAGCAAGAGGGCAAGTACTGTCAGCTTCTCCAGCCAGTTAATATTCCTGTGGTTAATTCCTCTGCATCCCCAGGACTGAGAAGCTTTGTGTAGCACAGTGAATGTGCCTTCTATAATCTTTGATGCTGCCAGTGATAAGCTGGGGTTTATTTGCATGGTCTTTCACTTGAGATTCTGTTCACAACCAGCAGCTGGGTGCTTTTCTGTGTATCTTAGTATCGCTCCAGGCTGTTCAGAGGCCAATATTTCAACACCATAAATGCTGATCCCACTCTAGTCTTTCCCTTATGAGCAGCTGAAGCATCTCTTTTGCTGTTAGTGAAACATAATCTGAGCTATTGGTTTTGATCATCATATTAGCAGAGGCAGCTGGTACACAGAGAGCTCCCATGTTAACTAACTCAGAAGTTCATGTCAACACCGAGTTTGCTTAAATTGGGAAGAGAAGTGGAGTCAAGATACAGAATTGCTTTTGATGTTTTTTTTCCCTTTGAATTACTGTGGAACATAAAGGAAAAAGGCAACGAGGAAAAAGGTTTTTTTGTAAGAGGGGCCCAGTCCTGACTCTACTATAGCAAGAGCTCCCAGTTGAGCTAAATGGTGCTGCTGTTGTAGCACCAAGCTTTTTCTTGGCTTCTTCTTGGTTGTAACATGGAAGTGAGACTGGAGCTGGTCTCTGGTGTTTGATGTTCTGCATTTGGCCACAGATTTCTCTGCTGCCCCAAAGGACAGCAAATCTCAGTGACCTCTTGGCAAAACCCCTGGGATGGCAGTGACTGTGGATGTACTGCTACAGATGCTCAAGTGCAGAGACTGCAGCCCTGCTCTAGGACGGAGAGCGGATCTGGGGTGGGCAGGACTGAGCACTACGCCTGTCCCTTGCTGACTCACTATCAGCAAAGGGTTCATTTGGTGACAAAGGTCTGCCATCACAGATATGGGAGATATTAGTTACCTTTTTTGTAGGCTGTGGAGGGTAACTTAATACAAGTTAGTGATGTCCTTTGAGATCTTCAGAGGAAGGATGCAGTGCATACAAAGAATGTATGCCCTATCCTAACCTGAACTGGTTGGCACCTGGTCCAGTGCTGCATCATGCAGGTCTCATGGCTCTAGCTTATTTGTCTATCCCTGCTCTTAAGAATCACCTTGTAGGTTCAAAGACAAGCGCTGAAGGTACTAGGGAGCCACTTTCTGCAGTTCTGTCAAAAAGATGGGAGCCTGAAGGTTCATCACATTGGGGAAGCAAAAGGGCACTAAATATTTAATACCAAAAAGTTAAATATTATCATAAAAGTAATTTAATATAAATGTCTTTCAGCAAATCCTTATCCATATTTCATGACTGAAATGGGTGGCTGGTTTCTAATGTTTGCATGCAATTAATTTTAATGGGTGCAGCACATTACTTCCAATCCTTTGTCCCTCAGAGACCCTGGCCCTATCAAGAAAAGCAAATAGCAGGACATCAAATGTCAGTGACACAGAGGATGATGCAGCGCCCTGTGTATAGATCTGGAAATGACGAGTTAATAGGCTATTGATAGTTCCTGGAGTGTATCGAGAGTAATTATTCTATGTATCTGGGGGTAAATGAGGAATGGCAGGAACTCCATAAGGTAAAGATATCTGAAAATATGACTATACTTTAGGGACATATAAAACTTCCATTTTTCATGTCTTTGTAAGGTGTGATCTGAAGTCCATTTAAATAGGTGGCAGTCTTCCCACTGATTTTACAGGGTTTAGAAGAGGTCTTCAGTGAACTTTGCACATATATCAGGGATATCATAACCAGCTTTGCTTGGGTGAGGCCACAGAAAAGTTCTCTGATCTTCCAAACTCATTCATGCCCACTAAGATCTCCTGTGAAGGACGAAGCTGCAAGAGGAAGCAGACTGTGTGTGTTGTGAATGCTTTAAGATGTGGAGTTTGCTGGATATTCACAAATGTCCCTCCAGGCTGCATGAAGAAAAAGATGTGTAAGGTGTCTGATGACCTTTGAAATAGTGGCAGAGATTTTTAAAGCTAACCAAATGTGTCTCAGACCATTAAACTCGACAGAGAAAAAGTCTGGCACATTTGATTCTGTAAGAAATTTCTGAAATGGTAAAAGGCAAAAGAAATAAGTGGAGCAAACACATTTTAACACTAGAACTGACTTCATTGTGGACTTCTTGGGATGAAAATCTCCAGCTTTAATTAGCATCAAGCTTAACTGTCTTCTATTTCAACCCTGAATATTAATTAGTGATGCCCTTGGGGTAATCAACCCTTGTGGATCTCTGAGAAAAATGAACTGATTAGTAGATTGACCTTGACAGTTCCCAGGGAAGAAGATGAAAATACAGACTGTTCAACTATGCTGTATGGTAAGCTTCACTCAGTGTAATCTAGCGAACTGGGAAGCCCAAAGGAAGAATGAGGAAAACTTAATGAGGAGGTTAGTTACAAAGGGTGCCATTCATTTTTCCACTTAAAAATGCAAATGTTTTTTTGCATTCAAGCCATGAACGGGGGTTTAAGGGCTGGATACCTGAAGTTGTTCAGTGCTTACATATCCATTTTATTCAACCAACACTCATCATCTATTATCTGAACTTTGATAACTTGCACTTAGAATATCTGGAAATATTTTCAGAAGAATCCCATTCTGTTCCTCTGAAACACAATCATCTCAAGTTTACTTTTTGCTGCTTCCCAACAAGCAGCTGATGTTTTCAGGTAACAGAAGTTTTTGGAACAAATGGAGAGAGACCTAGTGAAGTACAAGACCAGATTTGGAGTCAGAAAATTCTGCACTTAGCTCCCTCATACTTGGTGACTTTGTTATGGATTCTTTGCTGGGTTCTTCTTCTGCCTTTGTCATTAGTTGTGCAATCCTGGACAAATGAAATGTGTCTGCTTGCCTTTTCTGAGTATGAATGAGGAATAAAAATCTCCATTGTCTGAGACACCTTGTGATCTGTTGATCTGAGATGCTCAGAATGCAAAGAAAAACTTACTTTAAAAAATTTCTATCCCTTCAAAACCTTTTGTATTAAACTTTGCTGCTTCTCCTTCCTACAGCCTCTTTCTTACCAAATGATCCTTGAATAAGTGTGTTATGCCATTTCCTACTTTCTTGTCCTCCAAGGACATCTTACAACATGGAGCAACCCTCTGTCTTTCCTGTGCTGCTCATACCTCCTGAAGCCTCAGCTAAAAATTCCACTGCATGGGCACATGAGCCAAAGTTGCCATTCAAATATGCTTTTCAGTTTTGATTTCCCAAAAGTGATCAGAAGATGTGAAAGAGTCATTATTGCAAAACCGTGGGTTTGTATTTCAACGCACATTTGAAGCTAGATAAGCTGCAAAAAGTACTTTAGGCAATGAAAGCATCTCAGTCTTACACTGAAAAATAGAAAAGGTAAGTAATGATGTGCTCTTGGCACACAGTTAGGTGGTCTGCATTTTTGTTTTATTGTTATTGTGGGGTAAAAATCAGATAACATCATGGTGTGCGTTCCCTAATAGAAATTTCTAATATAGGACATATAGTGGTACTGAAGGGTAGATAACAGAATTCTAAACTCTGTAAAACTCATTGATGTCATCTTACCCCTAAGAGCAAGTAAAAAAAAAGGCATCTATATACAGTACTCTGAGAAAATTTGATGGTAATTGAAGGTGCTAGCTTTTTTGATATTCCTGAAGACTCAGATTCTTTTTTTATCAGTGTAGGTACAGTGGAACTTGAAGCAATCAGAGGAAATAGCCTGCCAGGGTGCCTAGAAGAGCCCCCGCTAAAGAAGAGGGCCTATTCATGGCATATGGCCCCCTCAGAAGTAGAAATCTCCAATGTAACTGCCAGCAAGGGAATTGGCTAGTGTCAGCTTGGTTTAATGATTCAATGCAAACAGCATATATGTTCAGAGTGAGGCTTGTTGACAGTAACAACAGGAATGTCTGGTGCTGAATGGACAGAAGCACACGAAGTCAAACTGTGGGTAAGACTACACGATGGTCAGACTGTGGTGTAGTACAAAGAACCTGGAATGGTTTTAGATGCAGAAGGTAGATCAGGAACCAGAAGGTAGGGTGAGCAAGAGGGGCAGTGGCATAGGCCATGTCCCGTTATTGCCTCACTTTGCAAAGGCAAAGAGCCCCAGAAAGCAGGCAAGCTGCTGCTGCTGGAGCTGAGCTGTAGGTGGTGGCTCCTCCTGTTAAGGATAAAAGAATGACTTCCCACCAGTAGCCTGTGCCTCCATCATCTTAGAGGCAAAATCCTGCCTAGTCTTCAACGTGCATTTTGTTCTAGCTCTCCCTGGCCCTATTTCCTCATTCCTGGGACTGCAAATTTCAAGTTTTTTTTTTCTTCTGTAAGTGCTGCATCAGAAAGAGTGATCCTATTGCAGCAAGGATCGCCTGGGTAAAGTGTAAATTAACCTAAATGGAGACCTGTGTTGCCATACCTAAGCTATTTTTGGTACCTAAGGTAGTTTTTTTAAAGCCAGCTCAGGTTTCTGTATGCTACACTGAATTCTGCAGACTACAAATATCTCTGCCGTGTAATTAGAGCTAGATTCAGCATATCAAAATGTATTGAACATTCTGGGATGGTGATTTTAGTCCTCTGTACCACTGAATGCCTGCCAAATTTAAACTTAATGTTAGGCCATTCCATTGCATAGCGTTAGCAAGCTAGAAATAATCTAAATAAGCTGGTTGAGAGACTGTAATTAACATTATAGAGTGCATTTTAAATTTTCTTTGCTTTTCTTTGTTTCTCAATGTTATACATCTTCCTGCTTGTAAGCTGTTTTGGAGAGAAGTTGCATTCTTTGTGTGACATGAATACAGGGATTCCAAAACCACCGGAATACTTCATGGAAGTGCTGAAGGACTATTGGCATATAAGGAAACACAACACTTTCAGACAGAGACGCCCAGACTGCTAAAGCTGGCAGCACCCTGGGAGGGATGTCGTGCCCAGAGCACTGGAGACTGCTGTGAAGAGATTAGTAGAACAGTGGGGGTGGCTGTGGACTAAAAAGCCAAGTTGTGGAGGAGCACAGTTCCGCTCATTGATTGACTTGTGTGTGCTTGAGTAAAATTTAAGGAAGAAATGCTTAGGGACTGCAGAAAAATGAGAAAGTATTTAATTCTAGCTAATATTACTGTTTGCTTATTTCAACCAGCATTTTATGATTTATTCATTCAGAAATAAATCTGCGTTTTGCTAAAAAGCTGAAGGAAGTAAGGTGGAAGCCCCAATGATTTTCTCATAAAATGCTGTTTCCATTAATTCCTTCATGGCAAAGGTCCAGATTACTACATATTATGGTAGTTGCTACTGCAAAATTTGCTTGTGCTTAGCTGTAGTTAAAGTAAACCCATCTGTTACAAGAATGCTGACAAGCATTTACGTTTACAATGCATTTATAAAATTTGGACTTTGGTCTAAGAAGCAACAAAGATCAGAGGGCCTAGGAGATTCCCCTGGACTCAAGGGGCTGTAGCAGGTCCTCAAGAGCAGGCCAGGCTCAGTGGCGGGGCAGCAGTGGGTGCTCAGGGCCATCCTCCATCCTGCAGTTAGTCTGTTACTGGTGGAGTCAGAGACTGCAGGCTCTTCCACGGGTTTCATGGGTGACCTGTGGGTCAGCACTCCCTCCTGTGCACCTAGGGCAGGATTATAATTTCATACTAGCTGGTTTCATGGTCTGGAACTGTCTTTCATTCTGTTGCTCCTAAAAGCCATCATCGTTTTTAGGGTACAGGACTCCTCTGAACCTCCGCCTGGACTGTTCTTTCTAAAATTTCCTCCTCATCTAAAGCTTTGACCTTTAGTATCTCAATTTCCTTCGAGTTTTGTTTTGTTTTGTTTTGTTTTTTTCCCTGGAGGAAAGTAGGAGGTAGGGAGAAAAAACTCTACCTGGATCAGAAGCTTTGTCAGGGTTGGCAAACTGCTAATTTCTGATTACTATTTTGGAAATTTTTCAAGGCAGTGCTGGTATTTCATTTAAGATAGATGTATTAGGAAAAATATCAAGCCATCAGTTTCAAACCATGAGGTAAAGGAGCCCTAACATGCTGCAAGACTCTCCAGCTTTAAAACACCATTCAGGACAACGCAGGCAGGCAGGCGGGCTGCTTCTGCTCTATCTCCTGACAGGTTAACAATTAGTTAATTGGTGCTGCTAATTACAATGTTCATTTAGCAATCCCAGGTGGCAGGTTTAGCCTTCCTATCCATGTCACCGAAACATTCTGAAGAGGATTTCATGCACAAGTGGAGGTAATGGTACTTTCTGTCTCTCTTGCACACAGACATAGCATGGTAGCTAAGCGATATTCAACCTCCCATGTCATGTACCTTAGCTCCATCTGGGATTACTTTCTGGCCTCATTTCAAAGAGAACAACAATGTTATTCTGTTACAGAAATGCTACTCTATTTTGGTTATTAATTTCTACACACTTTGCCCAGTAAATAAAGATGTTTAGTTTCATGAGGATACCATTAATAATGCATGGGACTTATAAAGAAACAGTGATTTACATTGCCCAAGTACTGTACAAACAGTAATTCATAATAATTTGTATCATCATAATTGCAGAAACAAAACCCAGGAAGGATGCATTAGGCTTCATGTAATCAGTCCTTTCCATACTGCTTTCTGGGTGGCTGTAACTACTGGTTCAAAGCAAATCACCTGAGTTACAGGTTGTTGCATGGATGCCCCACTGACTCCTGCTCCTCAAGACACCAATTAACATTTCTGGAGTTCTGGGTTTCTGGTACACTGTTTTCTCATCTTCTCCCCAAGAAAGCCAAATACATCAGGCTTTTTTTCCAAGATTCTGCTTTGTGCCTCCCTACCTAATTGATTCAATATCTTTGCTCATATTTCAGATGAAAATCCCCTGCTTTTTCTATGCTTTTATCTTTTCATCTCTTTTTTTCTCCTCTCTTCTGCTTTAACTTCAAGACAATGCAATACATTAGTTAGAAGCACTTGCTGTAACAGGTAATGGAGATTGTATTTCTGACTGAGTTATTTTAGAGTGAAAGGAATAAGGCATCTTTGCCTCAGTTTCCCAGTCCATACGAAGTTGCAATTGTCAGGTAAAAGACACTGTGCACATACAGAGTAGCTTTATCCACTCACACGGCTCTTCTATAGGGCTCCATAAATATTTGATTGACTTGCTTCCGTCACTGTTAGCACAATTTGTGTAATTCTCTAGATGTTCTTCAGTCTGTAAAGCTTCTTGTGGTATGTTAACATGAGTGATGCTACACGAAGGTTATGACGATGATTTCAGTAAAAGTGTGATAATGCACTACATGGTCCAGTCTGAGGGACACAGACACTACTTTCATTTCCTTTCTTTTGCAGAGGAAAAGACCACATGTGTTTTCCAAGCACTCTGTGCACTCTTCACTCTCTCTGAAGCCCAGGTTACTTATCCCAATGAAATACTCATGCCATAAAGGTGACCACTGTGCAGCCAAATTTCCTTTTGAACACATTGCAGAAAGAACTTCTAACAAAGCCTCTCAGATGGTGCCTAAAAGAAACTGTGCACAAAGCTATTCCATTTAGAAGGCGTACAAATTCTGTGGCAAGTGTATCGTATGAATGCTTATACAGATAATTTTGGAAGGGTAACCAAAATGCAATCCTACCTAAAATTAGGAGGCTAATCAAAACTCTGAAGCCTCCTTTCTCTTTGATTCCTTACAGCACACTCCCACAATGTTTCTGCTCTTTTTCAGGCTTTTCTGGAAGCTGGTGAAAAGCTCTTGAGAAAATCTGATCAGGAAAGGATGATCTCTTTTGCCAACAAATTTTAATATATTCTTCCTAAGGCATTGACTAGAACAGTTATTTTTTAGTGTTTCAGTGTACTCCTTGGACAGTTACAGAGAGCTGTACGCAGAGGCAGCTGGAATCAATTGCTAAATGATATAAGTGTATGGCATCGGTGTGTGGTTCAGCCATAAAGCACTGAACGCTTTGAGTTCAGCTGGTGAATGGACCAGGGCCTGCTCTCTGCTGGGCTCGAAACCACATGAGACACCAAACGTTCACAGCGCGTTGACCTCCAGAGGAGACTCTTGGGGTCTGGCCAGGACATCTTGTCTTGATGAAAGGAGTCTTTTTTCCCAGAGTTTCAAAGTCTTTTCCCCCACAGCAATTTTCCTTTTAACTGTTTTTTTTTTTAGTGCTCCAGAAGAACTTTAATTTCTTTTTTAGCAGATTTTTAATTTTCCTGGTGCCATACTGAGATGTGGCTGAGATGGAGACTCCAGCCATTTTTGAGTCACATCTGCAGATCACGTAGGTATAAGCTATATGGTAACTGACCCATGTTGGGTAGAAGAAAAAAATGCTCAGAACTAAAGGTTAATTGCTGTTTTATTTATACATGTTTTGTGCAACTCCAGTGTTGCAAATTGAGTATCCAATTAGAATGAGATTATTAACAGATTGAGCATCTTTTTTTTATTCGGATGTCTGAAGAACTACTTGAAATATTTTAGAAATAGTGACTCCTTTTTTATATACTCTCATGCATGGGAAATCCCGGCCAACTCTTTTTTTTTTTTTTTTTTAAAGGGGGAAGGAAGGCATTTGCCACTGCAGAGGGAAACCATTTTCTTCTTATATAATAGAAAAGACCTACCTGTCATTCTTCCCCTGTCCAGGACAGGAATAGCTTTATGTGATCATTGTCCTAGCAGGCCATCTAGAAAAAAGCACAAGGAAAAAGCAATTAACTAAACAAATCAACAGACAAAATTTCTCTCACTTCAGCCATGACAACTTAACAAGGCTTTGGAAATTCTTTTGCTGCTCGACTTGTACCCTATGCACTGGAGATCTGACTATTTGCAGCACACTGGTCTTCAAATGAAATAAATAGCTCAGGTCTTTAAAAATGTGCTGTCAAAGTGTCTGATTTCCCTTTCAGGGGATTTCCCAGATTAATTTAAGAAAGAAAACCATTCATTTAATTTAAGAAATGAAATATGCATTCACTAGTTTTCTCTCCTTATGGTATTTGCTGGCTCTGTGAAAGCACTTAAAAAGTACACTGGAGGTTAACTGTGTAATTGGAAAAAAATTTTTTTTTTACTTTCTTCTTTTAATGGTCAAACGTTATGGACTTCACTGCTACAGACAGATGTATCTATGATGAAATATTTATTCTAATTTACTGAAATACTGAGACAACTGGTAATTATGGCCTATAGTCAATTTAAAGATGGGACTGCCTAATCTGGATTATCATTTTAACTTCTCAAGCATGCATATTTGGGCATGTACTGCTCATGACAACAGATTCTTTCTTTTTTTCCGTTATGTCCATCTTATTAACGGTAGAGACTGGTATTTTTGGCTTTCCATGCACCTAGTACAACCTGCTTAGAAAAACTTGCATCTTTTTTGCATTTATACCCACCAAAGTGACTCTCTTGGGATAAACATTTGATATCCTTCTAAACGAGCATGGAAATTTCTAGTAACATTTCATTATTTTATCTATTCTGTAGGAAGAAACATCTCCACATGATCTTTTGCAATTAAAATTCTTCCAACAGTTCTTAAGGAACTCCAGGGATCTCTCTTCTCATGGATCTCAGCAGAGTGAATTAATCTACGTTCAAACAAAATTAGAGATGTAATTACTTTGTAACCTTTAAAAAGAATAATTATGTTCCTAACACAATCACCCATGTTTTGGGGACCTATTGCAAAGACTTCTGGCCTCTGTTGCAGACTTCCTCCTTTTCTTCATACTCCCTGACAGAACAGAAAAATTAGACTTTTGAGTGCCTTGGTTGAAAACAGATGACCTGTGGGTTCACAGTGTAACATTTGGCATTTCTGGCTCTGCCTTGCTTATTGTTTTGGGAATTGCAACTCAGAACCTATAAGTGACACCCTGAGTGTAGGGACTCTGCTTAAATCGAATGAAGAAAAAGTTGCTAGGGATAAATAATAGTAAGTAAAATATTTGCCATTTGTCTGTAAGTCAGTAAAATGAGAAATATGATATATCAGGTGCTTAGAAAATACTCCCTTTCAGTATACATTTATGAAAAAATGTCATAAAATGTCTTGGAGTTCTATATTTATTGCCTTTTCTGTATTTCCAAATTAAATCTGCTCATCTGACAAGTACAGAAAATGCTTTGCTTTAAAACTAAGTCTTAGATCTGATAGGCTGGTGCTTGCCTGCATGCTACTAACCAGAAAAACCTCTACGTTTTGAGTATGGCAGTATTATTGATGCGCTAGCTTCCTCACAAACTTTTCAGTCCTGCATGATTACCAAGAATAAAATGTAACAAATGGCTTCAGTTTGCAAAATCAGCAAAATGATACATGTCCATGTTAGAAGTGTAGAAATGTAGAGCTCTAACACAAATGGTCTGTCCTAACTGGCATTCATAGTATTTACATAATGACAGCAAATGTTCTGGTTATCAGAATTTAAGTCTAAAAAATGCAATGTGGAATAAGTTTTAGGAACACCGTTAAATGCTTTCTGCCTGGTTTTGGTACCTCAGTATGCTGTTATCCAGATGTTTAAACGTCTTTAGTTAACTAAAGATGTACAGGAGGGCTAGCTGAGATTTTTAGAAACAGCGCTATCTTATCAATATGATTTTAACAGACACATAAAATACACATGTATATGCAATCAGAAGGTATTATATAGATAAAATGCTTGATTACTGACTTACTAGAAAAAGACTCTGCATCCCAAGCAGTAATATACAGCTTGATCACATAGGTATCAACTGGGTAAATAATATGATATGAGACACCCAGCTGACTTATCTCACAGGTACTGGAGGTGTCTATTAGCTGTCATTTGGGCACTCTGAGCCATCTGGTCCACCTGGCTGGAGAGTCATTGAGGTCCCTGAATTGAGATCCAGACAGAAACTGGGTTATCCTACAAGAGAAGCCTGTATGGTTTCATAAATACTGAACATGACGCCTTTTTGTCTGACGAGCTGTTTAAGTGGGTTAAAGAAATCTATGTTAGTAAAAAGACTTAAATCCGTCTTTACTGTCCATCTAAGATCTATTTCATAGAATCATAGAATCATTAAGGTTGGAAAAGGCCCTTAAGATCATTGAGTCCAACTGTTAACCTAGCACTGCCAAGTCCACCACTAAACCATGTCCTCAAGCACCACGTCTACCCATCCCTTAAATACCTCCAGGGATGGACACTCAACCACTGCCCTGGGCAGCCTGTTCCAATGCCTGACTACCCTTTCAGTGAAGAAGTTTCTCCTAATATCCAACCTAAACTTCCCCTGGCACAGCTTGAGGCCTTTTCCTCTCGTCCTATCCCTTGTTACTAGGGGGAAGAGACCAACCCCCACCTTGCTACAACCTCCTTTCAGCTAGTTGTAGAGAACAATAAGGTCTCCTCTCAGCCTCCTCTTCTCCAGGCTAAACAACCCCAGCTCCCTCAGCCTCTCCTCATAAGACTTGTGCTCTAGACCCTTCACCAACTTCGTTGCCCTTCTTTGGACACACTCCAGCACCTCGATGTCCTTCTTGTAGTGAGGGGCCCAAAACTGAACACAGCACTCAAGGTGCGGCCTCACCAGTGCTGAGTACAGGGGTACTATCACCTCCCTGGTCCTGCTGGCCACACTATTCCTGATACAAGCCAGGATGCCATTGGCCCTCTTGGCCACCTGAGCACATTGCTGGCTCATGTTCAGGCGGCTGTCAGCCAACACCCCCAGGTCCTTTTCTGCCAGGCAGCTCTCCAGCCACTCCTCCCCAAAGCTGTAGCGTTGCATGGGGTTGTTGTGACCCAAGTGCAGGACCTGGCACTTAGCCTTGTTGAATCTCATACAGTTGGCCCCGGCCCAATGATCCAGCCTGCCCAGGTCCCTCTGTAGGGCCTTCCTACCCTCCAGCAGATCGACACTTCCACCCAACTTGGTGTCATCTGCAAACTTACTGAGGGTGCACTCAATCCCCTCATCCAGATCGCTGATAAAGATATTGAACAGAACCGGCCCCAATACTGAGCCCTGAAGAACACCACTCATGACCAGCTGCCAACTGGATTTCACTCCGTTATTTCAAACCTGTTAAAGCCAAACTCAGTAGAAGGAGTTTGATAGGTTACTCTGCTAATAAGACAACATTCAAAAGCTCCTTTTCAAGACACTGGAAAGAGACTATCCAAACTTTTGAAGAAAAATTAAACTGCCTAATCAAATTCTGGTAGTAATTATTACAGGATACCACTTCCTTCCTTGAGCAGTCAAATTATTTGTACATATCATTTAATAGTTGCAGAACCTCATACCAAGCAAAGATGAAGGTATTTGTGCAGCTGGGTGTGCCTTTGAAGATCTTTTGAGATGAAAGACATCATAAAGACTAAAGAACTGGTAGTTGAAAATGTCCAGTAGGACCACTGTAAAGAAAGAAATGAAATGTCTTCTCAAAGGTAGACTTAACTTGAGTAAAGTATGTGATTTTACCTCTGCAGTTTATCACTAGTTGACTCTTTGAAACACTCACTGCTGCCCAGTTGTTTTTATGTGACACATATCAGGCTGGTACCTGACTACTTGCCTAATGGTCTGAACATAGACGGAAGAGAAAGAAAGGTTTTTGTTCTGTATACCCTGGCTGTTTCTCTCTTGTGGTGGAAAAGTGTGGCATGTTTTGAATATGCCAGCTGCGTCCCAGTTGTCTATTCATAATCTTCATAAATCCCCACTGAGAAATGCTAAAGAAATTGGGGGAAAGCCATATGGACCTTTTCTATTTTGTTAAGAGCTGCAGGAGAGAGCCTTGAAGTTATTATAAAAATGAAAGAGAAAGGTGTTAGGTAGCCTGGTCACATACTCTCTGAGCTGATGGTTTATGTTATTGAAGCATTTTGTAGAGAAACATAAATTCTCATAATTTAATAACGAAAATTATTTTTTTGCTAGGGCATATCCTATAAAGTGGAGTCAAACACACACCTGCTAAGTTATGTGACTTGCAAATGAAGACAGGCCAGGCCACCAAGGTAGAAGAATGTGTCTGTTTCCCTCTCTGCTTTCTTTCAGGTTTTTCTTGATGTTATGGCTATGTTTTTATTTCATAATGAAATTAGTCTTTGCCTCAAAGTGTATCAGTAGTACTGCATTTCTATGGTGCTTTCATTTGAGGCTATGAACATACTAAGCATTTATTATGGCTTAAGACATGAAGTAGTAAAGCGCCAGGCTGATGATACATTGGAGGCAAGTGAGGGCCAGGGAGGTCGTGGGGCCATGCAGTGATAGTTCCTGGTCATAAGGTTCCCAATTCCTTTAATTGTCCAACTCTGAAGAACAAGAACATGTGGAGCATGTTCCTGGCTGCACTGATTATAATTACTGCCCCACCTTGTGACAGGATTCAGGATGAGAAAAATAATGTTCTGCCTCTACTGATTGATACTCTCAGTTTCTTTGGCTATAGATCTTTGCTGCATGCTGACAATATGCAGCCTCATAGTAATAACAGAACTGCACAGCAATATATAATATGGGAAAATTTCTTGAGGTTTTCAAGACCTGACTGAGCAGTTTGGTCCAACCCCATAGCCAACCCTCCTTTGAGCAGGTGGCTGGACTAGAGACCTCCAGAGGTCCCTTCTAACCTGAACTAGCCTATCAGTCTATAGTTCTATGTGACATAGCCTCACAATTTACAGAAGCTTGTAAGGTTTTCTCCAGAAACTATCCACATGTATGCCTAAGCCTGAAGTAGATGTGAGGTACTTCTTTGAAGTTGCTTACCCTTCAGGGTATTACTAACTGTAGGTCTGTGTCACACCCTGTCATGTGCTAACTGCTTCATTTGCTCATGTCCTTTGGTTTAAAATTGAGCAGAATGGCTCAGGCAAATTTGGGAAACATGGACAAGAAAGCTCACATTTTAATTTGTTGTTCCCAAGGACCTGGCATTTGCAAGAGGAAACGTCACTGTAATCACAAAGAAACTCAACATAGGTGGTTTCATTGATGGCTTCCTAAGTTCATCAGTCTTTGCTTGCTGGGTAATCATCAGCAGTGAAAATATAGTCCGCCAAGAGGTATGTGAAGGACAGCCCTAAGGAAACTAAAGGTAACTGCCTGCCTTGTTTCACAGTGAAATTTTAGACCTCAGGGAAAGATTTGTGCTTCAGCCTAGCTACAACTGATGGCACGAGATGAAGGACCTCTCGGAAGAGGCTTCATCTTCGTAGTATTCTCATATAATATGACTTACTCTTGTTAATTTTGGTGCTGGGTAACCCCAACACTTCTTAGTTTGACAGGGGCTGACACTGCGCTTGGTGTCCTGAGACTTCTTTTCAGAGAAGATGGAGAAGGGAGTGGTATAGACATGGGTGATTTACTTCTCACAGGGTGCCATGGTCTCCTCGCATAAATACAACCACATAAGCATTTATCTGGCAATAAAACACTTTCTGCTACTAGTGTGCAGGTTGGCAGTAGCAGCTCTGGGTAGTTCAGCCATTTTGTAATTTATTAAGGGTTGCTGTTAGCACGGACATTTTAAAATATTGATCTGTTCATCACTGTGAAGGATTTACAGCGAGATTTTCATGTGAAAATCATTCCAGATCCATTCACCAATATTTAGAGTCCCCTTGACTTTCAGGTCAAATACAAAATTATTGTTTCTCAAGGGAACCAAGTGTGGAAGGCAGACATCCACTGACATCCCACTCCTGCAGAGCTGGGCACAGGTGTAAACAGGGCCATAAACTAAGGAGATTATCACTATGGACTTTGCTTGACTGGATAAAGCTAGTACAGTGTAGTCCTAACCCATGGCTGCAGCTCCTAAAAGCTATGGTGACAGAAATAAATAGCAGTTTGTTTAATAACAATGATATTGCTGCTAATAATGATAATAATGATAATGATGATAACAATAATAATAATGATAATAATAGTAATAATAATAATAATGCTTGTATATTTGCATGCATTGTATTAATGCTTTCTGCTTAGCTGCAGCCCAGATCAGCAAGTCAAGGCTCCAGGAATGAAGACCATTAGCTATGTTTTGAACAGGCTTTGACTGGCAGAATGTGAAAGTCAGGGAAGATCAGCCTGCCTAGGAAGGAAGTGGAGAAGTGAGATGCTAGTTTTGTTCTTTCTTCATCTTTTTCTTTTTTTTATTGCAGATAGCCAGATGTTTTTTCTTCACTGATTGGCTTTTGGTTTTTTTCAGCTGTTCTTTTTGAGGAGGAGTTGCCTTAATGGACATAATTCAGATGGTGAGCTGTTTAGGTTGTTCATATCAAGCATTCCTTAGACTAATGACTACAGAGAGCTCACAATTTCTATTGCCTGACTGGTCAGCTGAGTTATTTGATATGGTTTCTATTTTCTTTGAGTTATCCAGAACAATACATTTTTACACATCTGCAGCCTTTCACAAATTTTCATTTATGAAAAATTTTCTATATTTGGAAAAATATAAGCTCCTAACAAAGCAAACAAAATTCAGCTGTTCAAATCTTCACAGAAGTGAAGCTGAAAACATGACCAGAGCAACTCACATGTCCTCACAGCTCACTTAGGTGTGCATTTGCAGGACTGAACATGTGGTGAGAGGACTGTGACATAAAAGGGACAGAAAAGTCATGGAGAGATGCTTTGTAAGGGGCCCACAGGAGGTACATGTACCAGGAGAGACTGAGCTACCTCTGAGGCGTGCAGGGAGTTGAATACGAGCTTTGATGGTACAGGAAGGTGTTACCTACACTATGATGCTCTCTACAGCACGGGCCTGATCTAGTCCCTAGTGTGCACTGCAATTATAGCCTACCTACCTGCCAGGATGGGACATGGGTGCACTCCAGCTCACCATGGGCCCTTGTTTCCTTGCAGGGAAACTCACACACAAAGGCTGGGAAGGCTCTTTAGTGTACTCCAACAAGATCCTTTGTCTGGACACAGAGACCTTACAGCAACCTTTTCTAAAATGCCAGTGCAACCATTAGGATGAAGATACAATGGAGAAGAGCAGTGGCAGAAACAGCTGGAATCCAGGGACGTGACAGACTATTTGCCCAAATACTCAGAAGTGGCCTACTATAGAGTGCTACAACACAGCAACATGAAGAGTCAGCCAAGGTACCAATACCATGCTGGATGTACCCATAATAGCTAAAGATAGGTTCAGTGCTGGAAGTAGGAACATCACAATTGTGAGTATATGGGAGACAACATGACAAAAGACAGATGAATTTTGACAGTGGTAAATATCCAGTGTGGACAGTGGAAGCATTAGTGTGCCTTTCATTACCTTTGCACTAAATGTGCAGTACCTGGCACTTTCTGGCCATAAAGTTAATTGTGTGTTTACTGAAACAGATGGATAGATAAGCTTCCAGCTGCAGAGCACTCGTCTAGGGGAAAAGATGAAAGGGATGCAAATTCATATACAGATCAAATAAGACTACAGAAGATTTCTAATCACAGAATCCTTTGGATTGCAAGGTAGATCTCATGGGTCTTTTCCCACACACAAGAGTGATTGATTTGAAGCTTTAATATTATCCTTGTATATACATATTTTCCTGAAGAATCTTCATTAGGATTTTCATAATAAGGGCAAATATTGGTGCTAACTAGTTTTTCAAGAGATTCTGCACTAAAAGAGGTTGAACTAGGACAGACTTTATCTTATCTATTCAGGCTTCTGTCCGTCATATATTCTTCCTAACACACACAGCTCTGATTTAAGTAGGGGACTACAGAGCTGAGACAGCATCATGCAACATGTGGACATCTGCTGTACTGCTGCTTACAGATGGAACAGTAACCTCTGAATAGTCTGTCCTCTCAGGTATAAGAGGATATTTTTGCCTGGAAAAATCCAACACTGGATGCTTCACAGGAAGGGGATATTTATTCACTCACTGAGCTATGAACAATGCATCTCTGGGTTTCTATTCTGACCCTCATCTTTCCCTAGCCCCACCTCTGTGGTAATGGCAGAGCCTCAGCTTTGTAAGTCTCACTGTGCAGTATGTGATGCAATACAATAGTAATCACATTTATGATGTGTTTATCTCTAATAGTGTGGCATCAGGATACAAAGACATAACACTGGTTTGATACCCTGACATGAATGTCTCAGAAACACTGGTTTGATACCCTGACATGAATGTCTCAGAATGGAGATGGCATTTTGTCAATCAAGGTGGACAAAACCAGATGAACAATGAGGTCTCCATCACCTGCTTTATTCTATGCTGCAGCTCCTTTATTGATCTCCTGGTAAAATACCATTGCCTTTGTTCACAAGAGTTATGTGCATAAGGAAGCACCTGCTGTCCTTGCTCACCATTTGAAAGCAGCTCTTTAATGCAATACCACTCTTCCCATTGCCCTGACAAATTCTTAGAAAAACTCTCCACTGGTTTTCTTAGTGAGTGCCTTGTTCCATTATGAGGCTGACAGAGAATCTGTTAATAGGACAAATTCAAAACTAAACAAACAAATCAATGAGAGTTTTAATGCTTTCACAGTGAAGTGCAGGTCAGCTCTGTCAGAGAGATACGTAAAACTGGCATGTAGTGACTGGGTGGATGGGTGCATATTTGGTCACATCAACACTTAGTAGAAATCCCTTGGTTTTTGAGTTTTTTTCTGAACTCTTAATGCATACAAATGCTTATATTTGGAACATGGGGTGACACTCAGACAGTTGCATTTATATAGTTACAACTGCTAAAGAATTTAGCTTGTTTTTAAAGATGAGGGATATTTTAGAACATATAAACCCAATCCAGACAATGCATTGCCAAATCTAGTACTGTGCTATAAATGTTGTATCCATATGTACAGGCATATGAAGCCACTGGCGCTAGGTGATTATAGGAGAGTATCAGAGTCCTCCTCCTCTGCCTCCACATTTCCAATTCCACGAGGAAAATTCAGTTTATCTGAGTTAGAAGACAATTCTAGTAGAGTGAAGTTTGCTGGTTTTCTATTCAGTCTGGATCTCTCTTCAGACTGACTCTGTAGCTTTACTCCCTTGGCCTGAGATGGCATATTTTTAAAAAGAATTGTGCATGTGTTAAAAATATGGCTCCTTCATTGTAACAGCATGTGAGGTTTGGGAGGAACAGACCATTCCTCCTGCCTGGCTCTCATTTCAGGTTGTCTGTGGTAAGAATTGATCGAACTAAAGTGTGTGATGGCTGAGAAAGCAGCACCAATAAATTTCTTGTATGCAATGAATTAACAGGTTTAGAATGCAAAATCTGCATATGCCCAGTATTTTTCACCCTGTTCAAACTCACTAGTTTTAAATCCCTCTGCATGGTCAAGGCCTTAAATACCAGTTGGTCCAAAGCAGAAAGCCCTGCACAGTGATTTATGATATATAGGGGAATAAAGATTTCTTTCTTTCTTATGTTTCAATTTTTACAGGGAATAAAGTTGCATAAATGGGTCTGTGTTGCTTAACCACAGTGCAGTACAACAGAACGTTCCTCCTCATTATTGCTGTTTTAGCTTCATCCAAGGCTAACTGTAATTAAGTGTGTTATTGTATTATGGCTGTTTGGTACCATCTGAAATTATTTTTATGGGCACTCACACCTCTTAAAATGAAGCAAAACGGTACCTTACTTACCAGGTTCAGCTTTTGAGTCAACAACTGAATGTACACAGAGACTGAATTTCCTTTTTGTGTCTCAAGTAAGACCCGCTGTGCACTGGAGGTGGTGATATGTGAAGGAATCCTGTTTTGCTGCTGACACAACTTAGAGGCCTTCTACCTGAATGTTGGTAATGTATGTTTTGGCTTTTTTAATACAGAAATGCAATTTCAGAAGATATTTGTTTGGTTTGTACATTCCTTGGATTCCTGTAATGATGACAGTAAAGGGTTCATGAAATAAAGGGACTGTTACACACCTGTAGGTGATGGAGTTAGGTGAGTTTTTGGGCTCCCCTTGTAGCTGAACAGGTTGTTTCATCTTAGCGCAGCCCATGATCATAACCCATGGACACACTTGCTCATGAGACTTTCCCTCATTGTTTTCTCACACATTCTGTCTCATTTATAGGGAAATGTTCTGACTTGTTTGAAAATAGGATGAATATGACATAGAACATAAATCTGTGTTTCCCTATCTGAATGTTCATGACTTGAATACTTCTTCTTAAATTGTGCCAAGAAGAGTGCAACCAGAGTCTGCTGAGTAAAACTGTATGAACAATGCTTCTATCAGCCCCTTGAAGCAGATAAGCCCATGAATAATTCAGCACAGGAGAGTGCCTGGCTCTTCTCTGGTAGTTTCACAATAGGTCGCAAGTGACTAAGCTCAGAAGAGGATGTGTCCTCAGTATAATTAGTCTTCCTTTAACACTACTGAATTAGCACTTCTGTTTTATTGTACCCTGAAGCTAAAATGGTTATTAGGTTACAGAACAAGCAAATTATTGCTAAATGCCTTGGGCAGACTACTCAATAGCTTCTCACTATCACTTTATTAACTACATTTTACGTCATCAGAAAAGCTTAAGCTGGGAAAATTGGTAAAAAGACGAATGTTACCTTAAAAATAAAAAAGAAGGCTGCAGAGGTAAGAAAGAAAAGTAGTATTGAGGAGTTGTATAAGTTTCAAACTTGTGTGTATGGGCATGTACATTATGTGGCATGAGCATAACACATCAGCTGTTGTTCCTATGTCATAACTGTTCAAACTGTTTATGTAGGATTGCTTTTTTATTATGAGATGATAAAAAAAGAGACAATTTGAATATTTAGCTTGAATATAATTCGAAAAATTGTAAAAAAATCCCCATTCTGAGGCCCAGTGTTGCTCCAAAAATGTCCTTTCAATTGCGCTAAGTTTATTCTGTACAGAAACCCAAGGTGAGGGCAACAAAGGGACTATTTTCCTGGACCAATTTCACAGCTAAATTACCCTCTCTAACCTTGCTTCGAAATCTTAGAAGGAGCTCTTGCTGCTTGATTAGTTCTTCCTGATCCTACCTTCCAGGTACAGGGCCCTGAAAAGAGGTGCCTTGGCTGGAATCACTACACGCAGGCTTTTAGGAGCCTTCCAGGAGCTCAATCATAAGGAGCGTTATGATGCTGTCCCAGAGGATTATTTTACAGGTGAGTTTTACTGACCTGGTTTATAGTGCCGGCACCGCAGCAGGTGTGTCAGGGTAACTGAGTGGCCCAATGGGATCTCAGGGTAAGGAGGAGAATGAACAGCAGTTCTTAGAAGTGAAATTGCAGCCAAAGCTATCACATTGGGAAATTAGAGTCTATGTTACTTTGGCATATAGCCTTTTGGCCTGAACACTTACAGGTACCTCTCCTGGGCATTTAAGTCTGGCCTGAAGCTCCTCTGAGCCACTTCTACCTCACACTCCTTCTGCTGTCTCCTTCCTCTTCCACCAGTTAGAAGACGGTGAGAAGGGTTCTGACGTGAAGGATGCAGGTGGGACAGGCTGGCCCAAGTGCAAAAGTGGAGAGCCAATGTCTGAAGACAGGCCAACACCAGCCTGTCACAGATGGACCTGTCACATCTGTTTGGATGATTGTAGTAGCAACTGCGATGGCAGCTGTCTGAATTTTGGGGTTTATTTGCCTATCTATCTGATGCTTTATCTTTGGTAGCCCTGCACATGTAACACTAGATTTTGCAATCTTTCCTGCCAATCAGAATTAGGAAGTACTAAAAACTGATGGGTGTGGGTGAAATTTTCTGTTCATTTTTAGAATCATCAAGAGTAAACAATCCCACTTTTGTTGACGTTTGTACCACACCTCTGTGAAGGTGCATGGTTGTATTTAACATGTATGCATTTTTATATAAATTGTGTACACAAATATAAATCACATAAAAAAGACACAGAGCTGTATCTTAAATCATGAGACAAGGATTCACCAGAAAGTCAGTTCCTACAGTCATGCTATTTTATGTTGGAAATAAATAATGCTTAAGCTTTTAGAGATGCCTAAGTAACTTCTCAATACTTGAGGGTTCAGAAAGATGATAGGGCCAACAGGGCAGGTTTCATTCTGTGTTTTCCAACCCTGTTGGGAAGAATCTCAGGACCAAAATTGCTAATGGCTGTATTGCACATTTTATGACATGCATCAATCAATTACCATAAGAAAGTAATTACTTGGTGACATTTTAGAGCTCTAAATAGACACAGAAATCTACCTAAAGTATCAAGAAACTCAGAATAAATGCACAGATTTTACACATTGGAGTGCCTTTTCATTTTCTATGGGGTTTTATTAACAGGCATCAGCTTTCAATCAAAGGGCCAGAGAAGAGCCTTGCACTTTCAGCTGCTGCTGAAATCAATAAGCTCCTGGTAAAGAATGAGTAGCATAAAGCTGAACCAATAACAGCCTGGTAGGGGAACAATCAGGGAGAGCTTTATATCAATATAAAAGACAAATTCTCCATGTTGCAGGTAGCTGAGACCTTATATATATGACCAACATATAAGCTACAGTATATTTAAACAATGGTCTTGTTCCCTTGAAGCACTGCACATGCCAGGGAACCAAGTCTTCAGCTGGGCTTAATCAGTATCACATAATTTTTTTAGTGTGTCTAAAAAAGTTATTGTTACTTTCTCTAACCACCCACCCCAAACACTGTGTTCCAATGATAAGAAAAATGTAGTTTCAACCAATTAAAAATTCTGCTAATTGTTCACAGTGTAATTTTCTGCAATATGTGTTATATGATGATCTTAAGGGTCTTTTCTAACCTAAATGATTCTAGGATTCTATGATGACAGTACAGTGATATTCTCTGAGGTGAAATTCATGGTATACTCTAAGGAGGCTGAAGTGCTGCTCATTCCTTGCATTTTACCTTTTTTTTTTTTTTTTTCCAGTATGCAGAAACTTCTGTGTATAAGACAGGAAGAAATTAATCCATTTTGGATATTTGGTTGAAAGCTCTGTGGTGAAAGATACTCTGCTTACCATCCCATCAGGCTGGGGTGACGGCAGTATTGCAATTACTCTTCCTGTGATAGCTGGAAGTTAATGACCTGCACGGATTTATGAATAAAATTGTATTAAAGTGATCTAGTCAGTCAAGCTCTGAAGGAGAGTAAAGTTGGGGGAGGGTTGTGTTTGGGTTTTGGGGT
Source organism: Nipponia nippon (assembly GCF_047370975.1). Classification (NCBI taxonomy): domain Eukaryota; kingdom Metazoa; phylum Chordata; class Aves; order Pelecaniformes; family Threskiornithidae; genus Nipponia; species Nipponia nippon. Next base: position 25,241,274 of record NW_028262291.1, on the reverse strand, counting down.
CTTCTTTAGTATGTTATTCCACTGTATTCTATAGTTATGAAGTGAAGGGCAGATGCTGCCTAAGGTGCTTTTTCTTAGCATATGGCATTTTCTCTTTGTGAGATCACGTACCCAGAGCCTAGAAAAAATTAATAAAAAAACCCCCAACATAAAAACCAATTAAAGACATAAAGAGGAGTAATTTGAATGGGGCTGCTATGAACCAAAATCCACCGAACAGCCAAATTTCAATATTCATTAGTTTCCATCACAGCAACAGAGCTGTTGTGGGAAAACGTGAAAGGGTTACAACTGTCACCATGCCAGTGGCCTCCATGCTGAGACTCTCCAGCAGATCCCTGCCTTCCTACCAAAGGTCTGTTGCAAGGGGAAGGACGCTGGCCCCACTCTCTTAAGTTAGCCTGGGACTGAACAAAAGGTATTAAGAGACAATGATTGGATGCAACTTGGGTGACATTAGGCAACATAACTCCCAGTATTAACTGAGTTTCCATACTGTGCCCAATAAAATTTTAGCAGACTGAAGCATGGTAAATTTGTGGACACAACAGGTTGCTTATTGGTATAGTACAACCATGTGCATGTTATCTAACAGAAATGAGGGTATAGCAGCACCACATTTATATTCCAGCTGATCCCTCTAGGACTGCAAAACATTATGGCTGTGGACAGTAACTAAAGGTGATGACAAATAAGACAGGAATATATTTGGATGTAGCAAATGATAACAAATTATACAGAATCCACATGCAATAACTTATTCCCCTCTTGAAGCATCCTGAAAGATGTGCAGATAAAATGTCAGGGTTAAATTAAAGCTTTAGTGGTGGATATGGATCAGAAACAAAAACTGCATTTTGGGTGGGTGTCCAGAAAATCAGAATCTACCCCACTTAAAAAGTGGGTCTGAAAGTGATTTCATATTGGGACTGACCTGGAGATATTTCTCTTATCACTTTTCTTAAACTTCCTGAACTGAACAAGGACATTGCAAACAGTGTAATATGTTAAGAAAGATAAGTTGTACAGTATTAGTTGTAGGTTTCCATGGCAATAACACACTGAAGCTCTGTGATTTACCAGCACTGAAGCTGACAATAATGAGACAAAGAGAAACCTGTCTTTCTCATTGCTCACCTAAGAAAAACAATTTTGAGAACTCTGTGCTAATCATATGCAGTGCAAGTTTTTCTTTACAGGTTGCAATAAATTTTCTGCAAAAGTTATACACTTCTGGATACCATCCAGGATGGCATGTTTTCAAGGTTTTCTTAGAATCCTTGGGAAGTGCTCATATTAATGTGAACGGCCAAGCCTTTATGACCTATACCAGATTTTAAAGCATGTGAGAACTATTTACCCAGTGGTAACATAAGGTTTGCTAGGGCAGAAATTCCAGTTTCCATTTACAGTCAGAGCTTTGTGAGGAACATAGATATCTAAAAATTTATTATTTGTTTGTTGATTAGGATTACGGTTGAATTGAGTATTTTACATGGTGGTCAGTGAAGACAGGAAAAAAAGACAGAAGAAAGAGAAGAAGAAGATTCAATTTGTATATACTTCTAAGGTCTAGAGGAAATTCAATGTCACTTTTGTGCTTTTTGAAGAGATTTGAAAGCCTGGAAACATAGCTGATGTAGACCACCAAAATAAGAGTTTTCCCACAGTTAGAGTTGTAAGGTGTAAGAAGATGAGCAATTTGTCTTCCAGAATTTTTACTACTTTGACCTTGTAGTGAAATTAAACTTCCTTGTGAGCTATCTTGAAATTCCTGGATTTGGCAAAACCACAAACCCATTCTTTCTTGCTGTGAATTCACACTGCTGGTTCTTCTCTTCAGCAAAAAATCAATGAGCAACAGACCAAATATAAAAAAAAAGAATAAAACTAGGTGATGCTTAACCAGCCTCACTTAACAATCATATTATGAGTGAAAATTCTGCTTGGTTGACTGGGTTTTAAGTTTCCCATGTTTCATATTTTCTGATCCCTCACTATACCACAGCAGCGGTATTATTTATCTATATTATCTATGGAATAAATATTTGCATCTTGAATTCAGTTTTGTTGCCTTTAAGAAAAAAGTCTGTCTCAGCAGGTGCATTGGATGGTTATTACAAAACACAAAATAACAGCTATCAAACTATTTTTTTTTGTTTTAAAGTATCCTGATTTCTACAGATTAAATCTATATAAAGGTAGATATTATTATTGTTGTTGTAATTATTATTGTAATTATAATTTTTTCTAGGAAGTGATTTTACAGCTCTGGACAAGTCTAAAAACAAACATAATCCACCAAGCACTTAACATTTACCAGCTTACCAGTGATGCTGAGCTCTGTTATTGGAAGTTTTTCATATGGGTTAAGACAGGTCTAACGGGCAAAGGATCAAACTCACTCCTGAATTCACTGAAAGAGCTGCCAAAGCTGCCAATCCAAAGCAAGAAGCAATGGATCACTGGCTGTGAGTGTTGCCAGCATGATATTTCATTCTGAAATAAAGGCTGTCAGCCTGTTAATCATGTTGATGACTTGTCTGTAGTCTTATTAGTGTTCGCTTAATATTGAAATATCAGGTTCTAGCCACTTGACTTGACTGATTTCAATGGCTGTGATAGGAAATACAATCTATTTACTATTGTATGAAATTTCAAGCTTCCTGTTTCAGAGGGGAATATAACACTGAGGCTGCCACATAATCTGTAGCAACTGGGCATTGAGTTATTATGAGAACAAATTACAGTTATTAATGAATGGTTAACTTGAGCTGCAACTAAGATTTAGAAAGCCACTGTACCTTTCCATTTCTCTCACATGACTGAAATGATATCAATTCTTCAGCATCCTGTTCTACTTTACTAGGGAGAACTAGAGAACTCTACTCAAAATATTCTTACATTTCCTGAAATGTGATCACACATATTTCTAGCTCTGGACTGTTCAAATAGAATCCTTCCAAACCATCCTTTTTTAAACAACATGAACATGAGGATATAATATTCGGATTTAGGCTGACATGCACAAAATGGTTTACTTAGATTTTATGCCTGAAAATTTGTCTGATATTTCTTGTAGTAAAATTGCAGGTTTAGAAAATGGGATTTCATAGAAAGATAAATATTCTGCCTCATGATGGCTAAGTTACAGGCAACAGATTTTTTTTTATAGATAGCATTATTAGAAGCTGCTTTAGCAAATTAAAATTTTTTTTCACGTTAAATGGAATAGGTTTTCATTGATATAATTTTGTGAAACAGGGATATTTCTGCAATACATGATTTTTTCTAGACAGAAAGAAAAAAAAAGTTTGCCTGGCTTACAACAGATTGTTTATGTTCTTCAGCGACACAGTAAAATGACATCCGGCAAGAATTTCAGAAAACTGGGCTGATCCTGTGCCTCAGAAATGTGTGATTTATGTGGGGAAGTGAAGACTGCGGGGTCTGTGTGAGGTATGAGCTTTCAGATGAAATATAAAATGAAAGACCAGACTGCTTGCATTCATTAAAGAGCTCATGGTGCTTTTCACAGGACAGAAATTCTTTGTCCAAACTGTAGTGTAAGTAAGTCCCTTTCATCAAACACTGTATCTTAATTATCGAATTACTGGAAGATGATCTAATTACCATCTGCTAATGTGCATGCCCTCCTACACTGAACACAGTAGACACAATTTTCTGTTATAGGTTATTGCTAAGTGTTGTTAAACAGTCACTATGTTGCATTCCTATAAATACATAGTTTCCAAAATGTGTAAATTCTATTGGCATTCCATGAGAGAGAAAACTGTTAAATAAATCTAAGTTATTGGACTCTTATTATTCTGATGGGAATAAAGCAGCAAAATGTTTGTCAGTGGGCCAACAATTTACCAAAATTAAAATATGGATAATGAGAACATCCACAGGTACATTCAGCTGAATAAAAAAATTAAAAGCTATCTACAATCCTTACACTCCAGCACATGAGTCAACTACTAGCTGATGCGATTAGGAAGATAATTTCTTCAGAGGCATCTTATTTCAAAATTGTCCCACAGTTGTTAAGAATTAGACTTCTTACATTTTCCCTGTCATTAGTTTTCCAGGTTTACACTGTCTTTGCTGTCTCCAATCTAAAATTTTCTTTGCCTCTTATGCAAATATGAATGTGTGAATGGCACAGAGTTGCCTAGGGAAGGTGCAAAGTGTTACTGAGAAAAAGACATTTTGTTATTTTTAAGAATATTATTCTGATGGGAAAAAAGCAGCAAAATATTTGTCAGTAGGCCAACAATTTTCCATGATTAAAATATGGCTTATGAGAACAAATGGCTTATAAGGCCATTGAAAAGATTTCTTCAAGCATCTGAATGCTGAGTATGGTGCTTTCACTGTGGTCTGCTTTATACTTATGTATACTTATGTATTTTGGATGAAAGGACTTTAAAATCCTTAATGTTCTGTTCCTACATCCATGAAAGTCAATAATAAATTTCCACTAGCTTCAGTTGCATAGAAACAGGCTCTGACTGGTTAAATCTTGTGACTTCCCATCAAAATACACTCATGTCTTTATCAGTAAGGCTGTTTTTCACAGTGGGACAAGCTTGAACAGCAAAATGTCAAGCACAGAGAGTGGGGACAGAGATGTAAACAAACCCAAGGATTCTTAGCTCTTTCTCTCAGCTCTAAGCATTAGGTGGCACAGTCCATAATTTTTTTTTATTTATTTTTTTTTTTGTAGACTCACGGCACTTCAGAACTGTCTCACACACAGGTGGTGCCCAGGGCTGCTTAGGCTGAGACTGTGGTATGTTCCAGGTAACACCGGGCTTCATTGGAGCACATTTATTTTTGCTGTGTGAAAGAGCTAAATTTGTTTACTCAACAAGCACATTTACTAGAAAATACATTAGACGTGGCTTTCACTCCTAATCAATGACATGACAGCTTCTTAAGCAGACTCCTGTTCACCTATTTGCCTTTCTGTTTGAAGGAACTTGCCAATCACTATTAAGATTTCTTAATGAGTTTAGCTTGAAAAATCAGCTACTGTGCTGCAGATGCCCATCCATCAATTTGCTTCCGCACTTTCCGTCAGGAACTTGGACTGTATGGTTATTTATCTGTTAGGGCAGTAAAACTGTCCCCACCTCTCATATATTCTGATGGGCTTTTAAGAGAGCATCATTTAGAATTATAGAGCTATAAAGCCCTCTTGCTTCATTATTTGATAAGCAGATCCTAAATTGATGTTACATATTCTTTCTTGTTCATAGCTCTCAAACATGTCCTTTCTGTTATACCCATCTATGCATGTTGTTCTGGTCTATGTTAATAAAACCTTACCATAGAGATAGAGGCCTTATTCAGAAAACTAATTTATTTCAGTGACTAAAGACAAAGTAAGATTATAACCTATATTTAACACTGGAGAATCTGTATAGGCATGGAGTGAAGTGACAATGTAATGAACGTGAAAAAATGTGAAATGTGAAAAATGTGAACAAAGTTTCAACTGGAATGAGCCCTTAAGTGGAAACCAGGGAATTCACTACTCAGCCAAGGTTTTTCTACTGTGTGGTTCTTTCCCTGTGTTTAAGGCATTTATAACATCTTTCCTATACGAATTCCCTGGTGTTCAGTGAGGACTACAGTCTTCCCTTCTCAAATAGCACTAATAGGATTTCTTTAAGCTACCTCACTAATTATTTTCATGAAACTTAGCAAAATCTAAATCTTTGATAATGCTGCTTCTCTGTAACTTTGTTGAAATAGAATAGTGGGCAAAAAAGTGTAGAGCAAAGTTGCACAGTGTCCTTAGAAAGCAGTCTAAAAAGAAATAAAAATGATATACAGAACTCCACTATTTTTACTTGCATTCCCTATGGCTAATTTGTAAAGATGTGGAATCAGTCAATTAGTTTCTGTAGACCTCAGTTAAGTATATCATATGTATAATTCTGGCCTAAGTTCAGTTCAGGCTTTTGTAGACCTGTTATTGTGCATCCAAAACACAGATCTCCTTCCTGTGAGGAATACATAAGCTGAAGGAAAGATGCAGTTGTGCTGTGTTATTATGGTGTAGTGGAGACATGACCCTAGAGTGAGGTAATTCATAATCACCTAAAAGATGGACTCTACATCTCAACATCCAAATGCATATACAAAGGGTGGGGAAAAGGGTATAAAAAATATTAGAAACACAAAAATCTCCTCACTAAGGAGACATGGGGCCTATTCAACACTTACAGAAAAGAAAAGGAAAAGAACCATATAAAATAATGAAAGCAGATAATAGTCAGTCAGATAGTCCTCCCTGCCTTTTCCTCATGAAGAAAAACAAATGGAAACTAGTGAAAATTATTATGCAAATAGATGGGAAGAAATGCTTTTTAAGATGAATAATAATTGTTGGTACCATTACACATGATTGAGATGAAGCTTAAAGGAGGATTCACAAATGGATTAGACATTTATATGAATAATAAACACACAATCTGAAGTTACAATAGCCAGGGCTTATTAGGTTCTTGTAATTCAATGTCATGCATCTACCACATATGCTAAAATTAAACTTAGATCTATATCATACTGTATACAGTAACAAAACAACACTCAAATGTCACTTAGAATCTTTCACTTAATGGACCTTAGAAGGCCTAAAAAGAATTATAAATTATAAACCTACAGGAAAAATTGTTGCAGGCAACAAGAAGATTTGGGACAACCAGCCTGTACCAGTATCAAAGCCAAGCAAAAATTTCTGCAATTGCTTCATGTCCATGAATGCAGTGTCAAAGGTAGAGGTCTGTTTCATGTCCTGAGTAGATTAAAGGTTGAAGAGGCTGAAGAAAGTCACATTACATATAACCACACAGCTGCTTCTCAGGAGAGAATACCTTCCTAGAGAAATGATTTGCTTGGTAATTAACAGAATATTTTGCTAGAAAATGGAAAGTTTATACTGTAAGGCATTACTTCCTAGGGGCACATTTTGCCCTGGCTCCCCACTGACATGGTGGCATTTTCTGAAGGAGACCATCCCAAGGCTGCCAAATTCTTTCACTGCAATTCACAGACCCAATGCAGCACATCTACTTGCATATGTCACAAACAAGGTATTGAACCTGAAAAACATACCTGGGAACCTATTTGTGAAGGATGGGAAAGTGGAGGGCAAAGAGGAAGGTGGGGAGAGAGAGCATGTATGTGTGTGTGTGTGTCCACTCATGCCATAGGGTAAGCCTCCTGGAAAGTGTGAAGACCTACTTGCAGGTCACATGGGCTAGAAGAAGGGATGCAATTTTTCTGGAAAAAAAAGGGAAAGAGGGGAGAAAAAGGCAAAAGGGACTAGGCAGCTGGTCCCTACTTCATTTTTGGACCAGGTATAGTTTTGCTTTGTGTTACTACAATTATCTGCAGGCTTAGACACAAGGACATGGGTGAAAGTCTGGTTTTATCCTGGCTCAGGGAAAGAGTTTCCATTTATAATCAGAGATGACAAACCATGGAACCCTGACTCGTTTGTAAATGCAGCTCCTATGTCCAAATAATACTTGAGATGCTTCTGAAATTGCCAGCTGAATTAATTTTCCTCCAAACCAAAACCATCCGGGGGGAATGAGTCCAGCTGGCACATCTCTACACACACCTCCGCACCTCGACCAGCACCAGGGATGTGTTGTGTCCCTTACTGCCTTGCAATGGCAATGATGTAATTATTGGCAATTTCACTCTACATGTAAGTACTGTGGGAATCAATTAAAATGCTATATTAGAGACAACTGAATGTTTACTTGGAATAATTTTTCGATTTACTAAATAGTATAACTAATGAAAGAAATTGCTGCTACCAGCTTTCACAATAGTTTAAAACTTATTGAGCAAACCAGACAAGTGTTTAGCTATCTGAAGGAGAAAGCTTGAGCAATGGGCTGGAAAAGCAAGGTCTTTTAAAATATGCCCATTTTTAAGATTTAGTTTCAGCCTCTTCTTTCCCCTCTCCCTGTCAAGTAATTAAAGTTCTTGACTTGTTTCAAACTGGCTTAGATTAAATTTCATTTTGTTAAGCACCTCAATTTTTCAGCTATGAAAAAAAAAGACCATTAGGAATTTGCATTATCCATTACAGCCTCCTTCATGATCTGAAATTTATATGGGAAATGCTAATTGGACGTTCATCACCATAAAGATAATGATTTCTGTAGTCTTCACAGTGATAATTAAGATGAAAGATGAAAATGATGCAGAGCGAACATTGTATTCTTTATTTGCTGTGAATGGAGAATGGAAAATTAATTCTGTCCTTGTCTGCAGGGTAGGGGTGCCAGGCAGGGATAGAGGGGGACATGTACAAGAAATTGTTTTGTCTAAGACATCTGAATTTGCTTAGGGGAGAGATGGTCCTGCTGATTTTGCTCCAATACCCAGATTAAGAAGGCTGATATTGTGTGAAACCTCCTCCTACTATCGGGAGCTGTCCTGAAGACAAATGTGGCTAATGAGATTTTGTTTGTTATGCTTCAGTGCACTTCTATTGCTTTCTAAACAATGTGTGTTCCCAGTTCCCTAAGGGAAAGAGGCGACTTCCATGGTGTGGAGTTGTAAGTGCATGCAGTGACAGAGGCAGATTGCATGAGTCAACTGGTCAGAATAGTCATTGCCATATCTACATGCATCTGCTTTTGACACTAAAACCAAACCAAAACAAAGCTTTGTGAAATAGAAAGAGTTTTACACAAAAATCTTTCTCTTACATTTGTTCTACTCTTCTGTATTCTCCAAAAGAGGTTTGGTGACTCTGTAGGGCAGTAGACAGAGCACCGAAAGCAGTCACATTGAATCCAAGATTGAGATGGTTGATACTGTTATTTTTTCTGAAACTGAACTTGAGCTTGAACTGTTAGCCTGAAGTCTTTGCTGAACCCACACAGGACCCAAGAAAATCAAACATCTCTGATTATTGGTTCAGAATAGCAGTGTGACTAAAGACAGGCATCCCTTACCAGAGACTTGCCTGATACAAATTTGTCCCATGAGCTTTTCCTTTTTAAAATATTATTTTCTTGTGAGCACTTCTTGACCGTTTTATAGTTATGGAATTAAGCTTTGAACCATTCTGGGTGTGGGCCAAAAACACTTCAGTTGCAACTGAACCCAAAACTGAACTGGACACCTGCATGCTGCACTCCCCAGGGTGCACAGCCAGGAGCCAGGAATGCCAGATGTCTGATCTCGCTTACTGAAAACACTCTGGATTACTGGCCACGCTGCAGCAGTACCTGAAGGCTCTGATTGCAGTAGGCTACATAGAGGCACTCAAGAAGACACAATCTTTGTTCTGAAAAGTTTGCCTGTTAGCATCTGGCAAGATGCAATGAATAAATAACAAATGGTAGAAGAGTGAAGGACAAAACAGGCAGCAGTAATATGATCAGACAGTTAGAGGCTCATGATATGCACAATTTAAGTGGTTTTGAGCAAGAATGAAGAGAATTCTGCTATAAATTGAAGTCAATATCTGCAGAACATGCATTTGGTTTAGTCAGGCTTTCTAGATAAGCCTTTAAAAAGTTGCATAATCACCTCTAATAATGAAGACGTGAGCACAAACACTGGCACAGATTAATGGGGAATGAGTAGCAAGGTTATGAGGGCTTTAATTCCCATCTGCATATTAGCACCTGCTGATGTGGTAAACAACCCCATATAGTGAGTTGTGGTCACAGCCACTTGGCTGCATCTGTACCTGAGACATGCAGAGGGAAAAGGGATTCCTTTTTCTAGCAATTGTGAGGCAAGTAAGCAGCAGGAGAGTTCTCTTGCTGAGGGTGTCCGTGACAAAACTGTTTACACAGTGCTAAGGTGACCCAATGGCATCCTGAGACCATTCCGGATACTGAATTTGGTAACACTTCTGAAAACTGGGAAACAAAGAGTTAACCATTTTCTCTCAATCCATTGAATGTCAGAAATACAGCTATATGTATATATCCAGGCAGCTTTAACTTGCTTCCTCGGAGCAGGCAGTAATGGCCAACAGGAATGATCTCTGTTCATTGTACCAGGTATAGACATACTCCTTGCCACAGTGAACAGCTGGAGCCTCCTGGACAGGCTGTGCTTTATTATGGGGAATTCTGGACCTCTACTAGGAGGGAGCATGAGCTTCTGCTGATAGCCATTTCTATGATCAAAGGAAAAAAAAATGCATGTACTTTGATTTCAGTTCTATATCAATACTGGGACATAGAGATCTCCTTGCTGCAAGGACTGTCAGCAGCTACCCTGGCTTTTAATGATGAGCAAGAGAGACAGTCATGTTAGCTGGCATCATACACACATACGTGAAAGGTTGTAAAAAAGAGTTGAAAGGGCTGTAGCATTTGACAGGTGTAATTTCTTTTCTGGTTTTGAGTGTAGGGCTAGTGGCAATCATCTGATTGCTATTCAGTAAGTTCAAGGCCAGAGTGAAAACCTGCACAGTATGCATGAATTGCTGAATGGGAAGAAGAAGGTTGAGTCAAGGTGGTATGAGCCAGGGTCATAGGTTGGCAGCGATGAGGTAGCTGATAGAGGTACAAAGATGATCAAAAGGGATTTTAGAGAATTGGAGCGATTACTTGAAGGATCAGGAGTGCAGGTAGTGTTTTCCTCCATCCCTTCAGTAGCCAGAAGGAATATGGAATGGAACAGGAAGACCCATCTCATTAACACGTGGCTCAGAGGCTGGTGCCAGTGGTGGAATTTGGGGTTTTTTAATCATGGGGCAGTTTACATGGCACCAGGCCTCCTGGAGACAGATGGGGTTCACCTGTTACAAAGGGGGAAAAGGATTCTGGCTCAGGAGTTAGCAGGCCTCATTGAGAGAGCTTTAAACTAGATTTGAAGGGGGAAGGGGATAAAACCAGGCTTGCTAGGGATGAGCCTGGGGGTGCCATGCCTGTGTTGGAGAAGAGATCAATAGCCCAACTGAAGTGCATTTACACCAATGCACACAGCATGGGCAACAAACAGGAGGGGCTGGAAGCCATTGCGTGGCAGGAAAACTATGATGTGGTCGCCATCACGGAAACATGGTGGGATGACTCACACAACTGGAGTGATGCAATGGATGGCTACGAGCTCTTTAGAAGGGATAGGCAAGGAAGGAGAGCTGGTGGGGTAGCCTTGTACATTAGAGAATGTTTTGATTGTCTAGAGCTCAACGACAGTAATGATAATGTTGAGTGCTTACGGGTAAAGATCAGGGGGAAGGCTAATAAGGCAGATATCCTGGTGGGAGTCTGTTATAGACCACCCAACCAGGATGAGGAAACAGACGAAGTATTCTACAAGCAGTTGGCTGAAGTCTCAATCCCTAGCCCTTGCTCTTGTGGGAGACTTCAACTTACCAAATATCTGCTGGAAAAACAACACAGCAGAGAGAAAGCAGTCTTGGAGGTTCCTGGAGTGTGTGGGAGATAACTTCCTGATGCATCTGGTAAGCGAGCCAACCAGGGGAGATGCCCCACTGGACCTGCTGTTTACGAACAGAGAGGGTCTGGTGGTGATGTGGTGGTCAGAGGCTGTCTTGGGCACAGTGACCATGAAATGATTGAGTTTTCGATTCTTGGAGAAGTAAGGAAGGGGGTCAGCAAGACCGCTACCGTGAACTTTGGAAGGGCAGACTTTGGCCTGTTCAGGAGTCTGGTTAACAGAGTCCCTTGGGAGGCAGTCCTGAAGGGCAAAGGAGTCCAGGAAGGCTGGATGTTATTCAAGGAAGAAATCTCAAAGGCGCAGGAGCAGGCCATCCCCATGTGCCATAAGACGACCAGTTGGGGGAGAAGACCGGCCTGGCTGAACAGAGAGCTTTGGTTGGAACTCAGGAAAAAAAGGAGAGCTTACCGCCTTTGGAAGAAGGGGCAGGCAACTCAGGAGGACTACAAGGATGTTGTAAGGTTATGCAGGGAGAAGATTAGAAAGGCGAAGGCCCAGCTAGAACTTAAACTGGCCACTGCAGTTAAAGATAACAAAAAATGGACAGGCTGGATTGTTGGGCTGAGACCAACTGTATGAGATTCAAGTGCCAGGTCCTGCACTTGGGTCACAACAACCCCATGCAATGCTACAGCTTTGGGGAGGAGTGGCTGGAGAGCTGCCTGGCAGAAAAGGACCTGGGGGTGTTGGCTGACAGCCGCCTGAACATGAGCCAGCAATGTGCTCAGGTGGCCAAGAGGGCCAATGGCATCCTGGCTTGTATCAGGAATAGTGTGGCCAGCAGGACCAGGGAGGTGATAGTGCCCCTGTACTTGGCACTGGTGAGGCTGCACCTTGAGTGCTGTGTTCAGTTTTGGGCCCCTCACTACAAGAAGGACATCGAGGTGCTGGAGTGTGTCCAAAGAAGGGCAACGAAGTTGGTGAAGGGTCTAGAGCACAAGTCTTATGAGGAGAGGCTGAGGGAGCTGGGGTTGTTTAGCCTGGAGAAGAGGAGGCTGAGGGACAACTAGCTGAAAGGAGGTTGTAGCAAGGTGGGGGTCGGTCTCTTCTCCCTAGTAACAAGGGATAGGATGAGAGGAAAAGGCCTCAAGATGTGCCAGGGGAAGTTTAGGTTGGATATTAGGAAAAACTTCTTCACTGAAAGGGTAGTCAGGCATTGGAACAGGCTGCCCAGGGCAGTGGTTGAGTGTCCATCCCTGGAGGTATTTAAGGGATGGGTAGACGTGGTGCTTGAGGACATGGTTTAGTGGTGGACTTGGCAGTGCTAGATTAACAGTTGAACCTGATGGTCTTAAGGATCTTTTCCAACCTTAATGATTCTATGATTCTATGAACATTTAACTTTTCCCTTCCTGTTTTTCAGAAATCTGCATTTTAGTTAGCTTTTGGGGAGACTGCAGGATTCTGCAGGTTAGCTTCAGTTTTTGCCTTTTTGCAGGTCTCTTTCCTCAATGCAAAAAGAAATGTTATTTTTAGGAATTCATTATTGTTCAGTATTTTCTGGTTCTCAGTGGTTTAATGCAGTTACTCTCAGTACTTGCTCAGAGCTTGATTAACATATGCAGAAAGGACAAAACATACCCCTGTCAATCCATCTCCTTTACCCCTAAATGGCAAGGATTAATGACTTGTAGGGTCCTCCATGTGCTTCTGCTCCTGCAGAGAGGGGGTCTCAAAAGCAGTGGAGAGCAGTCAGAGGTACTCAGAACCACCCAGAGAAGCCACGAATTGATTCAGGCTGGTGGGCACTGCGTAGCGTTGGGCTGAGAGCACTGTGATGCAGGCCCAGGGAAAGTGGCAATCTGGGAGCAGGTGATCAAGGCTGGACCCCTCAGGTGCCCTCACAAATCAATTGGTCCTGTTGTCACTGAGGGCTCATGTGAACTAGCTCCAGGAAGAGCTGGAGTGACAATGTCTGGTCTCACAGGAGTTGCTCCAGCTGGTGGCTGCCCATTGTAGTAGGTTGAATAATATTTGGTAAATAAAGACCTGCTATTCACTCCTAGTTTTGAAGAGTGAGATCTATGGATACTGATACTGTTCAGTACTTCACAAAAACCTTTTACACATGCCCATAAACATGAATTACAAGACGAACAATTATGTAGGCAGAAAGAGGGACTACTGAATTTGGTTAAAAGCACATTGTGTATACATTGGCAGACACAGTTACAAGGAGACTGTGCCTTTTACCTTTCTGAATGGAAAAATCCCTTAGAAGAGGCAATTCAATTAGTGCTCCAACTTGTTTTAATAGTTACTGTATTTAAGCTATTTCAGTAGCATCCTACAGGTTTATGAGGCCATAATTTGGTTCCCAAAAGGAAGAACTGTGAGGACAAGTAAGATAGTGAAATGGAAGCACTATTCCTGGTGCGAAAAACTTCACATGGGGCTGTGCAAATAATTGACTTCTTGGTTTTCTTGCTGAACCAGGGAAAAAAAAAGGCAGGCCAGCAGAAGTGAGAAAAGAAAACCAATTCATGTGCTTGTTGATCCAATTCGATCAACGCAGAGTGAGGGAACAGCGGAATATAATCTCTTAGGTAAGTGTCCTCAAATGAGGTAAAAAAAACTTCCTTCTTTTGGAGGCATTCCACACTCTAGAAAAGATTTGACTAGACACTGAGTCAAGGGTATGGCATGGGTGGTTAGGACATTCACCTCAGATGTGAGCCATTTGAGCAGCTGTATCGTTGCCGGTGGGCATTAAATTATATAAAGCACAATGGAACAACTTCAGAGAAACAAATTCTTTTGAGTCTCTATCCACTGGTCAGAATGAAAACATTACAAACTTCTGGGTTTTGCAAAGCTGGCACTGAAATGGTTTCCATGTTGGAGGATGACCTCTGTGTGGGGCTTTATTTAGTGAAACTCTTTTTTGCTGAAAAAAAGTTTCCAGTGCATTTCATGTACATAGTAGTAAATAATAGGGTAGAAAACGGCAGATAATTAATTTTGCTCCTGAATGTAAGCATTTCCCAGATTATAGTCCTGTATTTAAAAAGAACTGGAAATTGAGGTCACAAATGGTACATTTTTCAGAAAGTCCTTAGGTGCTTTGAATATTTTACTTCAGAGATCTCATCTGGAAATACATTGATTTGGCCATAATAAGATGCCTGGCTTGAACCTTTGAAACGAGACTCCTATGAATTCCTGCATCACCCTGAACTTTCTTTTTCAGCTTGCTAATGCTCTAAGTTAAACTGTCTTGAACTTTCATTTACAACTCAATCTCATCGAGGACTCCATCCTGATATATTATGAATGTTGAAAATCTTCTGAAAATTTTCCTGCTTCCTTTTTCCTGGTCAAACTCTGCATTTGTTCCTGGGCCTCCAGTGCAGAGTGTCCAAGCAGAAGGAACAAGTCCCAGACATTTTGCAAACCCTTGCTTCCAGAAGGTTTCTTGACCCGTTGTGATAGGCTTAAGTGAATAAAATTACTGAGACAAACTACAAATAAGAACTCAGATCTAAATCTTGCTTTTCATGGTTCTTGAGCCACTAAGTTGAATAATTATTTTTCTGGTTGTTTTATGGTTTATGGAAGATATGGTAATCATCCACAATTTTTACAGATGTTCAGATTATCCTGCATTTAATAAGGGGATTCTAGTTTTTCACATAGAGTTAGAAGGATTGTTCATTCTGTTTAAAACAGGATACAAAAATTTAACGTTGATAGCTAATTGAAAGATGTATATAATGAATTGCTCATGAAAAGGAAAAGCCTGCATAATGTTCTTTTCTAGGGACAGCTCCTCTCTCTGTCTCTCATTCACATGCCATATTCATGTAAAGCTCTAAAGCAGTCACACTGGAAATAAGTAATTATCCAAGCCAGTGGTGCATAGAGGGGTTCACAGGTAATATTTACAGTCTTCTCTGGGAAACTGAGTTCCTCTTCTTCATACTCGTTCTCTCCTTCTTTCCTTTTCCTCTCCCTCTACTCCACATAGCAATGCATACACTCTGTGCAAAGGGATGATCCTTTCCAAGGGAGTATTTTTGGAACCCAGACATTAAAAGAATAGAAAAAGGTCCCAAGAAAATTCCATTGTCATATGTTTGATTTTTCAGTGCAGTAGAGATCCAGAAAATAAGATGTAGTTTCAAAGCCTCTGGCTGTGTCATCTCAGACTTTGATTTCCTCCGTTCTACCAGATTTAGTAATCTTAGATTTGATCTGCACTGGAATGGAAAATTTTGAATTTCATGATTAGGCACAACAGGGAGGGAGTTTTCTTAAACCAATACACACCTACCCACCCACTCACATACCCATGCACATGCACACAAATTGCTGCTTTTAATCTGTATAACTACAATTTTGGGATTATGCACTGGTCAATTCCTATTGATGAACTAATTTTCTGCTATTATGAGGCTATGTATATTGATCTTGAAATAAGCAACAAATCTAAGAGTATTTATTTGGGACCCAAGAATGTGAGAAGTCTGGTTTGCAGATAAAAACAAGTAATTTATCCTGCTAAGTGTCTTCTTGAAGGTAATCTATAATGTCACCGGGGTAAAGAATTACATCATTTTGTAAGGATCCTTCTGAACTGGTATGATTCATTGGTGCTGCTTTTTTGGGTGGTATGGCACAGCACTCTGCAAGTCTTAGGACGGAGTTTACAAAATGTTTGTTCCCAGCCTACACTTCACATATACCACACCACTTTATCAAATTCAGTATTGCTCTTTCTTCTGGAATAACAGTTAGTTAACAAAAGAGAGCTGATTGAATTAGCATGATGTGTGAGGAGAAATGAGCACGGATCTTTGATCTCACTGTGTTTGCTCTACATAAATGAGAAATCTTGTATATTAAGGTAGTGCCTGCTGACAATCATATCACGGAAAGATGTATACATATGTTAATTTTCACATACCTCCATAGTAGGGGTTACTAGCAGCCTTAAGGAGAAAGGCAGAAGAGGAAGCGACAGTGCTTTCACAGAGCTGGCTGCAAAGTAGATTGCAAGCAGGCACGTGGGGAATTTTAAAAAGATTGAATGATACTGTGGAATAAGATACAATATAAAAACCTTAACATGTGTCAGGATTTTTTCACAATAGTTACTGTAAAGACAGTTTCTCTTTTGGGAAAACTCACAACCTTGGAAGCATTTGTAACAGTATCAAGAACATTTTTTCTTAAGTAGTACTGTCTTGCAGCATACGTTCATCAGATCTTGTAAGATAACCAAGTTCAGGCAGTCAGTATTTGACTGAGGAGACCCAGAAAGAACATTTACGGCTGAATGGATGTTAGAAATCTGTAGGTGGCATTTTCCTTCTGACACAGCTGTGTGGTAGAAAAGATGTTGTACTTCAACAATGTCTACAAGCGTGCTGATTACAGATACGGTACTCGATTTGTGGGGGGGCTACTTGTACCATGCAAAAATTTCACTTCAAATAATTCAGTTGAGTCTATTCAGCTTTCTTTGGTGCTTTCAGTGTTCTTCTTTGCTTCCTCTTCTAGAAGGCTTTCCAGCTTTCCTTTGTGTTTCTAAGGGCATCCTCCAGTAGTGGCTTTGCTGTGGTAAAAAAAATAATCTTAAGCTTGCGCATCATTATATATTTTATTAAGTTTGTGAACACAACCTAGGCACTGTGTAGGCACTGGCAGTGTGAACCTAGCTTTGAAAGAACGGATTCAATTTAAACAGTGAGTTAAAGGAGAACCTCCAACTAATAAGGAAGACGAAAGTCTTGCATTGTTCTGATATTGTACATTAAAGGGCATTGCTCTCCTGTGGTTACAGGTACACACGCATTATATATACTGGTATATATATGCATACACAAATACGAACACCAGATGTTTAACATGTAAGAAGCTTTGGGAACCTGTTTGATTCATGTAAAATCTGTTTCCACTGTTTGATTCATAAAGAATTAGCTGAGCTGTCTCCTGAGGATGAATAACGAAATTTATGTTTCGGGGACCAGTGCTCCATGGAACTAAGAAATGATTTTGAAGGAGGCTGAATGAAGAGTAGATGACTGGAAAATGGAAATCCAGGTGGCAAAAACTACTAGTGTGTGGATGCTAGATTCTGCTACCTCCGGCTAAAGTTTTGGTGTTCAGCCTTTGTGAAAACTAGATTGCTTGCTCATAAGAAGGAAGTTTGTTTCCCATTTCTCTCTGACACTTGAAATCAGCACTCCCATCTAATCAGCTAATTGCTTTTTTCAGAATAATAAAACATGCATTGGCCAAAGACAGGCTTTACTGGCAAAGAAAGAATGGGCTTGTTATTAAAACTTCATATGAAAGCATTATAAAGAAGGTGTATAGTTTTATAATTTATTTATATGCTTATTTCCAAGCTAAAATATTGAAACAAACCTTCACTTGGATGTGGACTGGGAAAAAAATACTAATGTCTTTTCTTTTTGAAAATCTTTACATTCTCATGGCAAGTGTTTTTTTCCTTTTCTATTTCCTTATATTGTTATTCTCAAACTCAGACGGTGCTTTTGTCACTTCCCAAATAAAAAGTTTGAGCATTCCTTATAACAAAACATCATCGCTCAGTAGGACTTTCACTTCAGATACTGTAATTTCTGCTGAGACTCATTTTGTTGAGCTTTGCAAAACATCACCACCATGGTGACCCTGTGGCTGGAAATCATGTCCTAAGGCAGGGAGCTGGCTTTGATGCCTCCAAGCTGCTCTGGCCCAGTCATTGTCAGGGCAGACAATCCCCTGTCAGGGCAGACAATCCCCTGTCTAATTAGGCTGCACCTTAACCTGGGTGACCTAGAAATCAGGACTGATGGAAGCACAACTACTCCCATCTCTCCGTGCCTAAACGGGTGATGTCTACTGGAGTTCCAACAAAATAAAGTTAGTCCTCAGTACAGGGAAAATCATGTCACTGGCTGCAAATTATTTGCACTGGAAATTCCTGTCCTTTTTAGGCAGTATCTTCTGTTTCACTGAGCAGACAGTAGAATTCACCATAGTTCAGAAACCCAAAACATGATCTATGCCATTCTTGAAATCATTGGAACTAACTGCAAGGTAAGATATTTTTCAGTCTTTGAGTGTCTGAATCTGGCACTTTGATGTAAATGATATTCCTGTAGCTAAGGAAACATTCAGAATGCATCCCTAAAGTAATAAGGCAACTTCCAAGCTCAGCTTTGACAAAATATATCATACTATTCAGCTTTCATACTCATATTAGCTAACATTCCCTTTAGATCTGCAAATTGCTTATATGGCCTTCATCACTTTAGCATTTCAGTACTATAAGATGTAATATGCATAATTTTAATGACTAACTTCTTGGCTAGAGAATTCATGGAAATTCCAGATAGAGTGAGATTAATAGTTCTTACAGGCTGAATGACTCAAGTGACTCTAAACAAGATATAGAGCTGGCTGCTGATTCAAATTCAGCCTGGGTGAGTGGTTTCCAAAGTTCTTCCTTTGACAAGCAAGGAACAGGATTAGCTGCTGTGAAAGCGACAGGGATGAAAAGTCAAAAAGTTACTGGGAGTTGGCACGAAGGAGCTGTGCTTTAGCAAAAGAGGCTGCAGGGAGTTTCAGAGGAAACTCAGAATTATGGTGCATACGGCAGAATCACTGGTGACCTTTCGGGCTGGAGCAGCAAGGTGTTGTATAAGCCTCCTCTGAGACGTGCCAATAGGTCTGTGCATGGGGGAGCCGGAATGGATGTAGCAAGGGGCTCTGCAGATCAATTTGAGGTGCATCAGCAGAGTGATGTGTGAGGAGTTAATATAAAACCTTCCCAATGTGCTGCTGGCTTACTGCCAGCAATATTAAATCCTTGACTTTCTGCTCACGATATACACTCAGGATAAAATTTATGAACACATTGCTGAGAAAAGAGTCCCTGATCCCCACACAAGCTGTACATTTCTTTTGGCATCTCAGTTTCTTTCAGTGCTTAATCCCTCCTCACCTCCCCCACTGTTTGTTTGCAGAGGCTTGTCAGCAGCTGAAAGAATACGGTTTCTAATAGTTTAAATTAGGTAGAGCATTTACATTTTGTTGGTTTTGGATTTTGTTTTTTTTTTCTGTGTTTTTTGGGGGGGGTGTCCTTTTTTAGTGAGATGTCATCATCTCTTGGATTTTAGATTATAAAATGCAAGGGGGCTCTTGCATGAATTGAAGAAGGATGAAATGTTTGTTGACAAAGCTGTACTGTGAAATTGGGGATTGTAAGAGTTTATTTAACATTTATACTCACATATTTTTCATGGCTGTTTGTATATTCGGTTCCAGATATATATATATATATATATATAAAGTCTTCATGCTTGTCATCATGAAAATTGTGACATTGTCAATTTCAAAAACCAAAAAATATATCTATCTTTTATAAAATATTTAAATTGTGAAATTCTGCAGATGCCAGTAAGTGCACACCCACACAATGAAGAAATTTTTTTCATGGGGACTTGAAAAAAACCTCAGAGAGAATTTTATGAACTTCAGTGCTGCCTTCAGGTTTGCAAGGAACTTAAAAACAATATGTAGAAGCAAGCAGCCCTATCTTCTCAAAAATCACTGATCTCCAAGTGAGGCAGTGCTGGGCAAAGGCTGCAGAGAGTCAATGCTGGGACACCTCTCGGCTTCCCTTGGGCGCTCAGGAGCTGTGGATGGAGACTGCCACTCAGCTGGGTGCAGGAATTGTTCTCAGGCAAATAGTGTGTTTTTCTTCCAAATTAACTGTGAGGGAAGCCTGATGCATAATATATGTTATGGGAAATGCACAGAGGGATGGAGGAAAGACAGGAAAAACACTGTGGATGTTTACAGGGGGACTCGCAAAAGTTGCGAGGTGGAAAATCAGCGTTACAGCTGGCTACTCCCAACTTTGATGACGTGCAGATGGAATGGAGTTGGCTAATTTCTAATTTCACACTGACAATAACAGGAACTTAAACTTGCTGATAACCATAGCTTCCCAATGAAAATCTGCATTTAGAAATGAAAAAAAGAGACAATATTCTTTTGAGCTTGTTGAATGTTTGCCAGCAGAAAAAGAAACCAGCAAACCTTAGAGTTAGCTTGGTGTTCCAGAGATGTCATGAAGATTCTTTACAGGTATCAGGTCCTTTTTCCATAGATGAGAAGGTATGACTGGAACCTAAAATACTTCTTTTGAAATATTCACCCAGCTCTGGTTGAGGCAGGCTGTGTAAGCAAGGTTTGCTCTGCTTCCATTCTGCAAGTAGTAGTCTTTATCTTCATCCAGGACTGTCAGCCCTTATTCTCCATGAATGTTATATGAACTTAAAAAAGAATTTTTAAAGTATTTATTTATTATTTATTTGCACACTTGTATATTTTCCATCCCATGAGAATGACCTTCAAATACCAGATCAAAACATGAGAGCATGTTGGAGCATGTTGGAACACATTGGAGCTGAAGTTGTGAGTACACTTTGGAGAGAAGACAAAGTTTCTCATTTATATAGCTTCTTTCATCACATAAAATGATGTATTATTTATATGATTGATATTGATTTATACAAAATGATGGGCTTTGAGCTTATTGTGACCACACAAGAGTAAGATGTTTCAGTCATAATAAAAAGCTTCAGGAAAATTTTAGCTCAGTGCTGAGTAACAGTCTAAATAGCAATCTACTTGTTAGGGCCAATTAACAGAGATACAGAGAACGAAATACAGAGCGTCATTATGCCACTATAGAAATTCATGCTGCAGTTGCCTGGTGTGCAGCCCTATTCCCCTCATCTCGAAAAGGATATAATAGACTTGGAAAAGATTCAGAAAAAAGTCCGGAATTATTTTCACATGAAGAGTGACTGTGAGTCCCAGGGCTCTTCGAGCCTGGAAAAGGTATGACTTGAGACAGAATGTGGCAGAGGTCTATAAAACCATGAGTGTCACAGAGATGGTAAATGCAGACCAGTTGTTCGCTATGTCTTCCAAGAGATCATCTAAGGGCTGTTTAAAGGACCTACCAGCTGGCAGGCTCCAAACTCTCCAATGGAAGTGATTCTTCATGTGATGTAGATGTAAACTCTGGGACTCCTTCCCTAGGGTGCTGCAGATACTAAAACTTTACACAGGTGTGAGAAACAATCTTCCTTGTTACTTCTACCTTTATCCCCTCTGTGACTTTGGGCATTATATAAAAGACTGGGCAGTGAGCTGATAGCTCCCAGTTAGCTTGCTGGAGTGATTCCTTTGGAGCAGCAAGGACTCAGTAATAAAAACCAACATAAAAACTCCAAAGTCTGTCAGGCAACAATTCCCTTTAAAATGGACTGAATGTAATCAAAACAAATTGACTAACCAATGCGACTCACAATGCTAAGTTCAAGAATGCTGCTCAGACACAATTGACCTCACATTTGTCGGTCAAGGAAGAAAAGGAATGGGACCAATTCTTCATAGTCATTGCTTCAGACACCACTCCTTAGGCAATTAGAGTTTTACTGCTGAGACTACTGACACTAGATCAGGTCCTTGGGGAAAAAAAACAGCAAACATTTTATTTCGTGAATGATTACAGTTGTGGGATGAATCCCTGCTGCTGTCTTGAGTAAGCTGGAGCTGACTAATGTCTGCAGCCACAAGGAAGGAATGTTCTGTAATCTATAGTTGCTCTCAGAAGATACAATTCCATCCACCACACTAAATCACAGGAAACGTTAGCTCTTGTCGAAAGTCTGAGATTAAGACAATGACAATTTCCCTTTCTTAACCCTGTTTCTTCTTCTTTGTTCATCTGTCTTTAAACAAACAAGCAAGCAAAACCAAATAAAAATGAAGCAAAATAAAACACCTTTCCAGGACGGTCTTCTCCAGACCAATACTGTAATTCACAAATGCCTTTTTCTAGGATATTGAGTGCAGTGAAACTTTACACAGAGAAACTTTATGCAAGAAATCTGTGTCAAATTAAGATGTAATGGTTGTTGCTATTAGCCCATTCTAAGGCAAGGCTGAAGAGACCGAAATTTTACTGTTCAAAAAACAGGAACTCTCTTTTTAGCAGTTGTGTACAAACATCTTTAGTTGCACAAAGCAGCAGAGGGCTGACCAGAGCTGATTCTACCCTGCAGAGGGTGGCAGCAAGGGTCCCACCCTGTCCTTGCTCTTGGTGCCTCAGCCTACTTAAGTTGAGGGTTTCCCCAAGAATTCCTGCCATCTTTCTTCAGGCATGAAGGGCTGTTGGTTGCTTTGCCTTTTGTGGTGCATTTACAATCAGGAGTAAATTAAACTTTCCACAGCAAATAAAATTAAATTGTTTCTCTCTGAAGAGCAAAACCAATGCATTTCTTTGAGTAATCATTTTTCTTACCATGGAGTCTGCTTTCTGACTGTTTTCTTTTAATTGTGAAAATTTTAATTTTCTTTTAATTTCTTTTAACTGATCTGCAGTAGTGCTTGCCCTTGACCACACTGTATCCCCTTTCCTTAAATTTTCCCAGATCCTGTGATTACTGTTGCAAGCCTTCTTGTCACAAGAAAAAAACTAGTGCAGACCTATTGCCAGCATTTTAATCATAGCACTTCTAAAACCAGATATATCTCACTTACATGAAACCTATTCATGTTTCATGTGATGTTAGCCATGGTAGAGTAGTATCAATGACAGTAATGGTGTAACAGGTTAAGGCAACTTATCTAGACAGACACCTTTTCAGAGTACACTGCTGTTCTGCTCCCCTTTAAGAGACCTACATCCTAACTCTGAAACCGGTTACACCTTGCTATATAGAGAGCTGATTTTTTCAAAGGGACCTAATAAAATCCCATTTATTCCTGAAGGCCTCTGTACTTCTCAGGTTATGAACATTTTTGCATCACTGTTGGACCTGGAGGTCTTACTGAAGCTGAGGTCGCATTTTGCTGGGTATTATACAGACCCTTTAAAAAAAAAAAAAAAATATATATATATATACAGACCTATATCTGTAGGTTTGTGGTTTACTCAAAACCCTCTGCTAGTTAGAACAGAAGAAACAAACTTCAAACTGAGTGCAAGCTGGGATCAGCGACTCTAACGTAATTTAATTATGCTAATCAGTTTGACAGTTGGAGCGAAAAGGTGACTGGTATCCATGGAAGGGAAGATGTTAGCAAAGAGAGAGGTGAGAATGTTGTTAGCCCTGTGGGGGAGAAAGAGAGATAAAGATAATTATCACCTAAGGAGATGGGTTATAGGGAAAATTGCAATGTGTACTATACAGCCATATATTTAAAACCAATATCTACACAAAATATTTATAGTCAAACCAGGTGAAAGGAAACAAAGGTGCAAAGACAGGAAGTAACTTACTGTTTTTCTGTGTCTTCATCTGCTATAACTTTCTGTAACAAATTGCCTCTCTCACAGCTCCTGATGCACATCAATTCTTTAGCAGAGAAAGTGTGGCCTAATGAGGTGAGGTAGTTCAACTCCAGCTGCCCTGTGAATAAATCAGTGACAGAGTTAGGACCTGTGACCTCTCTCGCCCTAGCGCACCTCCCTGACATAACTCACACTCTTGCTGGGGACTGAAGTTGGATCTCAGCTGAAGTTTGTTTTCTTCTTCCCTGTTATTATGTGTGTCTGAAAACGTCATTTTATTAGGCAGCTTTGCTTCTAAGAGAGAATAAAAAGTTGAAATAAAGGTCGAAGAATAAAATCCACCTCTGAACCTTGGAGCACCATGGAAATGAAAGCTGTCATGAAGAATGTCTGTCTTTTAAATTACTCATCCATCACCCATCTGGACAATAAGCAAACAGCTGGGTCTGGTGTAGCAGGCTCACTCTCTGGAGGAAAATGGTTTATGCGGGGCGGGAGTTTATATTTCTCATTTATTGTCTGACTGAATGTGTAATAAAAGACAGTCCAAGTCAGAGTCGGGTCATTAGCATCTGTTAATATGGGAGGATTTCACAATTTGACATATCCTGGCCAGAAGATGGGATGGAAAATCGGAGCTGTTGCTGGAGCATGAGTAAAAAAGATAAATTAAAAATGACATCTACCCTAACCTTCATTACATTATTAAAGCTCTTTCCATCTGATCTCAAATGCCATGTGGATGGGTCAATCTGCAGATTGCTGTGGACATCCTAATGTTCATGTAGGCACTTCAAGACAAGCTGTCATAAATAGTTAAGTTGCCCTGGGAGCAGCGCCAAAATGCATTTCAGTGATGGCTGCAGAGATGCCTGCTAAAAAGCAAACAGGACATTAGCAGCCCTCAGAGTTATTGTGCAAATGGAGTGTGAAATTCTGGTCCATTGCTCCGCACTATAACTTTTTGTCTCCCTGATAATGATTAAGAGAAGCTTTGCTTGATTTGATGGTGGGTGGAAAGGAGGGTGTGAAAAATGAAAAAAACTCCTTTGGATGTTTCACTTGACCTTCAGGAAACTCTAAGGGAGGGTCATGTGATCTACACACAGAGGAATTAACTGGCTTTGTTCTAAAACCTGGTGCTGAATTTAGAAGCCCAGGGATGCATGATGTGGAATTACCATAAAACAAAATGTCCCAAGCAGTTATTAAATATTTAAAAGGCAATCTGAACCTAACTGTTGGCTGAAATGAATGAAGGGGGAAAGATCCTACTGTAGCCCTCGGGAAGAAATGCTATGCTTAGAACCCACAAGATTGAAACTGATCTGTGGTTCTATGTTAATTTACTGGAAATTATTCTTTTTTGCATTTTCATTATTTTTATTAATGATAACACTTCATACTTTCAGACCATCTTACATCTCAAAGTGTTTCAAATAATTAAGCCTCCTAGTCATAGAATGATTACTGCTGGTGGAGCACGAAGTGCAATGCCTTAAAAGGTGGGCATGTATCATCCCATTTTACCATTGAGATGGAGTGGGATGTAATGATTTGTCGAGGCTTGCATCAGTGGCAGATGCAGGGTGAGAACATAAATTTTCTGACCACTTAACTGTGCTGCCTGTCCAGAGCATTCATTTCATCTGTTTCCTGCTACCAACTGATAGGCACAGAAGCAAAGGCCTGAGCAATTGACCCAAAGATTACTGAAATCAGTGGCAATGCTTTGAAGGAGCTTTAGAGCAGCCTTAAAATTTGCTCTTTATTTGCATGTGCATTTTATTTTCTGCTTGCCAAACAAACACAAGGACCCTTGATGTTTTAGACAGTGAACCCTCCAAAATGGTAAACTATCTTTGAAAATGTAAACCTCAGTGGCAGAGCCAAACCAGAGAAAGCAGGGGTCTAATCTTCTGCTTAACCACTGGGTAAACTTCTTCCAGTAATTGCTTTTAGTTTCATGTGCTGGGTAAAAGATATTACAGTAATCAAACACATACCTTGGGCCAAGCCAGAGTTCTTCCAAAGAACAGATTCAGGCAAAGCATTTGTGGATTTGTCACTACCCCAGTTTTACAGAAAACAGGATGAATGCCTTTGATTTGCAGTGAAAAGCTTTCATCAGTCACCATTTGTTACTGAAAAAGAAAAAGAAATAGAAAACAAGGCTCAGTCAGTAACTGCAAACTAGCAGGGAAAAGTTTGCTTGTGGATCTTATGACATCCTATGTAGTTTTTCAATAGTTGCTGCAAGTTTTGCTACATTTAGAGGCTAGATTATCCACCTCTGGGGAGAGAAGATAAGACATTTTTCTGCCAGTTGAACAGCTATGCTAAGTACCATACGAGAAGTCCATGATAGGTTTAGTGAGACCTTGAGAGTATGTTATGATTAATTAACTAGATCAGTCTAATACCCAAATTAAAGACATTAACCAGGGATCACAAAAGGCAAGGATACTACCCCAAAGTGAGAGTCACATCCTACCTAAATTCACAGAAACAAAGTAAGAGAAAGAAGAGGTGGATTCTATTTTCATTGCTAAAGTTGGAGCAATACATTTCCAGCTTAAAATTGGAAATTCTATTGTATTGGAGAGCTCCATAGCTGTAAATAATAAAAATATTAGTTTTCCTACTCCCTGCCAAGCATACATAAAATAAAAAAAGAGAAACAATAATTTTGAGTCTGGTATATTTTGTTTCACTCACTTTGGGGATGAACTTAGAGGATGGTCTGTGCCTCAACTGACAGGTGGGAATAAGCTGATGGATACTTGCTTTCCATCACAGAAGCCAGTTTGAAACATGGGTGACTTTCATTGCACACTTACATGCATGTGGGACATATCAGCACATATCAGAATATGGAGAGGGACTGCTTGGATTGGCGACTGACCCTTTGGGTCTGAGGGTCAGACATAATGAAACAGTCCTAGGCTTGCTAAGTCACAGGGGTTGAGCTCCTCTTTTTGTTTCAGAGACACTTTCCTTTCTTCAAGTTAAACTGTTCCTGTTGTATAAATAAAGTTGATATAGGCTGCAGAAGCACCAGCATTTTACCAGAGTCAAATCCATGTATACATGCACAGAAACTTGGAGTAAACTTCTTTTCTCTGAAATTCATAGCACCTCAGTTATTCCCGGAATGGATTTTTTCCTATACTGAGTATATAAAGAACACGAGCTGAGACCAAAGGGCATTTGGAGCAGGGACTAGCTTCAGGCAGACACAGTAGAGTTAAGAATTTATTTGACAAATTTAGCCTCCTTCTGTATTTACAGATTATTCATGAACAGACTTTGATTTGTTCCAATTTGCAGTGTTGGTCAAACAGAATTTGCCAAATCCTAGGTTCTCTCAGCAGTGTCCTTGACCTGGAATATATTTGTGCCTGAAAATATCCAGCTAATATTACAAGCGAATATAGTTTAAAGGAGCATAATGACATAAGCTGGGTTTCCAATGAGTTTTCAATTTTGAACCTGACTAGCTGTCAAATACTTTTGCTTCTGTTCACCTGACTGGATGAACAAGGTGCCTGGAAGGGTCACACCAGACCAAGTACCTCATATAATAACTATTACATATTCCACAACAGTTGCTAGGTTGATGAATATTATTGTGGTCTGGAAATCTCGAGATACTGAAGGAAATGCCATGGACAGTGACATATCTCCTAAGCATACTCTTTAACATACAGACAGCCTGAACCACTCAAAGTATTTATGGGTGGATTGCTACAAGGTGAGGAGAAAACAGGAAGAATAGAACAGGGTCTTATCTTCTTGGTTTTGGGATACAAACAGACATGTTGAGGAAAATGTTAGATGTGCAAGATCTTGTCTTTTTTAAGAGCTGAAGGTGTTATGAATAACCCAGCTAGGAGCACAGATCTTTCTGTAGTCTTGAGTTTTATCTCCGAGCATGTTTCATTGAATACAATTCTTTCCAGCACTCAATTTGTTTTCCTAGAAGTGCTAGCAACTCAACAAATCTGTAAAGAATAAAATTGAAAATAAAACAAAACTCAAAGTGATTCTGACATTAAACGAAACATCAATCTGGGCTTCTCCAGCGACACTAACCATTGTTGTTCTGAGACAATACTTCAAAACTGGAATTTCCACCATCTTGCATTTTCCTGTTAAACTGGGAGGGTTGCTGGTCTCTTCATGATTTGCTCTTTTACCTCACCAAGATTTGTGCCTGACATGTTCTCTCCTCTTGAACGAAAGGTTTGGTCTGAGAGAAAACTCAGGCACAGCTCGTGCACCTTCTGCTCAGGTCACCTGCTGTCCCCGTGAAGTGATCCCTTGAGGCAGGGTGGGCTCACCTGTAACATGCCTGAGATAGAGGAAGTCTATTCTGGCCTCTCAGGGCACAGCATTGTCCCTGACCATCCCATGGACACTATATGAAAGTCAGGGCAAAAAACCTCTCCCATTGTTTTGGGATGGTATAATCTCTCATGTATCATTTTGACTCTTCCTCTCTGTGCAAGGAAGAGAGTAAAAGAGGAAAATGCTTGGCAGCACAACTGTGATGGAGGCAGGAGGCTGAAGGTCTACCTCATGTGGCTCTGGTACCAACAGCGGAAGACAGGTGATGACACGCAAACATGTCCCCTGTCCGGTTCCCGCCTCTAGAACATTGCAGGCGCCTTTCCACAGCTTCTCAAACAGCATCTTCAGGAGACATGTTCAGAGTCCTTCTTGCAAGAGTTTTAAGTATCAATTTGTTTCTGATGAGACATTCTGCGTTTACTCCCCCTGTGTTTTTCCATACAATATATAGCCGGCTGATGTCAAGAACTATTACAATCACACACTTTCACAATGGCATAACGAGATTTTCTTCCTTTATCTTCAGTGTTCCTCCTCAACATTTTCCATAAAGACACTGTTTATGATGAATTCATTCCTCTGATTGCGATGTAATTTACATTTATATGATATGCTAGAATTTTGAAATAATGGATTCTAGCTTTGTTTAAAACTTTGTAACTTAGAAAATCTAAGTTACAAGTTAAGTCTAAAAAAAAGTACAGATTAAAAAAACTGAAGCTGTCTCTTGTTTAGCTAAGTAAGATTCTTTCCTATGCAGGTCAGTCCTTGGGTATTGTAAAAATTCTTATCTGAATCTAATATTTAGGTCACTTTTTAATACACAACTTGCCTGCAAGCTTAAAATAGACAAAAATTCATGTAAATAGTTAAGGATATTTGCTGCCTGTAAATCTTGTAGAATATAAACAACTGCAAGCATCTATCTTCTAAGAAGCAAACAATATATTGGATGTTGTTATTTTCATTTTCTTTTCCCAAGTTCATCCATCATGCTTCTGTCAGTGGCATCCATCTACTTTCCAGTCCATCAAATAAACTTGTAATAGCATTTGGTTTTGACTGGCTTTGAATAACAACTCTCAGAACAAGATGGAAAGTCGGTAACCCTGATTTGTAAATCTGGTTTAAAACAGGTGTTTCCTACCATGACAAAGCTGGTTTCAGTCTTTTCTGCCCTTACCTGGCCATTCTTTCCCTGTGGCAGCAATGTGTTGCTTTTTCTCCCCTCATTATAATGGTAAAACTGTTATTTTGGGATACTCCATAAACCTGATCACTAAAATGTTCCGAGTTAAAAAAAAAAATTTGCCAGCAAAAGATTGTTTTAAACACCTGAATCATTTTGCCACCAATGCTAGCATATCATGGAGTTATATTCTTAATATCCTGATTTGTAAATTAGGGGAACAGATTATGTCACCAGTGACCTGAGACACTGACTTTGCCTGTACAGTGGTTAGACATGACACCCAAATGGAAGATGGATAGATACGCATAGACTCTTCATTTTTTAATGTCTGTTTTCAATGGACACCAATGTTCTAAAACAACTCTATTTAATAAACAGCAACTTGATGACACTAATTAGGTTGTCAGGAGAAAACCAGTTTTCAGGATGAGATAATCATGGTTGGTGCTAAGTGAATGTACCTCAAGTCTCATTTGAGGGTAGGAGAAACGGATAAAAGTTTAGGAGACATCTGCTAGCTTGGAAAGTGGGGGATTCCAGGAGCTCACAACAGGTAAAGCCTGCACTTAGCTGGTAACTGGCAGTTGTGCTGAGGTTGGTGACATCTGAGCAAAGGCTGCCTTCATGCTTAGAAGAAGGCATAAACTGGTTATTAAATGTCAGGATAAAAATTATGGCTGGGTGCCACAGAACTGAGGGAGTCAGTCTGACAACAAAAGTTAGACTTGCTGTTACATGGTATTGGCTTAACATTAACCTTGATAACCTACAGGATGAAAAAGGAATTAATTTCTGTCCTCATAACAATTTCAGTGTCTTTCCTAAGAGTGACAGACTGGCAAAGTAGCTTTGGAGTGGTGGACATATGCCTCCTTATATAATGGGCCAAACCCCACCAGTTCCTGCTGCAAAGCAACAATTAGGCAGCCATCAGGCAACCATCAGATAGTAAAATCCTCCATTTGATATGATTTGGTATCTATGATCCTCCATAGATATGATTTGATCACAGAGGGGTGGAAGGCTCCCTATCTTATTTCAAATGAAGTTGCCTTATAAGGGTGTGAAAGGAAAGCTTAGACTGTACTCAGGTAACAGACCATATCTTCCACACAGTAGTTCAGCCTAACAGCTCCCCATACAGCATAGCTGGAATGTCTCAAGACTTGCTTATATAATAATCTTAATTTCTGGGAGTCCGGTACTGCTTGACATGGCCTGTATAACTAGAATATTTTCTGGTTTACATTTCCTTTTAGTTTGTCTTTTACTTTCCTTGTAAATATTTTACACAGATTCCAGAGTTGTCCTTTGTGTGGCAACAAAGGTGTTTGAAAGAGTGCTTTAATATTTGAAAAACTGCATGTCAAGTAATAGAGATGGGAGTGCTATATTGAAGGAAGACTGTGTTCAAAGGAACCTGACTTTTACAACTGACTGGAAAACCATAGATTATTCTTGCAATATTTTGCTCTCTAGGATCACAGACAATTTAGCAGCATAGCTGCATTTAGCAGAAGCTATAATGATCTTTCCTTTTAAGCCTTTGACATTGCTGGCCTGTATACATTTTTATGCATACAAAACATCCACTTTCAAGTCCAACCAGTCAGTTATAAAAGCTGTTTTTCCCATGTGCTTATTATCCCTCTGTCAGGAGAAAATACATATTTTGTAGGTGAACTGAAAGGCTCGTTTTAAAACTGTTTAAGATCAGTTGTAGTAAGTTAGTGGTATCTCAGTGCAGAAATTTTAAAATGACCTATGAACAGAACAGAGCTACAAGGTTGAAACGCATACCCAGCTTAACCCCTGAAGTCCTGACTTCAGGCAGAGCGAAGAAGATAGCCCAGAAAAATGACCTGTAAACACTGTGCTCAACTGGGTTATTTTTAAGGGCATAGATAAGCCTCTTCAGGTTCCCTGGCTTGTTTGTGCTTTTGTTTGGAAATAATGTATGGGTAAGGCAACTATCTCCTGAGCTATCACAGGAATATATTCATGAACATTTGGCATGGTGTTCGCATAGCCCTTCTCTTTGGGCTTTAGAGTTGAAAGAGAAGGAGGAAAGTCTGGAAGAGAAGCAGGAGAGACAGGAGCAACAGGCACTTTGTGGATACCCTGCCTGGGTCAGGATATGCAAGGTGGTGGATGAAAATGCAGCCCTACGCTGGGGGCATGGCAGTGCCTTCCAGGCGAGCACGGGACATGGGCACACAGGGAAAGCCCAAACAGCCGGAGGAGCCGTGGCTGACCCAGGTCTGGGGAGAAGCACAGGAGGGCAGCAGCATGGAGGAGCAGAACCTGTGGGCTGCGTCCCATGTCACTACCTGAAAAATCAAACCTGTTTCTTATCAGTAGGCAGCTGGGCCTTCAAAAGAGAGAAAGGTCATTGGTGGTAAAAGGATCTGAGAAATGGAGACTGGGACATTTGTGAAATGCACTAATGACAGGTGAGACATTGCACAGAGGATCCTGCACTGCATACCAAAGCCCCTACTTAAACTAATTGTCAAATGTGAAGGGGAAGGAGCTATTTTACAGATTAGAGCAAACCTGCAGTTATTCACTGAACAATGGAATCATTTTATGAAAATATAATGAAATGATGTGTGAACAATCAGCCCTATAGGTACCATGTGCCAGACTGAAATGCTTATTTATAAATATATGGCTGCTTATCTGAGAATAGACTATTCTGTCAAGAAATAAAAGAACTATTATCTCCATGTAATTTCTCCTATTAGAGAAGACTGGTTTTGAAAACTGCTCTTGTTGAATCTTTAGGCCCACAATTAAAAAAAGAAATCCTTGTATTTACCTTACTACACCTAAAAGTCCAGGAAGACTGCCTATGAAAATACAAGAGGCATTACTTCCAATTATTTTAATTCATAGATGGCCTTTCTGTCACATTGAATTTAGTTCCTCTAGTTTCCTCAAAGTATGACACTTCTCTTTTTATTGAACTATAGCAAAAATGGTAAACAAATATAGGAAGACATGCTTGTGTCATCCAACTGAAGCCTTCCAGTGTATTTAGACTTTGTGCAACAAAAGATCATGAACCAAGGAGATGGGAAGAGTGGTATGGGAGTAGGGGGTTGACAAAGATACAAGGGGTTAAATCACATGCTCTATTGTATATTTGCCTTTTATTTTCTTTTTAGAAAACATTTAAAAAATGTTACTCTACATTCCCCAGATTTCACATGAACTCAGGGCTCGGTTTGAGAAGCCCAGGTCCCCTCTGCAGATCCTGAAGACAACACTGGCAAGTGCTGTGAGAAGGCAGATGATGTTTTTGTAATGTCTGGATTGAAGCTGTTATACTGAGTGCATGTGAATCAAGCTCAGGCTATGCCTTTTCATAAGGTCCTCTGATAGAAGAAAGTCAACAGGGCAGGCTTTGGCTTTGAATGTACTTAGTCTTTTCTACAGTAAAGACTGTGTAGCTGCCTAGTACTTCTTTCAAAGTCAGCAGTGCTGGTTTGAAAGAAAATGTGTTTCTCAGGACACCTGTCTGTGTGCTTACTCAGTCAATTTCTGTCTGCCTGCCTGACTAATCGTGTGTACCAGGGTCCTTACCATGATAGCTTGAGTACTGTCTCTATAGAAGAAAGTTAAAACCTTTCTTTCTTCTGCTGCCTACCCCCCCTTCCCCCTCCCAGCATACAGATTGGCACTTGCTTAGGGCAAGCACTCCAAAAATATCACAGCCTCATCAAAAGGAGTTTAACAACAGGACGATTGAAAAGGGAACAGAATGGACGCAATTATTTCTTGCAAACTGTTTATTTAGGGGCTCATGATAATTTTCTGAAGAACAGAGAAGGAAAGGCAGGCCAAGGAAATACTTAAAGGGAGTCTATTCTTAAATTTCAGAATGTTCCTGTCCTTAAATGGAGCAATCCAAGATTTTGATTCATAATACACAAGAACCCTGGAAGTAATAGATCTGAGTTCTATAAATTGAGATAATTTCTAATTAATGTAACAAGTAAAATACAAAACATGCTTAATTCAAGAGCAAGCAAGCATTTAACATCAATATGCCTTTTTCATCTATTATATCTGACAGCCAGCTATACCATTCAGGAGCCTTAAATACCCCCTGTCTTGCGGAGCATAACAGTGACATCTTACTTAGATCAGAAAATAAATGATTTTACATTTCTTTATAAAATTTTAAGTCACTACCAGACAGTGGAGCTAAAGAACCACACACAGAAAGCACAGAAATGGATGTAAGGTTTCTTTTCTTTATATTTGTGTGGAGTATGTGAATTAACAAAAAGTCAAACAGGTATAATTCATTTTTATATGCAAGTGTTAAGTCATAATACATCTGATTGAATCCAAAGTAAGAAGCAAGTATGTTTTGAGCTAAATTCAGTCCTGTCACAAGGGGAGTAACTGGTGGATTCAGAACTGAATTTTGTCCACTGAAAGAAACACAGTAGCTATTCTTTCCAGTTTCTTTGGAAAAGAAAAAGAAAATGCAGCTATGAAGTCGTCCCCATCCAATTTATTTCATGCTGCATGCAAATGACTTAAGGCCAGTTCCCAGTGAAATTGCTGGAGCCTTGGTCCTACAGTGCTTGTTGAGATGGGGAGAGGCAGAGTGGGGCAGGTTCACACCAGAGAGGGGAGAAGCAGCAGTCTGTACCTTCACGTTTCTGAAAGGCTGAACAATTTCACAGAACAGCTCCAGACTGTTATTTTAAAGGAAGTGAAACAGGGCTGCTGAGGAGAAATTGCACATGGACATGCTGTGCTGAGAAGCAGGAAAAAGCCTATAATTTAAGGGCCACTCTTATTGTTCTGAAAGCCTTTTCTGGCATGAGGAACACAAAGTTTTCTGCCTTATTAGTGGAAAACGTACGTTTGGAGGTTTTTTTCTGTCCCAAAAGATGTTGGTGTCCTTTATGGAGACATGATGATCTTCCTACCCTTATCTGCAGCTTTAATACTCTCTGGCTACATGCACAGATCTCACAGATCTGTTCATCAAAACAGGCAAACTATCATGCTGCTAAACTGCAGTCTTTGTCCACCATGTGAATTCAGATATGATGAGGATAAGTTTGGGATGCACAGACAGAGATTACACAAAAACTGGATCAGCTGTGCATTATTAGAGCTGATACCCTCTTTGTAGGGATTCAGCCACTACAGAGACAGAAAGTCACAGGCATGTGAGTAGTTTTGATTCACTGCCCTGCAGCTATTGTTGAATCGTAGCACATTCATTTTTAAAATCAATTGGTATCTAGTTTCTGTTTGCAATAGTGAAACAGGATTGAGTTGGATGTTAAAACCCAGGGACATTGTACAGTTGGTGATTGAAAATGGAGAGATAACTTTCTTCATTTTGACTGGCTTATGTTGATATCATTCATGTAACTACAGCAATAAAAATCATTCCTTCAGCCTCTCATTTCATTCACTAGACAATATACAACCTTATTTCCTTTTCTCAGTTTGTAATAGTTAATTGGCAGGTACTGCAGTCTGGCGCAATATCTTGAGGAATGCTTGTTAACCGCACCTCTGAGCTAAATCCTTTGGCTCCTGAGCTTATTTAAGCTGAGATCACCAAGGAGAATGCACCCTGAAATTATTTTCTAAATGACTACTACATACACAAATCCCTTCCATCCTCTGCTCCATTATTTCTATCTGTTAATGGAAAACATTCTTAGTATTACTACACAGTTTTTGGAGCCACACCTCCTTCTATTTGTTCTGCAAAAAATTTGCAATGTATTTGCAAATGAGCTTTATCTGGAAATGATTTAGTGTCTGGACAACCTCAGTGGTATAAAGCTTTGTTTAACTATAGGTGGGCAAGGTACAGGTAGCAGCATGCAGGCTTTTCTTCCGCTTCAGTAAGTTTCAAATCTAGCTGAGGAGGGATGAGGGGGGATTCAAACCTGAGCATCCATGCTGTACTTGGCTTCTCTGCTGTGACACCAAAATAGCACAGGTGACTACTAGTCTCTATTATAATAAATTGATTAGTCTTTGCATTCACTGCTCCCTTCTGCCTAATTCAGTCACAATTATCCATCTGTTTGTCCCATGGGCCCTCTATAGCTCACAGAGGTGATTTTCCTGATTGGGCTCTCTTACTGCCTTTCTGTTCATCAATGTGGTTAAGTTGGTTAGTGACCACTCTGAAATCCTTGGTAGATAATAATTTGTTTCAGAATTTAATTAATACTCAATAAAAGGTATATTAACCTCAATGAGCAGTGTGAGGATGAGCATGCAGGACATTAAATTTAAAATGATACTGTTGTGCCTAAAACCACTAATAGTTTTTCCTATTACATCCAGTGAAGTACTTTGAAATTTTATTGCATGAATATACAAGAACTTGAATAGTAAGTGCACACCTCAACATTGGTAATTGGATGCTCTCCCATTAAACTCTGAAAGCTTTCTCTTGCTCCACAAAATGCAAAGGAAAATGCCACTATTCCCAACAATGCAAAAGAACAGTGGTTTATTTCTTAAAAGGGAAAAAGTAGTATGGTTTAGTTACAACGTATGAGCACAGATCAGGAGGATTCACGCATGTGTTCTGGTTTAGGTGTGCTGAGCGCTGCAGGTCTCACTGAGAGTGAGACAGTATGGACACCAGCAAGGCATAATCATTTCCTCTGCCTCTTCCTGCTCTCTCGTATCTGGAGAAGAGGAACAAAGGGGAGAAAAAGGGTCTCCTCAGCTACTAGCAACTGACGGTGGGATCAAGAGTTTGTCAAGGTTAGCTTGCAGATTAGGTTCTCCATGTCAGAAAGAATAAATGAATAAAAGCTATTTACCATTACCCTTCTAAGTGAGCATGCCATTTCTTTCTAACCCACACTCCCTAACCATACTACACTCATCACACAGTTTGCACATGCAGAGATCGTAAACGTGCTGGAAATATACTGTCGTGCATAGCTGCAGGCTTCTGTGTCTTCCATGAAGCTGGCTGCAACTGTGCAACAAACTTCAAGTGAGATGCAGGTTGGTGGCTTTGCAGTCCTTTGCTCATTCTCAACTTCCCTGAAAGCATGTCAAGCCATCAGTACTGTCTGATCACAAATACCTCTTTGTCTTTATTTGCAGGGGGCTTGAAGAAAGAACCTAGGGCAAAGCTCACAAAGCAAAGCTCAAGGCCACATGGTGGTTCAGCAACCACATGAGGAGAAGACCCTGATTCCTGATCTAACTGCTGCCCTGCCCTGCACCCACTTTGAGCAGTGACTGAGCACTGCCTGCCTGAACAGATGAATCATCAGATACTCTGCTGTTGGACTATATAGATCAAACTGCCTGCTAATAATTCATTACACCCTGTGGAACACAGTGCTGGCAAAAGAAAAGATTTGTGGGGGTATTTCTGCTTTCTGACAGAGCAGCCTAAGCCCGAGATATCATGCTGGTTTCAGCTTTCTGTATGAGCATTAATAGCTCCTCACTTCAGAAGTGGGGTAAGAGTTGGCTGCGATGACAGGCTGCCTCTGCACAGCTCCCACAAACAACTTATGGAGATTAGGAGGCTGCTGTGAAGATGTGTAGGAATTACTCTTAGACCTGACAGCCTCCAAGTAGCTCGCCTTGATAGGTCCTTTATACTCTAGACTTACAGATATTTAAATTATTCAGAGAGTTTTGTTTTCTGTGTTTATTCCCCTGAGTAGTTGAGATATTTCAGTAGGGGAATTTATATTACAGAAATTAGAGGGCTGTTGTTTCATGTTTTGTTCACTCTCTAGCTGGAATTCCTTCCTGCCTATCCCCCTCCCAACCCCCGTCACCCCCCCATACCTTTTGCAAAAGGGGTAATACATGACAGTGCACATTAGTTATCCATGAAACTTCTCTGTGTTTTGTTGTGCCAGTTAGTATCTTCCTACTTAGTATGACTGCTACAGTAAATCTAAAGAAAATCAATATTTTGTTCTATATGGAACTCTATATGACAACTAGCCTGCAAACACAGGATATCTCTGTGTGGTGGCATGGTGGCATAGCATTTTCCTCCTGAGACGTCATGGAAATTTTGAAAAGATAAGAAGAGTGATCTTATTCTTCAGGCCTGGATGACACAATAAAACCTTGCAGTATATATACATAAGCTTTAGAGCAACCTTACAGTAGTACAAGGATCCCTGCACTTCATCAGCAGGTAATTATTGTTGATGAGATGGGCTATACAAATCCTGCACTGGACGCAACAAAGCACAGCTGTAGGCATATGGATTCTTCCCCATCACTTCTCCACAGTGCTTCAGAGGGAAAGAAACATTTCAGTAAAGCAGGCAGGCCTCTAGAGAGACTGGCACCCAGTCTTCTGCTTCCGGAGGAATGATGCTGCAGATAAAGTCAGCTAGCAGGTTAATACCAGATGTCTCCCAGGAAGGATGCAATGCACATTTCTTACAAGTAACATGCCAGACCTGGATTAAAGGCCCAAGACTACTTAAAACCCCTTGAAGGAAAGACTACTTCCTCCTGTTTATTTCCATTATTATGAAATCCACAGTCGCTCCAATGTAACTGAGGCAGAGCTGAGCACAGCCCCGACCCAGGCTGGCAGGCATGGGATGTGGGTGGTTTTGTCCCACTGCAGGAAGGTGGTGGCAGACTGTCCCCCACACTGGCAACAGGCAACAGTACTCTGTACTGGATGGGACTTTGAGGATTAGTGATTCTTTCATGATTACAAAAGTGTTTTGGACTTGTGCTTGAGTTCAGCATCACACTGGAGTGGGACAAAACAGGGAAGGTCAGAAGAGCTTTGACTCACTGAACTGAGGTGTGATAAGAACACTTTCAAGAGACAGGAGGAGAAGAACCGGATTTATGAAGTCAGAAGGCACTCTGCAACCTTTCCTCCTAGCTAAAGGCACTTCGGTTTTAGATGCTACTGCTGTGCATTTCAAACCCAAGCACCATGCCTGTCAAATAATGACTATTTGTCTAGACAAGAAGGGGGTTGTCTGTCTTTTTTTTTTATTTCTTCTTTTCCCAGTCAAGTTTGAATAAATTTTGCTTCTGCTTAATGCTGCAGGAGCTGAGTTGTGGTTGTCATTTTGGAATGAAGAAAACCATTTTCCCAGTGTATTGGAAGTATAAATAGGGGAGGAACAATGCCTTGAGCATACAGCAATTACAGAAAAATTGGTTTAGAAAGTACCCTGTTGTATCATTTTCTCTGCTCCTGACATGGGACAATGTTCTTAGACTTCTAACGAAGGAGAAGCTGCAGTGTCCCTGAGCTATCTATTCCAGTACTTCCCTTTTCTTAGGATTAGTTTTTTCTGATCATCTAACCAGAATCTTTCTTGCTGCAGTTTAGACCTGGGACATCACCCCTTCCATCAGGAAAAAAAGGGAATGGGCTCTTCCTTTCCTTTAGAGAACAGACATTTCTGTCTCTGAAGACTATTAGCAGGTCTTGCTGAGTCTTCTCCTCCTCAGGCTAAATAATGCCACCTCATTCAATCTTTGCTCATAGATAATTTTTTCCAGTCGTCTGTTTTTACTGCTCTCCTCTGGTTTGTCTCCAATAGTCTACACTCTGCCAGGAGTATCAAGACCTTACAGATATCCCCATGTTATGGCAGGACAGAAACAGAACTGCAATGACACAAAAGTATGCACCAAGTAACCAGGGACAGGGCTAGTGAGCAGGGGTGCAAGGGAACGGACACGTGCTGAAGTGCCTCGGCATTGCTGAGCGTGACTAAGGAAAACAACACACGTCCACTTCCCCGGTGTGTCCCTAACAAGGCCATCACTAAACCTTTGCATTAATAAGCACTACATTTAGCACTAAAAACAATAGTAAGAGCGAGATCATCTAGAAAAGAGACTAATTCGGATCTCTTTTACCCTATGGCTCCATAAATATTTTGAAATCATCCTTCATGGACAGGAGGGAATGTGAAAGTGAGCAAGACCAAAGCTCCAAGAAGGGTAAAAGAAAAGTTCATTTTCCTCTTCCTAGGCCTTGCCTACATAAGGATGTTGCACCAGTTTAATTCAGATTATTTTTTAAATTGAGGTAGTTAAAAGTAATACAAATCCTTTACAGATCCAGTTAATTCAATAACTGACCTGAGATAAATCCATGTAAATCAGTTATAAACCAAACCTATTCACATGGGATGTGGAGTAATTTAACTACATCCATACCCATGCCCAGGTTGTAACCAAAAGAATGTAACTCTTCTGTGTCAGCAAGGCTGCAATAAGCCATTATCCTCTCAAAATTTTACAATCAAGTGAGGTAAAACTATTGGCGGCCGATTTTTGAAGCAAATCAGTATTACTTAGAAATGAGTTTTTTAATTTAGAATTGCTATTGTTTATAATCTATTTATTGTATACATGGATAAAGTAAATCCATGGGATCTTTCACAAAGAGATCTCAAAAAATGCAACAGCTTATTTGCAAACACAATCCTCACAAACTTCAGGTAAAGGACAGTATTTCATCCATGTTACAAAGAGGATATTGAAATACAGAAAAACTGCTGTCAAACATTTGCAAAAGTACATTTTTCTTAAGCCCTGAAACAGATGTGCCATAGCAGGAGGCAGACTCAGAGCATGGAGCCTTACATGCCCTGAAATTTTTAGGAGAAACATCAACAGACCTGCATGGCAGCAGCAGCAGGAGGCACTGCTATTACACAGAAGGGAACTGGGCTGCCAACTGAATTAAGAGGGATAAGAGCTTTCTTTTGACCCTGCTCCTCAAGTATGAATTTCTGAGATATTGCCTCTAAATTACAAAGCTTTGATTTTTCAGTGCACAATTTAATACATGCTTTGACCTTTCAACGTGCCATATGAAGCTTTGATCCTTACCAGCCGACTGTCAGGGTGAACTTTGCATAAGATGAAAACAATACATTTCAAAATCATGTTCCCCTTCCCTTAAGAAAACCCATAAAATATTTCGGAGATGGAGAAAACTCATCTTTAGACACTGCCTCAGGGTAAATGCTACAGAAGTGCTACATCTAGATAGGTATGGTCAGAAGCCTTGCTAATCACATCCTACAGGCACGGCGGATAAGCACAAATTGTCTAGGAAGAAGGTAAACTCCTAAGAAGAATGAAAATCAAGACAGAGTATTCTCACTTCAGCCTTACCTTGGAAAGAGTGGGAAAAAGACTAACAGGGCAGTCTATGGCTTAAAATATGACTGTCTTTGGAACCAGGAGGTGGTTATACCACTTCATACACAATGATAAGGTGAGGTCAAAAGGTCTAGCTCAGTTCAATTTAAGAAGAGCTCAGAGATATCTAAACTGTCAGCCTGACAACATTGAGAATTTCATAAAAACAAGGTCCAGTGATATTTCTAGTCCTGTTAATGCTATGAAAGTGAAAGAAAACCCCACTCAACCAACCAAAAAACAACCCCAAAAGCCCAAACATAAAGAAAAACAGCACACAAAAAAGGTGAAAATAAAAGTTTGTGGCAGAAAGTATTTCAGTCTTTTTTTTTATTCGTCTGGGGCTTTTTCTGTCTGGAAGTTCTAGAAAATCAGATTGTAATATTTTTTCAGATTATGTAATGTATTATGTAATTTCTCTCACACGTGGTAACCCTATATAATTTTATATCACACACTGCAACCTGTTTTCATCAATTTGAAAGATAAAGAAAGTAACAAACTTATCCTCAATAAAAAAGCTCTTTATGTTTAGCATAGGTGCATCCTACTTCTTTTTTTACTGAAGGATACTGTAAAACTTGCCTCTTTCAGAAAAAACAGGATCAGATATCCTATGCTATGTGTGAGCTGCAACATTTACCCACTGCCTTGCTGTGCTGCTGGTATTTAGCTCATTGTTTTACAGCGCACAGTGGAAATGTGCAATATCGGCTCACTATCTTCTCTGAAACACCATTTAAAAGAACTCTTCAGAGCCACAAGCTTTGGATGTCAGTTTAAAGTCTTGTCAGTTTTAAATGTCAGCTTTTTCCTACTCTGGAAAGTGACTCTAGAAATAGCATCCCTGGTACCACATCCCTCCTTCATCAGTGCTTTCTCTCAGAATTGCTCAGTTCTCAAGCCAGAAGATTTCCTGGCTTTCTTCTGGCTGCTGGTAGGCATATGTTCCCCCCATTCACAGAAAATCCACTGGCATAAATCTCTCTGAAATCAGTACAAGTAATCTAAGAGCCTAGATTTCTCTGCTGCTTTTTTCTGTGGATGCATGATGCCACTTAGATCACAGCTGACTTTCCTCCCATGTCTTCATGTGATTAATGGGAGAGGAAAAATGTACTCAAATCAGTGCAGTGACAGGACTTCACAGCCCAACAGGCAATTCGCCTTGTGCTTGTGCTCAGCACAGATCTTGAAGAAGGGGACACCATGCTCTTTTGACTCTAGGCAGCATGGGTGTGCAGCTTCTGGCATTTAAGCATGGTTGGCATGTATGACCACCCAAACCATGCTATTTCCTCATTTTCACACCGTACAAAGGACTCCTAGGGAGGGGTGGTATGGGCATAAAACTGGTTATACGGATTCCACATTAGTCAGGGTTGGCTTTTTGCCTCAGAGCATTCAAGCCTATTTTGCTGCCAGTTTATGCCAGCTCTGCTAGCTGACCTCCTCAATTGCTGGCATAAATTGCTGCAACACACCCCTAAATTTCCTCCACAGGGAGCAGATTTGTTGAATTAGAAGGTGCAATCTTTAGATAGGCACTTTTCTGGATAACATGCAGAGGCCAGGGAAGACAGAGAGTGCATCAACTTGATCTGTGCTCAGTGAGGGACCAAAGTGTCACAGGAGCCAGCCCTGTCTGCTGCACTTTGGTGGCTGGGAGGACAGCAGGAGGACTGCTCTGTAATGAGGGGAGACAGGCATGGAAAGTGAACAGAACTGTGATTACAGAAGAGAAACGAAGAGTTGCCTGACTGTGTCACACCAGGAAAGAAAAAGGCGGGGAGGATTAAGGATGGGATCAGTAGATATGCCTGCTGCTCTGTGACTCCAGCATGGCCCTGCTGACAAACCAAGGGAGCAGGTGTGCGGTGAAACAGTCCTGGCTTGGAGTGCGATGATGAGGCCCCGTGAATCACTGCTGATGAGTCCTGCTTTTATTTTGATGGTGTTAGCGGTCTGTGGTGTTTCAGGACCTATTTTCAGTAAGACATTTCCTTGGTAACTGCAATCCATATAGTTTCAAATGCTTTTCATGTAAGACTTGGCAGCACTAGAAACTGAAGTCTGATGTGTAAGCCTAGGATAAGGCCAGATTGAATAAAAGTAAGGCAAATTTCCCTTACCTCCTCTGTGCCATTATTAAAAGGCCACTAATTAGAGATATACGATAATGCTCCTAGACTTTAGCTAGCCTCACCACAGCAGCAGTGGTGTTATTTGGGAATGAAAAGGAGAAAGGATGAGATTATAAATGAGAGGGATCATAACACAGACTTTCAGCACCACCAATTAAACTGTGCCTTCAGGACTATCTTCACATTTTCAGTCATCTGGAGACCTGATGATAATTTATAAGAATAAATCACATGGCAAATCACATGATAACTCCCCTGTATCCTTAAATGATTGAGTCTCACCAGGGGTCAACTAAAATCAGCTGAAGTTATTTTCACTTGGTTTCTAAACTTGCATTAAAAATGAGCTTTGATTCAG
Source organism: Nipponia nippon (assembly GCF_047370975.1). Lineage (NCBI taxonomy): Eukaryota > Metazoa > Chordata > Aves > Pelecaniformes > Threskiornithidae > Nipponia > Nipponia nippon. The sequence continues at coordinate 25,198,240 of NW_028262291.1, read as the reverse complement.
CTGGAGAAACCGAAGAAAAAAAACCAACACGCATATGTTTTCTCCAAGGTCCGCGATTGCCTGACCCAGACAGTGCAGCCTGACTTTCAGTGCTTCCTCCAATTCTCCTCTCACTGACATTTGATACTTTTGTCCACTTAATAATCAGAACCCTGTCTTAAAAGAAGGAATTTGTTTTGGGTAACAGAACTGTAGAGGATATACATGCCAACTTCTGATTCCAGCAAACCAGACAACACGTGTAAATGAGCAATGACACATCAGACAGATCAGATTTGAGACAACTAAGTTCAAGCATTGGGAAAACTTGGAATTTTTGATCCAGGACCTGTGACATTAGGTTGATAAGAGGCATTAGCTAGACAGGCAGATTTTATTCAAATGTCCAGACTTCCAAACTAATTTCATATAAATAAACTGTTTGGAACAAATTTTGAAAAGTTTATACTTTAGCCTGTATAGTTGACTTTGCAGAGATTCTTCATTTTTTCTATTAGTACTGTGCCCCTACACCATTAATGCTCTGAAATACCTATCTGTATTTAAAGGACTTCCTAGTGTGGATCAAAATGGGCTACTGTCTTCTAATTGCTGAATCAAGTATGCATAAATAATTTACCAAAATTGCATTGTTGCACTTTTAGACAATTTTTGAAATTACCCCATGTAACTTCATTAAACTTCAAGTCTGGAACATTAATTCAAGGGAAGAAAAATAACTATTTATGTATTATTAGATCATTCAGGTGGTAAACACATTCTCCAAAAAAGTCATCTAATAAGCATTTCAGTCATCAGATTTAAATTGTAAATGAAACCGTTGTCTATGGATTAGAAAAGCACATGCCATGTTTTGTTAACATAATCAGAAAAATGGAGCTGCCACAAACCCTTTCCTCATCTGCCAGTCATTGCATTAAATGTTTCTGCAATTTTATTAGAATTCTCTGTCTCTGCAGATCCTGCTCAACTGTGAAATTGGAATTGCAAACAGAAATATTACATTTCTATGTACGGTAGTGGCTAAAAAGTCCAATTTTGACATGTGGAGAGACAGGGGAAACTTTTTTTTTAAGGTAGAACAGCACAGTGAATATCATCCCCTCCCCCCAAGTATGAGGCAGAAGGTAAGAAAGCAGCTGTTTCTTTTATATGACATTTTTCTATGACAGCAGGTAGAAACTGAGAGGTGCAGGAGCAGCTTTTTGGCAGTAGCTTTAACAAAGGCAGGACAAAAGACTGCCTGTCCTTCCAGTCCTTGGAGTAGGACACCAGCTGAAGGTTAATAAGCCTGAGTTGCACTGGCTGCTGCAGCCACTGCCTCTGCTCAGGCTGCAGGAGTGGATGAGTAGAGGTTGGGGAAGGAGTAGGCAACCCCTGCTGCCTAAATCCTTGCCGTAGCCCTATTCTTACTATACATCTGTTGCAATTCTGTTATTAATGCGAGAGGTGTTTGGGAGGGTTTATCTAGTTCTGATAATATCACCTGTGTTTGATATTGCTGAAGCATTATTTCCAAAGCTGATAAAACACAGTGCTCAAAAAGAGTTTGGCGAGTCCAGTGGTTTAACCAACTTGTCTATGGAGAAAGTGTTTTTACACCTTTCTTAATAAAAGGTCCCAATATAAGGTGTTTCTCCACTTCCTCACTCTGCCTTCTTCCTTCTTCCCAGCCTCATGGTACACGTGTTTCCATATTTGAAAGGATTTTCTTCAAGAATCAAATACAAACACGTTTGCACATGCTCATTTTCAGTTTGCCTGCACAGCACATTTGCTTCCCTGCTGGAAAATGAGAAATATTAAAATGGAAAGAGGGACATGAAAAGACTCTCTAGTTGTTCAGCCCCTCTTGTAAGCACCCCACCATTCAGAACACAGTAGAGACAGAAAGAATGACCTCTGGGTTCTCAGGAAAAAAATTAGCAACATATCTGTAGAACAGATTTTTTTTTTTTGTTGACTTCAGTGATCTCAGTTGTGAAGTTTAATCACTCCTTCATCAGTAATACTTGATTTTTCAGCTCTTTGCATTGGTTGACATTCACCTGCAAACAAAAGGTAGAAGCTACGCAAACTTAGACTAACATTCCTAAAGGCCTGCTGCTGTCTCCTTTCACAAGAATTGATGTCTTTGTTTCTTCTCTTGAGTTAATATAATGTTCAAGAGCTGTTTGAAGATTTCTGTCTTTTCCCAGAACTGTTTCTTCAGTAATGTCTTTCTTTCCCTTGGACCAAAGTCTTGGTTTACTTTTCTTTTTCATCATAACTGGATTCTGGTCTCAGCCATGGCTTCTTGACATTTCTAGCCTACTGTAATAATCCATGGAAAATGGCACTCAGAGGAGTAACTTTGTCACTAACTGGCTGAGGACAAAGAATGTGCAGCTGCCCTCACTCTCTGATGCCCTCATGAGGACTTAATAAATACTGCAAATGAGCCTGCTGACTTAATCTTTCTCTCCCTAGTCACATTTATCCGCAACTATTTTTAAAGAAATCTGGATACAGCTGTGTCTCCCTTCTGCTTCCTCCCGCACTGAGAGCACAGCCCACGGGGTGTCTCTGTCCTCCCTGCTGCCAGCACACACTCAGTCCTTACTCAAGACAGGAGCAAAAGGCAGACTCCCTCCTTACCCTGCTGGCGATAAGTAATCTTCCCTTTGCTGCAGCCTGGGCTGACCCGACGCCTGCAGAGCAAACCTGTAACACGGCAGAATCGCAGCTAGTTAGAGGAGAGATCCTCCCCTAAGCAACCTCCACAAGACCCCAGGTACTCTCTTCTGAAGCTGTTTTTTTGTTTTTTTTTTTTCTGTTTGCAATTTAAAGTGTGCAAGCATATGTTTGTGGGTGCATACATACAGAGATCTAGGTACTAATATCCTCTCCCAGCAAAACCATTAAAGTTAATTAACACTCCTCCATGCCTTTCTTCTCCCCTCTTCATCTTACATCACTTTGCCAGGGCATCCTGAAGTGATGCAAACTTGATTCTTAATTATTTACACCAGTTTTAGTCTAGTGTTACTAAGGTGCAACAACAACAATGCAAAACTTGTATAAGTAGATAAGAGAATGAGACCCTATCACTCTTTTTATAATTTGTTTTGAATGAGCCTCCTCACAGACCACTTGGCAGGATTTCTTATTCCTTTTTTTTGCTCCCCACTTGTAGATTCTATGAACTGTGATTCTGTAACAGCTCTTGTTTAATTAGGATTTTATTTTGGAAGATAAGACACGCTTCCATGGAAGGTCAGGGATGGCTAGATTTTACACTCAGCCAATTTCCCCAAATCAAATCCATTCAAGGATAAACAATGAATCCAGAAAAACTGTGAAATGCCCTTCTAAATGTCCCTAGATATAGGCAGTGGGCAACATATGAACAGCTTCAACATTTTGCAGTCACAATATGACACATAGTCTAACAATTTTACAGAAGAGAGACTTTTATACCTCTTCAAACTTGTCTGGAATAATTTTTAAAAATTGAACTTTCTTGGCAAGACCTACTCTGCATTTCCTCAGTCCGTTTTCCATGCAAAAAGCAACTGATACTTTGAGTCTAAACAATTTCACTTTACATCAAAGATAACCAGTGAAAGATCAAAAGCGAACACAAATTTGTTATGAGGGTGCGTGACATAGGGATTTTTTTTTCCACCTGCCATCTTGAATCTCTTCACAGTACTGTTATCAAGCAGAACTGCTTGCATTAAGTTTTGCATAGAGAAAATAATAATGAAAAATAACATCTTTGTAACACTGTTATGAAGAAAGAAATTCTGCCTTCACCCACTTTTCCATTCCTTCTGTGATGACCTTCTTTTTACTTGACAACCTGGAAGCATGAAATTAAGCTTACCATGGCATAAATTTACTGTTACAACCTTGATGCATCACTAAATCATAAAAAATGGACAAAGCTAGAAGTTGTGTAATAAAAACAAATGAGCAAAGACTTGAAGAGGAATTGAACTGATTTTCTGCAAATGTAGCTTGTTCCATAGAATGCAAAGCAGTCTACAGCAAAGCCAAGTCAAAGGACAACAAACTAAGATTTGGCAGATTTGGCTGGAATTACTTTGCTGATGTTAAGTCAGGATGCAGATGTGGATGTGTCTGACAACGCAAATTGAACAAGATATCCCAGTTCAGTTTATCCTATATATATATGTCATGATACACAGAGAGACTATATTTTAGCTTGCAATCTTAATTCAGGATTCCCAAACTTTTGAGTTTTGATTAAGCTTAACAACTTAAAGATTTTATCTGTATCTGGAATAGTTGGAACTTTATAACAACTCTTTCCACTTTCATAAGAGATTTGAACAATAAATTAACATCCTTACAAACTGCTTTAGTCATTGTCATCTGGCTTGTCTCAAGCTGGTTTCCTTGTGGAGCATAAATACATACAACACTGCAGACTTGCTCCAAATCAGGCCATGACCAGTTTACCCCATCATGACCTCAAGGTGACGTGAGTTTAATCTTTGCATTAACTCTCATTCCTTGCAAGGCTACCTGTTAGAGACCTATACAATACCATTTTTTCTGATGCAATCTCTAGATTTGTAGAAATGCAATGAGATCACCAGCTGATTTTCTGCAGACTATAAATCATTTATCAGATGGCAAGAACTGACATACCTTAGTGCTGGTCTAGTAACCTAAGCATGAGATCAAAGGCTCTACAGTATTTTCCCCATGGTCTGAGCTACCTTTTCTTCAAGCTCAAAAAATCATTGTTTATGCACTGCAGTTATTACCTACAGTGGTAACACAGTTATAATACAGTATGACTTTAATTTGGAGGTATTTGTTTCCATCATATTTCATTATTGAAAAAATAGGACAGAAAAAAATACAAGTGACAAGGAAAGCAGTATCAACTGTGTAAAAAATATGCTTTTCTTAGCTGATGGCAGATCATCTTTAATGCCACCTGGCTGAGCATATAACACTTTCCAGGGATGCCATACATATGTGCCCTCAGGGTTTTGTTACTATTTCATAGGTGAGCTCTTGATTGAGACATACTAGGGCTGATTCAGCCTGCTCTGGCTTTGTACAGCAGTCTCACTGTGAGATTGGATGCTGCTTTGCTAAGAATAAGGGGTGACTTTTCTGAAGTCAACAGAGCTGCACCCACTTATGCCAAATGAGAATCTGGCTCATATTACTGTTTTAATTAGAGTCATGTCAGAGCTGCTGTTTCGTACATATTGATTAATCAAAATGATACATAAAACATATGGCTCCAACAGGAGTAGGATAAAGGAAATCATCTTCCAGTAGTCTTATCGCATGAATATTAAGTCCTCATTGCTATCAGATAATACTTACTGGAAACATATTTCAATCAGGTGTACAAAACCACAGGGATATAGTCATCACTATTAGGTTGATGCAAACAGCTGTCCACATGCGATAAATTTAATGACCTACTCCAGATGCTTTTGAAAACTGGCTCCAGAAATCCAGCAACCTGGCATTCCTCCTCCTGCCAGATCCAAGCTCCGAGCTTCCAAACTGAGCTTTTCATCTTTTAACAGTGCTTAATGATAGCTGATTCTGTAACTCCATAGACAAATCAAGAGACATGGCCCAGGACCAAAATATGCCTTCCCTGAAGAGAAGTCTAGACACATCACAGCAATTTTTATTTTGTTGGCTATTTCTTTTAGCACTGATTAATCCACCCAGGCTGCATTTTGAAGTATCACCAGAGGCAATTTACATAGGCTATTTTGTGTCCATGGTTTCTCTCCATCTTTCCAATGTCTTTTTATCAAAGAAATCACTCTGATTCTTTATCTTAACCAGGTGATGTGGCACCAAACAGCTGCTGCTCTGCCAGAGTTCCCATATTTCCAGAAATATAGAACAAAGGTCCTGACCTTTTGTGGTCATTAAAGGTAGTCTTGCAATTTCCCATACGAGTCAAGTTGTTTTGCTCCTATGCCTTTGACAGAATCCTACGTCTGATTATTGCTCTGCCTTCATAAACTACCCTCTGCTTTTCGGTTTCACACAGGTTTTATGCTGATTCCATTGAAGCCCTTGGGTGGTTTTCGCACTTTATTACTTAGCTCAGTGAAATTGCTTTTTTAAACAACTAAGATGCCACTTCTAGTGCTGAATGTGGCATCAACTTCATTCAAAGATACACAGCCTTTAAGAAAAGTAATGATGAAAAATGCTGAAAGTCCAGGGCAGTTTACTCAATAAAAAGTTATTGTGTATGTTGGAGTTTGACCAGATTGGTTTGCATCTCTATTCTTGCGAGGAGTGACATGAATTTGTTAAAGGCCCCATTCAGTTAAGAATGGACTTGACATCAGAAGGTGTAACCTGTAGGGAAGGGTACTGATGTGCTGTAATACAGCTACAATCTTTACTGCACTTCTGCATGCAAAGCCAACTGCTCCGACCTTTGATCCTGATTCTCCTGCAAAATTACAAAGGAGGCAGCTTAAGCCCTGGTCCTCCTGAGGTAAGTTTTCTGCCTGGGAAATGATCTACTGAGGTTCATTCACGGCTTCATAAACCATGACAACGGTGAGGTAAGGCCAGATGCCAGATAAAACCTTATCCTATGCTGTTATTTTTGTGGGTCTTCCTCAGTGCTAATTTCTAGGATAGACATAACTCAGACATAAATCATAAACCCATATTTTTTTCTGCATGCAGATTGGAAGAATAAACTGTTTACTTAACATTTTAGATAGCATTACCCCTAAATATCTCTACTTTCATTGAGGAAGCCTTCTGAACAAGATTCTCAAGCTACAAAAAATAACATCTGCACTATGAGCCTGCATCTCAGGAGGCTTTGGATCCAGAATGTGTGGTAAATGCCAAATCGAATGATTTATGTTAGATACAGGAAATAACCAGACTTAACAGACTGGACTGTGTCATCTGTGTCTAGTTATCCGTCTTATCATTTGAGAATTATCCAGTGACAAAGTAGTGCCACTATGAAAATATCAGGAGAAAAAACAAAGGTCCTTTCTAGGTGAAGTGAATTTGCTAATGCAATGGCAATGTAGGAAACTGGGCCCTGAACAGCAGCTGTTATTAATTTCTGTATTACACTTCATCTGAAATGCTTATGGCGCTTTGATTAAGATATAAACAGTTTGTTTAATTTGTCAGAATAAACTGAGAGGTATTTGTATCATTATGCTCACTTTCCTTTCCCATCCCACAAGGAAATGAATTAATTTTCTGGCTTTTCAAAAAATTCTCTAATCTTGGGCACCTTTTTCAAGACACTACAGACACTGATTTCATGGGCAGTTGCAAATGTGCAGCTGCTTAGGAAAATCAGGTGCCAAATCTTACCGTGCAGACAGTGCACTTGAAAAATATGGAACTAGGTGATTTGGTTGGATTGCCTTGAGAAGGGGCTGGACAACGGACTTCTCAGTCATATGTAGTCCCTTCAGCTGAGCACAGTAGAGAGTGAAAAATCTTATTAAATAATTCCGTCTACTTACAGCCCTTTACTACTGATAGACAAAAATGCATCTTTCTGTGAATTATGTATCTTTCAATGTACAAACATAATTTGTTAACGGTGAAATTAATAACAGGAATACTTTATCACAGTAGTTACACCTTTCAACAGCAGTCTCCAGCAGTCAGTACTTCAAGCTGATGAAGAAAACTGAGAGGGGAAAAAACCCCTGCTCTGCCCCAGAAGTAATCACATAAGCCAATTAGAAAAGGAAGGCTGCCAAGGCTTTGGGAGCACAGCTACGATTTCTGAGCTCCAGTCACATCAGCCATGTCTGCGTTGTTTGAATTTTCACAGCCTAGGAGAAAGGCAACTTGATACGTTACCAAATTCATATGCATGAATGCAAGGCCTTGTGTCTGTACATTTTGCTCAGATTCTCCTTGGAGAGATGTCTAACACAGTGATAGCTTATCAAAACCTATGACTATGTGATTTCAGCGAATAATTTTTGCAGACTAAATTGTGTTAAGGTAGGGTAGGCAAGGGGATAAGAGAAAACAAGATACATGTGTTAACTCAGCTTATGTGTTTTCTAATTGTTAACCATTGTCTCGGGACTGACTGCAGGTGGCGCTGGCCAGTTTAATGCATGCTGCATGTTAGTTTGCCTTCTCATACAGAGCAGGCTGACATCTCGTAAAGCTGTCAGGGTTGCTACTGTCTTTTAGAAGCAGCTCTATTACCTGGGGATGGAGCAAAGTGCTAACAAAAGGATTTCAAAAGTATAGAAGACTAATTGACATTTTATCCAAGATCGCAACGCTTTCAACAAACTTTACAAAGTGATTTATAAAGTACAAACTGCAGTCACAAATTCAAGGTCATGTATGCGTTATATTTTTCATGCATGGAAAGCACGTGGGTACTCTCACTCTGAACAAGCTCTCATTTTGGTCTTGGGGACAATGAAACCCGAAAGAGAAAACAAGAAGTCAGCGTACATCTCTTCCCCATAGATCAGCGCATAACGTGAGCTGTTACAGGCTCCAGCTACTTATTGTTATTCTTCTGTTCCAGGGCAAAGCCAGCTGGCTCAGCTTAGACAGGCTTCACTGGTGTTTTCAGCTAAAATGTTTTTCTTGCACTGCAGTAGATGAGGATCACTCACAGAACAGGCTCCTTCCCTTCTTCTGGCCCTGCTGTGGGGTGGGCAACCCCCAGCAGATATGTGGCACCAAACTAGCTGAGATTAGTAGCACCTTATACCTCTGCAGCTGAAACTGAAGGGAATATCTGAACACAGGCTAAATTGTTATACTGAGGGTCTCACAGAACAGCAGCTGCTCCTGCAGCTAGGATCACTTGTGAAAATGTAAAGCTACCATACAGACAGCATTAGAATACTGCAAGGGAAAATTACATCAAATAAGGAAAGTTCTGGCAATTTGCACCCAAAGCGAAGGTGTGGACATTTTGTTTGAGCGGGTATAGCTGCTTAAGAAGGGAGGTTTATAGTCTGTGGTTTAGCTTGTTCTTTTTCTGTTAATACAAAACTATGTTAAAAAGAATTTTGCTTCCTTTTTATTTTTTAAATGATTAACTCTACCCCATTATTTAAGACGTACTTGAGCAGCAATAGAAAGTTCAGTTTGTATTGATGTTGCAATTGTATTGTTAAATAATGACCATTACAAGCTGACTAGGGGTGGGCTGTTAAGTGGGTTAGAGGTGATTAATTATTAGGTCTTAGAGATGGAGGTATGTATATTTGATTCATTTTATCTTTGTACCAGTGAAGTTGTGTTGAATAATTGGTGGTTAGCAGCTTTGTTGCCATTTGATGAGAGAGAGAAGAAAAATATACTGACTGTGTCTATGTGAGCACAGTACAAGTGTCTTTCATTCCTCATCACAAATTGCCATTCTCTATAGTCAGCAGTTACTTGTGTCTCTGCACTGAAGTTCGTATTCATCTGCCATGAAAGGAAGGACTAGAAGAAAAGGTGTGACCTGAAAGGTCAGGCATTCCCACAGAGAGAACTCCCTCTCTGAGCTTTGCTGGTGTTATATTGGTTAGCTGCGAATTCTTAATCACAAACTACACATGCTGCTTCTTTTATTCTCATTGCTTTTAGGTTTCAATTAAAATGCGAACACAGGAAAACAAATTATTTTTTTGGGCTATATGCAGATTTCTTCATGAGAACTTCTTGAGCCTCGATTCTTTAAAGTGAGAGCTACATGCAAAAACAGACAGACAGATCCTGTTCTTCCTTGTAACAGTCCAAGGCAATCATCCAGACTGAAGGAGAAGTTGACAGAACAAATGGTAGTAGGCAGACAGATATGGCCTTATACTTGAGGTACTGGGATCAAGAGGTAGGGCATCCGAGTTCAGTCAAGATCTGATGGGGTTTTTCCCTAGGCTTCCAGAAATAATTTTCAAATCACTTAAATTTGATCTCTCTAAAATAGTGATAATATTCCCTTCCCTCTCCTTTTTGTAGGTCTTGTTTACTTGGTTGAAAGTTGTTTTGCATGAGCACTGTTTCTTAATGTACTGTTCCTATATGTACTGTGCTACATGTACTATTTCTAGCCCTCAAGGCCTTTGGGATCACTTAGGGTGTCTTATTTCTTTTGAAATACAAATAATACTCATAAAGAGAATCTGGATTACTTGGGAAAGGAAGGTATAGTGAATGCTCTGGGTATTTACCTGTTTCTCTGGCCACTGGTCAGTAGGGTCACAGGGAAGAAAGATGAGGAAAACTACAAGAGAAAGAATGGAATATAAGTCTACAAATAAGTTTACATTGAAAAAGAGACATGGATGTGGACTTGAAACACTGAGGTTGCAGGAGGGCAGAACTGAGTACAGAGTGAAAAAAAGGTGTAAAAGAAGAGACAGGACAGGAAGAAAGCAAAGAGAAATATGTAGGTGAGAAAGGAACGGGAAAAGAAGGAAGAATAAATGGGAAGACTAGGAAAGCAATATGATTTAGGACAAAATATTTGGGGAAAACAAAAACAGTACAGTGAAAGGGAGAGGACGAAAGGGGTAAAAAAAAGCATGGGGGATAAACCAAATAAACTCATAGCACTGCAATACCTTTGTTGCCAGGGCACATGCATCCAATGGACATAGGAGGTACAGAAAGCCATTGTGATCTATAATGAACTCTTTGAATCTGTAGGATGATCATTAAATACCTATATACTCATTTGTGTGACTATTTCAGGCTAGAAATTATCTTATCTTGTCACTGAAAGAACAAAAGTTTTCGCTGAAGTATTGCCTTAGACAGTGGCTTCTGCAATCATGTTTTCTAAATGAATAGAATATTTTAGCATTAAAAGGAAGGAATAGTAAATGGAGTATTGCAAAACTGGAGAAGAAAGAGCAAGAGAAAGAAACTAAAAGAAAACCCAGGTTTAAAACTGCTGGTGACATCTTGGGTAATTTTATTGGCAGGATCATTCAGTCTCTGCTGTATTCCATTAGCATGCCCCACCTCTTAGCTTTTCCAGGGTGTGTTCACAATGTTCACCTTGTTCCACTTTCAGCAACGATTACCGAACAGTATTATTATGATCAAGATAAATAAAGAAATCTATCAATTTATGTTGTATATTGTTTATAATAATTCAGATGCTGACTCTGACTACTCATTGCACTAGATTAAAGAATTGCAATCAATGTAGTGTTAGAAATTGCTTGTATTCTTCCTTCCAAAACTAAGCATGCTCCTCTTTGGTTTTAATCTACTAAATGACATTAAAATGGTCATTTGGCAAATGTCCTATGAGGCTGCTTTGTTCAGGTGACTGTTCTTGATTAGACTTGTATAAATAGCACTGAAAACCCCCTTTGTCATGTTATCTGCACTAAGTCTTGTTCTAGTTTTATGTCCTATTTTATATTTAACCATACTTAACATCACCATGAGCCTTAGAAAAGATGTCCACATTATTTACTGCTAATTCAGACTGACACTGGAGGTTTACCAGTCCTCTGTGTTAAGCAATACGGCTGTAGGTGCAGGTTCTTTATCTGGGACTGTCTTTACATAGGTAATTTAGATATTTAGAATCTTTAGAGAGCTAATGGGCTGATAATATTGCTCATTCATTCAGTAATGAGCAGACCAGAGAATATGTCCTGAATGGAACCAGAAATTATTAGTAGTAAGGTTCTAAATTGCTATTAGTTAGGGACATTCTTGAAATGGCAAAGGTTGATGACTACAGTATCAAGACCCTTCCAACCTAAATTATTCTTTGATTCTATGATAAAAGTGGCGATATTACAAGGCAAAGACTCTTTGCTCATTTCCATCTGTTACACGAGACAAGGACGTGTTTCTGAGGTCACAGGTGCAGAAAGAACAGAAGACTAAATGTATCTTTAACTGCTCATGAAATAAGTGACTCCAGTCAGCTTTTATTGTCCATGATGATACCTATCTTTCCTTCCACAGCACTAACGTCCTAACTAGACTACATCAGGACAAAATATTCTGGGCTTGTTTTAAATTGACTTCCAGATGTCTTTAATTTAAACTATGATTTGAGATAAAACACATCTGCTTTTTTGAAGAATAAGGAATGAGAAATGCATGTGGTGTAGTGTAGGAAACTTGCATAGGATTGTTCCTTCATTTGTTGTGCATATTTAGAAGTTGCTTGGTTTCTGAGACAGGAATATTAAGAAGAGAAAGTAAAGTCTCACAGTTAAAAAGTCATATGCTGAACTCAGGAATTAGGTTTTATCCTCATCTTTGTTGAATCCTGATGTGTTGCTTAGCAAGTGACTTCAAACCCAAGTGGAGTTTTCAGATGGGGTCATTAACAGTTTCTTTCTTGTTCCCAGGGTGCCCAGCATGAGACTCTCTTTCCTGATTGGCAGGAGTGTAAAATGCTCACAACTACAGCTGCAGTCAATCAGAGATGGGCTCTCAGCATACAAAATGAGATCTACTGCTAAACACTCTGAAAACTTAGGTGATACATGTCTCAGACAGCATGCTTGATGTTAGTGGCTATGTTTGACTTTTAACTCCTCTGTGACTCAGTTTTCAGTCTACAAAAAAGAGGATAATGACAGCCTTCACCTCACCTGGATTTTGAGAAGATAAATTCATTAATGTTTGTGAAGAATTTAGATATTAGTCATGAACACCACAGAAAAGTCCAAGAGGAAATGAATAGTTGCATGTTCAGAGCAGGGTTTGAATGTAATGCAGTAAATAAGGACTAAGAGCACATACTGAACAATAAGAAGAAAATCAAATATTAAAGACTTGTTCATTAAGTACACCCTGTCAATTCTGAACACTGAATGAGACAACAGTTCTCTGTAAATAAAAGCATGTGATCATGGGGTAAAGAGCTGTATCATAACGCATACTAAATTTGCAGGCACTCCCTTAATTCTGTTATTTCCTAATTGCTAATGCTTGCTCTTGAAACTTTGATAAAATTCTTCAAATTGTGCACACAATAATTTCATTTTAATGAACACATATTAATATATATATACACATTCTTTCATAGACACACACAATCACAGAGCACATCCTATCCACTAAATAAGCATAACTAAAGCAGAACTCAAGGTCTTTCTTTTAGGCATTTCTGCCTCTTTCTGTTGTTTTTCCACTTTCTTCTTACCCCTTTTCTGTGTCCAACCTAGTTCATAACTGTAAATGTGCAAGTTACGTCTAATGACTTACTACCTGAGTATAAATCTGGAAGGCTAAATAGTTAAGAATATTAATAGACAAAAGACTGGCTTATTCTTCTAAGTAAACAAATGCATTTTTCCAGACACATTTTCATCCCAATATTCCGAAATATTAACCTGGCAGTTTCCCATATTTCTCCCTGATGTATTCCATTCATTGGTTTTTATGACAGAGCCAGGTTTACATTTGCAAATGAAAAGGATTAGTTTTTTTAGGATGCTAATAATTTTTATTGCTGGACTCTCAAAGCACATTTGATGTAGGTAATAAAGTCATTTTAAAAATACAGAGCTAACAATGCTGCAAGTTAGAGGTGATGGGTATTGCATAACTGTGTTGCCATGACACAAAATGGAATGTTGAGAATGAATCACATTTATATATGAAGACAATGCTTATTTTGCATATATGACAGATACAGAAATAAGATGTGATTTTTCTTTAGAGTAGATCTGCATACTCCATGCTCTGCCCAGTATCTTAAGAAAGCCAGTAACTTATGACCAGTTTTAAGATGAGTAACCAAAATTACTTCACTGCTGTTCTGATCAGCTCTGATACCTGTTAAAGGGCAGCTTTTCAGGATGTCTTTTGGCATGTTCACTTCAGGTCTTCGTCGCAGAATCATAGAATCATTAAGGTTGGAAAAGACCCTTAAGATCATCGAGTCCAACTGTTAACCTATCACTACCAAGTCCACCACTAAACCATGTCCTCGAGCACCACGTCTACCCTTCTTTTAAATACCTCCAGGGATGGAGACTCAACCACTTCCCTGGGCAGCCTGGTCCAATGCCAGAAAGTGCAACTTTGCTACAAAACTTAGACTGAAGTGCCTAAGTGTTGACAAATGGGGGTTATTCATTGAATGCAGCTCTGAACAAATGCATAGAAAGCTGTGGAAAATATATGTAAGTAATAAACAGGGATTACACAGACATAGCATCCATTTGCTATTGTTTTAACGCAGAACCTCATATGGCTCATAGACAGGATGTAGGACCTGTACAGAGCCTGAGGATGGGAGCACAAGTTGCAGGATAGATAGTTTGAAGGTGATACTAAGTGGCCCATCTTTATATACAGAGCTAAAATGATAGCTGATGTTCCCACAACACTGAACATAAGTTTACTCAGCAAACAGCTCATTTCACTAGAAATGTGAATCCTTTCACAATCTGTGCGGCCAATTTACAAATGAAACAGTCCCTGGGACTAGGCAAATCCAGAAGAGACAGATTCAGGGGTAAACATTTCAGTGTTGGTTTAATTTTGAGACTGATACAGTGAAAGTGATGTAAAATGAATGTCAAGGTGTGACGAGTTCATCAGAAAGAATATAATTAAAGAGTGCTGATTATGTAAACAACATACCATTCTTCTCTCCTGTACAGAAAAATTGATTCCAGAGAATTAATTTTGAACAAATGCTTCTCTCTGTTACTGATTTTTCCTGACATTTATAGCCATTGATATGTTGCTGAAATTTAATTTTCTGATACACACATGACCAACCTTACTTTTTGACATGGAGAATTGCCCTTGCATTCAGACAGGTAACGTTCAGATTGTTTCTTGTTCAGGGCTCGCTCTACAAAAAATTTGGACATGAACCTCAACTAAGCAAAGCTAATTAGAAGTGGTCCAGTCACCTCTTTTAGAGAAGATATAGTGAATGGCTTAAGTCTAGGAAGCACAGATATAAGTGGAGTATTCCTTTTTATTTTCCAGCATTGATATTCAGGGCACAAGTGGAAAAAAAGAAGAGCTTAGATGCTTCGATGTTGGACAATAATTCATTTGGAAGCGCAAGAAATAATTCAGAGGTGGATGTGAATTGCAAGGAAGAGTAATGGTGTTACTGTATGTACCATGGTTCTGTACCTGAAGAAATAACAGGACTTGATCAATGATAACTCATGTAGAGGAGGGATGCGAGATGATGAAGAACGAGCAGAGGCGTCCCTGAGAGAATAATGATATCTTACCCCATGGTCCACATCGCCCTGCCCTGCAGGTGTGTTTGGATTGATGAGAGCTCCGTCTTAGGCAGTCAGTAGTAATTTAGTGTGGTAGGCCATGCACAAATGACTTTCGTTACTGCCGACAGCTTCATTACAGCAGACCCATCCTTCACTTTACCGCAGACCTTCTTCCATCAAGCTGAAGATGAATGAGGGAATGACCCAGACTCTATATGTTTGCAATATTATTCTCTCCATTATTGTTCCCTGGCCTGTTTTTGTTTGTAAATTCTACAGTTAGTTGTACCTTTAAATTGTACAACAAAGATCCAGACGCACCTTTAATGCCTTCATCTGCATGTACTTACATACTTAATGCATGTACTCCTAAAGATAAACTAACAAAAATGGAGAAGGACTTTCACATATCTTGAATGTGCAGTCTCTTCTGACATCTTATAAGAAATGATTTCCAGACCATACTGGGTCACCATGGAGTCATTTTCTTACGGGCATGGTATGAGCCATCTTTCTCTCAAACTGAGTTTCCAACCACTTTTCCAATACCTTTTCAATAGAATTAATAGGTTTCTCTAAAGCAATAAATATATCCAGACATTAGTCACCCTCCTTAATCCTCTGTGTGGGCTGTATGCCATCGGATGGACCAAGGCTGTAGTCTGCTCTGGGAATTCCTCCTTCTCATAGCAAGTAACTCAAAGAAAAAGGGAATTCATATCTTCCGTGAAAGAAAAAGTAGCACAAGGGAAGCAAGGGGGTTGCTCAGATGCTATCTGCATGCAAGGACTGCAGGAACAGAGAATGAGAAGTAAGGAATACACAAGCCAAAGCTGCATAGAACTAAATGCAAGAAATCAGAAGAAAGAAAAGTTCAAAGGTTCTTAGACTGGAACTCCCTGTCACAGTCTTCAAATGCATGAGGGTAGGTGTATTTGTTCCTGCTGGTGAAAGAGGTTTGACTAATGCTACAGGCCTGACCGAATGGTTTGTGTACTTCTATAAGCTCTCTAAAATCACTGTTTATGACAGCATTTGCTTCTGGCTGTGATCATCCCACTCAAAAGACCTGTCAATGCCAATGCAACAACTGAGATTCTTCCTGGGGTCAGTTCTAAGTCACTTGTTAAATTATTCATTCAGCTACATAAAAAAGACCCAGATACTGTACATAAAAACACTAAACCCCATAACAATATTCAGAACATTGACTGTATATAAAGTTCTATGTAAATGTCCTATCTTAGATTTGGAAGGTGTTTGAATTTATTATACTAAGGCTGCATACCAGATGAAAATGTAATTTTTTTATTGATTGCAGTCTCTCTGACTGTACTGCACTAACTAAACTTTTAAAGCTATCCCTATGGGAGACTTGGCATTGCATCATGCAAGTTCAGTACTTCTGTGTATGGATGATGTTACGTGCATTTGTCACACACTAAGTTCATTCTTACAAGGGGAGTCTGTGTGTGTGTGTGTCTGTAAAATCATGTGATAGGAACTCCATGCTTACTCAATTATCTGACCAGATATGCACTGATTGTGTTATAAAGATGGGCTGTCCATCTGGCACAGGCAGGATGAATGTGTAGCCTATGTAGAATTGGTAACTGTGGACTATTACTGTACTTCAATAGCAACTCGGGAAATATAGAATAAAAAGAAAGCCTTCCTACTCTGTCCCAAAGACCTGCAATGTGACTACCAGGTCAAAGGCAAGAGACTAGACACACATAAATGGGGTCAAATGCAAAGAAACCACTGGCACACTAGCTTGGTATAAAGTGATCACACATTAACGGCCTAATGATTATCAACAGTTATAAACATATTGGCAAAGAATAGCTTTGAAGAAATATTTGTATGATGATAATTAAGTAGCTTTGCAAATGTTCATGCAAGGGTTCTTGAGTCTGTACTCTCTCTGTTCCATATCTCTTAGGAAACAATATATAAACACTCTCTAACAAGAGGATCTAGCAAAAAAAAAAGGGCTTTATTTTCTAATTTATTTATTTTTAAAACTACATGCTTTAAAAAAAAAAAACACATAAGTACATTATGCATGATGACTTCTCTGCCAGGTGCAGAAGTGGCAAATTTCATGAGCCATCTGGACAGTTTCTTAGAGAATACTGTTGTGGAGCTGCTGGTGAATGTTCATGTAAGCAACAGCAGCACTGGGAGAAATAACTGGCGTTATGTGGAAAAACCGCAGCTATGAATGAGACAGTTGGCATAACATTCATTTCAGGTACTTGGTGGAAGGGTAATAATCAGGGGCACACTACAAAATCAAGGAGCAAATTAGAGCCTGGTGCTTTATGCTGAGGAAAGCATAGGGACAAAAAGTCTGTATGATTGGTGTACACGGTTAATATAAATTTACTTTAAAAAATAAAATATCTAAATTGGCATCACAGAAATTCTTCATATTAAAATTTCATGTTTAAATGGGGAGAATATTATGTGATGTCTTGACTACATGATCAGGAGGGGAATGATGACTGCACAATACTGTGAGTGATAAGAGAGCCTGCAAGGGCTGAAAACGCAGCTGTAATGAGACCTCCACTTTCCCCATGAATGTTAGCTAACTGTCAAGGTAAGGCACTATGCAGAAATTACATTCTTAGAAATCACTGATGAGTGTCCCTTGAAGCAACTATCTTCAAAAGGAAGAACAGTAACCACAGATATTCAAATTCAGCAACCTTATAGAAGTGAAAAAAAATCACTACAGTAAAATTTAACTTCAAAATGGGAACTATGTGGTAACCAGGAAACTATTTTAAAGGGTGAAGGGGAGTAATCAAAAGGGTAAAAGGCCTTCAAGAGTATTTAAAGACACCATATTGCAGCCTCAAAGTAAATGTTTATCCCTATCAAAAAATAGTTTAAATGACCAAAAAGAAGCAGTGTGGTTAAACAACAGAGGGAAACAGGCAATTGTAAGTAAAATGACAGACAAAACTGGTAAAAACCAAAAATTGTATCCAAAGGTGCAAAACAGAAAATGCACAAAAAATCTGATATGTGAAATGTAAAAACATAATAAGCTATGTCAAAACTATTCTGAGAAGCAAGCTGCTAAAGGCATGGAAATTGTTAATACAGTCTTTGTAAAACACATGAAAACCAAGCATCCTCCCCAGGTCTGTAGGGCTAAGCTATGGAAGAAGCACTGGAGGATGCTGTGGCCATAGCAGAAAGGCTGAAAGAACTACTTACAATAGTGTTAACCACATGGGAGCTTAGAGAGGGTGCTGCACTGAAGCCTTTACTTATAGGTGACGAGTCTGAAGAACTCTCTCAAAGTGAAGTGTCAGCAGAAGAGGTTTTAGAACAGATCAATAAACTGTATGTCCTGGTTTCAGCTGGGATAGAGTTAGTTTTCTTCTTAGTAGCTGGTAGAGCGCTGTGTTTTGGATTTAGGATGAGAATAATGTTGATAACACACTGATGTTCTGATTCTTGCTGAGTAGAATTTACACTAGTCAAGGACTTTCCAGCTTCCTGTGCTCTGCCAGGTGGATAGGAAGCTGGGAGGGAGCATAGCTAGGGCAGCTGACCCAGACTGGCCAAAAGGCTATTCCATACCATACGACGTCATGCTCAGTATATAAACTGGGGGAAGAAGAAGGAAGGGGGGGACATTGGGTGTGATGGCGTTTGTCTTCCCAAGTAACCGTTACGCGTGATGGAGCCCTGCTTTCCTGAGGATGGCTGAACACCTGCCTGCCGATGGGAAGTAGTGAATGAATTCCTTGCTTTGCTTTGCTTGTGCGCGCGGCTTTTGCTTTACCCATTAAACTGTCTTTATCTCAGCCCATGAGTTTTCTCACTTTTACTCTTCTGATTCTCTCCCCATCCCACCGGGGGGGAGTGAGTGAGCGGCTGTGTGGTGCTTAGTTGCTGGCTGGGGTTAAACCACGACAGTCCTTTTTGACGCCCAACGTGGGGCTCGAAGGGTTCGAGATAACGGCAGATTTAATTGGAATGTGCTAGATCGAAGTTATAGCAGGTATTGCTGTTTAGGTATTAATCGGCAGGCTTCTGTACTTGCCATGGGGCTTGCTTGCCTTACTGTATGTTAGAGTCTAGTGCTCGTTAGTGGCTGCTTTTTGCTTTTGCTGCTTGCTGAACTGCTTATCATCTTACTCTGCTGTGCCTGGGAACATTTTGATAACAGCAATGGCCATGCGCCTGGGCTGGCAGATGGCCAGGGCATCGCTGCTGTTTCTGTGCTGCTGTACTGGACAGGCTGGAACTCCAGTGTGAACTCGAGTCGAAGGGACTGTGACCTGTGGATGAGTCCATGCGGGAGCAGGACACCCTGAAGCGTCTGTGGACATGGATAAGCCCATGCCAGAGCAGGTATGTCTCGAAGCATCTGTGGCCATGGTTATGTCTGTGCCGCAGCAGACATACCTCTTGAAGGGATTGTGGCCCAAGGATAAGTCCACGCTGGAGAAGGTACACCTCGAAGCATCTGTGGCTGTGGATAAGTCCATGCTGCAGCAGGTACACCTTGAGGCATCAGTGGCTGTGCATGAGGTCATGCCGGAGCACCTCAAAGCGTGTGGCCATGGGTAAGGCCATGGTGGAGCAAGTTTACTTCTGAAGAGACTGTGGCTGTGGGCAAGGCCACGCTGGAGCAGGTATATCTCTGAGAGCATTGTGGCCCATGGAGAAGGCCATGCAGGAACAGGTGCACCTCTAAGTGACTGTGGCTGTGGATAAATCCATGCCGCAGCAGGTATACCCCTGGAGAGACTGTGGCTCATAGACAAGGCTCCACTTGGAGCAGGTAAACCCCTAAGGGACTGCAGTCTGTGGATAAGTCCAAGCCGGAGCAGGGGCAAGGGGAGGAGTCCATTGCAGTGTTAAGCCCAATGGTCTGGTCCAAAGGGGCCAGGGGTGGAGATTGTAATGGAAATACCTTTAAATTGCTGTAACCCAGGATTTGAGTTGCATGTTATGGGAACTACTGTAGCAGGAACCCCTTATTGCTAGCCAGGCTAGGAGCAAGGGGAGGAGTTCCTTGCAATGTTAATCCTGACCCAAAGGGGCCAGGGGTGGAGATTGTAATGGAAATACCTTTAAATTGTTGTAACCCATGATCTGAGTTGCATGTTATGGGAATTACCATACCAGGAACCACCTGAACCAATGGAGAAGCAGCCTTACAAAAAGCAGTGCAAGTGCTGCAGTGACCCAACCTGAGCTGGCTTTGGTGCCCAATAACTCCACGCAACACACCACCTCTCCTGTCCTGAGTGACCACCATCACAGATGGAGCCCAAAGTCTCGGACTAAATGAACTCAATGGACATTATGTGGACATTTGTGGATGTTTATGGACATTTTACAGACATTTTACAGGGGTGGTCCATAAAATAAGTGGGGTGGTGGTTAATGAGGATGTATTGGATAAGGTGGGACCTGAGCATGAAGTAAATGGTATGGAATAAGGGGTGGATACTGTCCTGGTTTCAGCTGGGATAGAGTTAGTTTTCTTCTTAGTAGCTGGTAGAGCGCTGTGTTTTGGATTTAGGATGAGAATAATGTTGATAACGCACTGATGATTTGGTTTTTGCTGAGCAGAGTTTACACTAGTCAAGGACTTTCCAGCTTCCTGTGCTCTGCCAGGTGCATAGGAACCTGGGAGGGAGCATAGCTAGGACAGCTGACCCAGACTGGCCAAAGGGCTATTCCATACCATATGATGTCATGCTCAGTATATAAACTGGGGGAAGAAGAAGGAAGGGGGGGACATTGGGTGTGATGGCATTTGTCTTCCCAAGTAACCGTTACACGTGATGGAGCCCTGCTTTCCTGAGGATGGCTGAACATCTGCCTGCCGATGGGAAGTAGTGAATGAATTCCTTGCTTTGCTTTGCTTGTGCGCGCGGCTTTTGCTTTACCCATTAAACTGTCTTTATCTCAGCCCATGAGTTTTCTCACTTTTACTCTTCTGATTCTCTCCCCATCCCACCGGGGGGGAGTGAGTGAGCGGCTGTGTGGTGCTTAGTTGCTGGCTGGGGTTAAACCACGACAATGTATAATAACAAACACTGTAAGAAACAGATGGTATTAACCCAAGAATTCTCAAAGTTGCTGCTGAACTACTAACTGCTTTGGGTGAACTATTGAATAAATTAGACTTTATACCAGAGAAAGAGCAGGTGGCAAGCCTAACGCCCATTTTTAAAAGGACCCTGTGGGCTGCGTGCGGTTGGGGAATAAGCAGCCTGTGAAATCTACAAACAAATAAGTCTGATTTTCTTATCAACCAAATTGACTGAAGCTGTGATAAAGAATAAAAATAATAAACATGGATAAATGTGATATTCTCAGGAAGAGTCAGTAAAGTTTTTCTTTAAAAAAACAGTAATCTATGCTGTGCAAATTAAGCTGAAATCTTTGGGCATGTGTCATCCTCTTGATATAGTGCATTTTGATTTCCAAAAAGCTTTTGATGATGCTCTTGCCCAAAAGTCTGTTGGTCTTAAAAGAACATAGTCTCATAAAAAGAGAGACTGGAAGAGTATGTGAAAAACATAAGATCACAAATGAATTGAAGATGGTGAATAGGGCATGATTATGCATTGATTTTTATAACACAAGGAATGGAGATTATTAAGTGAAATAGCCTAACAAGCTTGAAATAAAAGAAAGCAATTGTTTACTCAATGTGTAATTCAGTTGTTGAATTCACTGTCAGAGAATGAAGAGACCAAAATCATTACAGGGTTTAAAAAGTGGCAGGAAAAAATGATAGAGGGTAGGCACACCATGAGCTATTAATCTAAAATGTGGATTTAATCACTGAGTTAATCTTTGGTCTATATACCATGGCCTAGGAAGGTATACACTTGCCTCCTTTTCATATTCTTTCCATAAGCATCTTCTTCTGGTCAGTGTCAGAGACAGGATACTGTCAGCTGCAGCTATTCTGATGTTCCTCTAAATATTTTAAAATGTCAATATGGAAAACAAGCTTTATAAGGTGCACTTTATGTCATAATATTAAATATTGTATGACTAAAAAGAGTAGAGAAAGTGACAGATATGCTATGGAGAAAAGCTGCTACTAATTTTTGGTTTAACTTTTATTAAAGCTTGAAAAATATGTTAATTCAAACCAGATATAGAACTGATATAAGCAGATTTAGTATCATTATCTCCAAAGATATGTGGGGAAGATTTGTCTGAAAGGATGGCCTTGCAACTAGCGTATTAGATTGGATTTGAATTCTTACCAAAATCCTGGCTGATGCATTGCAAAGATTCTCCAGGCTTCTCTGTTTCCCATCTGCAAAACTGGGTGACCTCCCACAGTAACTCCTGACTTCCAGAGTGTTGTAAGCATAAGCACTTGATGTTTCAAAGCACCCAGAAAATGTGTTTGAGAAGGCTCCTAGCAAGTTGCAGTGCCATTAACCTTTGCAATTTGTTTACAAGCCTTCAGCCAGTTTTCAGTTCATGCAACAAAGGCTTACATCCAAGCCTATCTGAATTAATTCTTGTAAGACCTTGTGAGGTATTGAATCAATATCGTGTTTACTGTTTAACTTACTCATTGAAGAATATTTTACATTAATATAGCTCTTCTCAAGCTGAATGGTCCTGAAGTGCTTCGCAAACTATGTTAATACAACTGCGGCACTAAAACACTGCACTAGCAGAAAGCGTATAGAGAGAGGAAAATTACAGCCAAGGACAACAGGGCAAACTATTTCTGTTACAAGAAACTGTTTCAAAACCTTACTGCACACTGACTGCAGTTTGTAGAGAGAAATCCTAGAATAGTCTGTTACTGATAACAGTGCTGCCAAAGCAAGAGGGAAACTGAAATATCATGGGGCACTCAGGAATCACATGCCTCTCCTGGACTCCTTTTTACTCCTGTGGTATCATGTTCTTCTATTCTCTTCTCTTTACTTTTGGATGTGATGAGGCTAATGTAGCTCTGAAACTATCCTGTAGCCACATCATCCCCAAAAGTGTTTCTCAGCTTTGTGGAGGTTAGATTTGCTTCAGAATCTCTGCCTTGCTGCAAAGCTTTGGGGAATGGTTTAGCTTTCATTTAAAAAAGGGCTGGTTCTTCTGCCAAGTAGGAGGCTGTGGTGCTGGGAGGCATACTGCTCTTGTGATCAGGTTCAGTGCCGCACAACAAGTGCAAGTGTGTGACAGTGAGATCCAGGATTTCTCCAACATACCACTGACTTCAGGACTCTTTCCGTGCTGCTGTAACCTGTTCAGGTACTGTAGGCAAGTCTCTGATATTTGGTTTTCTATCTCCCATAACCTGGGACTGCCAGCATCTGTCTTCTGCTCTGCACCTTCCCCTCAACGGGTCTTGGACCAAACTGCAGCGTTTATCTCCTTTTTGAGGCATTCGTAGTCAGGCAACTGGAAGGAATGAAAGAGGTGGAGTGTGTGCAGTGGGGAGTGAGGACTGGGGAAGGGTATACTGGATATGCATCTTGTCTCTGCTAAGCATCTCATCTCTCTTGAGATCAGAGATTAGCAACAGAGAGAAACTCACCATTTCAAACCCTCCTGGGCAAGCAGAGAAGATCCAGGTCCTCAAGCTCACACTAACGGAGTCTTCACTGTCGCAGCCCAGGCTCCAGGGTTACATGGAGAATGGAACCCCAAGAGCCTGTTCATCATGAAAGGTAATTGCTGAATTGTACATCCATGGTTCTCCATTGCAAAGTGCCACCATGGTGGTGGTGGGTGTATGTCAGAAGAGTGGGACTGAACGCTGTTTCAGAATTTGAGTTCTTGCCTCAGACTTTGCTTCCCTGCTGCTGTTGCGTAGATGGCAGTCATTTACCATGAAGTGAGACAAATGTTGTCTCACTTTCTAAGTGAGAAACTTAGGACTTTCTAAGTGTGCCAGTGTTACTAACTGTACTATGTTCTTTGATGGCCCTGTTACTAAGACTGCAGTGGCTACTTAAATTTCACGTGCCAGTTTTCTTATCTGTGTCATTTCCTACCTACTGGAAAAATTCTTTCTCTCCCATTGACACTGGATTTACATAGCTGACCAGTGGAGGAGAAATGCTGCTGACCGTGCTCTCTTCCCCCATTCTTTCCAGAGTCACTTGCAAAATTTCTTCTGATTTCAGAGAAGCCAAAAATCTCAGCCTGATTTTATCTCATGACATAAAGAAATTTCCTTAGGTCTTGAAGTCAAGGATGGCTACACATGACCATTTTTTTCAAAGGTTTAAGACAGATGTAAAAGCTAGGTTATGTACATGCAATGCCATCCAAAGTTATTTTCTGCTTCATGGGTTGTTTGTTGGAATTTGCCTGGCAGGAAGAAGCAAGCTGAGCTTTTTAGGATTTATTTTTTTGTATATAATTAGAATAGATTTTTATTGAGATCAAGTTTGAATCAGTTTCCCAACAATAATCTGACAGAACATGAAGTCCTGAGAACTGCAATGCAGGAAGAAGCAAGATGTGAATTATAAGTAGCAATGCCCCAGTTTTCTGCCCCCCAACAAATCTCACTACTAACCTTTGCTGCCCATAAAAAACCTGCCAACTCAAGAGGCTTACTTTGACAATAGGAAAAAAGAAAAATAGCTGTAATGATTCACAATGGATAGTTATCATTAGCTCCTAAGAAAATAAGGATGTAGTATGTAAGTTAGCAAAAGCTGCTTTTCCAAGATAGATTCATTTTGCTATTGCCAAAATTTGACAGTGGTAATAATTCCACGAGGCACAGATCATCTTTTTGTTCTGTGCTTACAATATCCAGCACAATGAGGTCCTGATCCACATCAGAAAGTCCTTGATCCTACCAAACTATAAATAAAATAATTATAAACCATTGCTTTTCCTTTTCCAGTTTCTTTGATCGAAGCATAATGAACATGCTGTTCTGAATTCATTCTCAAAGTGCCCCTGTGAGAGCTACTGAAAGAAAATGCATTGGTTTTTACTGAAATTTTTATTGGAATTTATGTTTTTGGATTTCAGCTTTTGTTGTTACTTTTTAATGAAAATGCATTCCCTCTACCTTTTCTTTCTCTTTCTAAGAAGAATATGAAGCAGTGGGAGAAGTAGGTTGAGTAGAAAGAAAGTGAAAAAAAAAAAAGAAAGGACTCAGCAGAGCTTCTGCTGAGATCAGAAGTGGAAAACCAGTCATGGTCATGTTACCTTCAAGCTATTCTTTGCCCGAGTTACTTTAATACTGGACTGTCCAACTTACACAGGTGGGGCAACTCTGTAGCCCAGCAGCAGCTGCAAGAACACAGCTTGAGATGTGCTCTGTTCTAGTCACAAATTAGCATCTTAATTCATGTGGACATTGTGACCAGACCTAGACGACAGTGAGCATAGTTCCCTGTGTGCACATGAACAGCTGTTGCTTGTAAATGGCCTCTCCATAAATACATGTGGCTCTCAGCAGCTACTGTCTAATCTATAGGGTTTCTGGACCCTCCAGATTTCTGGATCTAGGAAGATTTCTGGCCATGTTCAGACTCCATATGACACCTGAGGTGCACTTTGTTCTTTTCTGTTGCCTTCTTACCCTCAGCAGGAAACCCAGTTGTACAGGTCTCTTTGTCCCACTCACTGAACTGGATGACAAAGCCTTCGTGTAAATATATATACATATGTACATGGATGCTTCTGGGTTTTTTATTATACAGAAATCTCATAACACGGGTAAAGTTTAGATCAAATGTGAAACAATTCCACATAAAATTAAAAGCAAATCACTTTTTTCCTGCTGTTTGGCTTAAAAGGAAATTAACTTAATTGAATATAGACAGCTCTATTTTGCAAAAATATTACAGCCAAAGGTAATTTGTTTTTGGAAAATATTTTAGCAGACCATTTCAATTTCAATGAGATTACTTACTGGAAAATTAAATACATTTTCTGTTAAATGTAATAATGACTTCCATTGTCTGGATTGCGCAGGTAGAACTACAATATAGTTGTGCTTAATACAATTAAACACAGTCTCTATTAAAAGTAATAATGCAGTCTATTGTCTACATTACTCAGGCAGAACTACAATACAGTTAAGGTCTTATATCTAAGTCACTCAGAAAATACACGTGCCTTATTACATCCTCATTCTGAACATTACAATCTTACAGGTCTCCAGGCTAGCATGTCTTGTTTGTCCTCTTTCTAGTGAACCCCTGTTGTTACCAGCTAGTCACAGACTTGCGCAAAGTAAATTTAGTGCTTTTATCCCAGTTATTAGTGGACTCAAATCAGCAAGCTTTTCAAAGCTCCCATACCAAAGCATTTCTCCTAAGTTTTTACCATCTCTCATGCTATTTAGCTAGGGATATTAATACTTAAATATCTTTTAAAGTGCTCCAACAATCCTCCAAAGCTCCAGAGGTAACCCAGTGAAAACTGCTATATACTCTGGTTAAAAAAATATTTCTATTTTATAATTACAACCATTTAAGTGATTTCTAATGCCTGATAACAGAAACTGGGTGTTATTGACTGGATATATTGACTGGAATATGTAACTTATGCTTCTTGAGAAAGCACTGCATGTTAAAAATTTTGGTAGTGTCACTGGTTTTTACAACACAAAACCAGAACCTTGAGGAAGAATGGGAATAGAAACGAAAAAACTGTGAAAAGAAACGAGTGTGATTTTGGTAACAGGTTGTGTCTAACTGAGCAAATATTCAGTGTGCCTTATTGAAAGATCACCTTTAATAAGCTTTACTTCTCCTCAAAAGATCAGGAGAAAGGATGGGCAGATGAGGACAGGAATCTACAAATGTGAGCAAAGATGGTGGAGACAGAGTAAAGAGATGTGACACAAACAGGTAGTGTAAATATAAGCGAGAAAAATTCCTGGAAAATTTCTTGGTATGGCTCAGAAACTTTCTGTGAGCATCAGATTAGTCCTGGTGACCTGTTTGGCACCATTTCTTCTAGAAGCAGAACTAACCCTTGTACAGAAGGGCGGATCTGCCAAAACTGTTCTCTTAATTTATTTTGACTGATCATCTAAATTTTATTTTTATTTGTTCTTCCTGTTCCTGAAAGTGAATTTTCTCTCACATATCCACCCAAAGATACAGACTCCCATTCCCCTTGACCCTCTCTACTTTATTCCTAGTATTCTGTTACTTCCAGAAGGCACTGAGGATCACACTGATATGGAATCAATGCACAGCTGCATTGTCTTGTAGTTCATTGTGTTAGCTTCCAGCACAACTTTGACTAACTATGGAAACTTAAACTTTTAAACATTTTGAGTAACATTTTAGCAATGGACAGGATTGTCATTAGTAGCTCTGAGGCCTAGGTGGTAAAAAGAGACTAAACTGAAGGCAGAATTTTTGGTTCCAGGCGTTTACTGCCTTGTTTTTTATTCCACCTCACAACTCTACACCTTTCACTGATCTCTTCTGCTCCTGATCTCTGCCTTTAGAGAACTAGCTTTTGTGAGGGGTGGATGGGTGTTTGTAAAGTAGGGTTATAGAAACCTGCCAGAAGAAAGTACTTCTGGATGTACATGGATTATAGCTAGTTCAATTTAGAAATTACATAAAACCTGATGCAAGGATGTATTAACTCTTAGTAGTAGAAATATTTTTTTGGGTAACTCAGAAAAATGCTGATCGAAAGTTTAATGTTTTAACAGTGTCTGTGATACAAGGGGCTTCTACTGCACTGTACGTACCTGTCTGGCACTACGTCCATTTTAGCATTTCAATTCGACACTTGGATTTTGTCCCATTGGAGATAATTACAGTTATTTTCATTGCAATAATGCCTGGAGATTTCAATCAAAATTAGAAAGCTTTTGCCAGGTAGTATAAAAACATATGACAAGGCATAATTCCAACCCTGAGAAGTTTACAATTCAAACAGACAGGATGTACAATGGGAAACCTATTTGCATCTGCAGGCATCCAAACACCAGATCTTGAATACCAGACTGTAAGTGGCTTGCCCAAATGGAAGTGGGGATTGAAAATACTTTTCCGGAGTTCCTGGCAACTCTTTAAAAGAAAAAACGTCTCTTGCAATAGCTGCAGTGTGAAGAATTATTTGCAGTTTTCTACTGACAAAACTAAGTTCTAATTTGCTGCCATTATTTCTCTTGTGTTTCAGAACTGGCTCTGTCCCACTCTCAGGACTCACAGATACTCCTGTTGTATTCACTTTGATACTAAACCTCACCCCAGACCTATAACTTTCACTGCTATCCTAATACTCCCCATATACTTTAACCTTCCAAAGTACTATTAACCTCAACTAAAAATCCTCAGTTTCTTATCTTCTAGGGCTCCAAAGGATCTAAAGATGATATTAGGATAGTGCAACTAATTTTCAGCATGAATGAATAATGTAGATGTACACCTAACCCTTAATTTCAGTGATCAGTATCAAGGCAAAACCAGCTATCCAAAGGCAAGACATTCAGTACTTATGCACAGCTCAGGTTTTATGCACAGCTGTCCAAAGGTAAGACATTCTGTACTTGCACAGCTCAGTTTTAGCAGCTCCCTGCACTAAACAGTTTTACAGGAATTGTAAAACTTTTACAGGAATTTACAGGAATTTGAGGACTGAAAAAGACATAACAGGAAATAAATATTTAAAGCCATACACCATTTCCAATTGGCTAAATTACTCTAAGTGGTAATTTCATATCCAACAGAAAAAAAAAGAATAAAAAATTCAAAGCCTTTTGCACTAGACCTTAATGTGTCCTTCTGTGCATCATAAAAGCAGAATTATTTTATTACTGATTAATCACAAGGAGACTGAGACCAAAGCACTGAAGAGTTTCTACTTCTCCTAATCACAGGACTTCCACCCTTGAACTTCACATTGTGGCATATATGTTTCTGTGTTTTGTTGGTTTTTTTTAAATCTGATTCAGTCTTTTGTCTTTGAATGTAACAAAAACAACAGCTGATTTGCTTGCAGAATGCTTTGCATTTTTGAGATGTCTACAGACATTGCCAGGAGAAATTAATCATCTGATGGCCTTTGTCCCATAAGACTGTAGCTGCAAGTCAAGCTCTCCAAAACCTGAAGTAAATCTGAGAATCTTTGAAAGGACAGAGTTATAAAAATCAGGGTTATAAATAAAAAAAGAGCCCCCCAAACGTTATCTCTTATCGGCAATGCAGCCTAAATCATTATAGCAGTCTTTGCAGTAACATGGAAGGAATGATTGTGGTGAGGCAAAAAGGAAGAAGGCTTTGCCTCTCTTTGTAGTGGGCATTTATCTAGCCTTATTACTACATCTCCTGACCACACAACAGTTGAAATATATTTATTCACCCAGTGCTAGTGAAAATAGAAGCTTGATCTATCAGGAAGCTCTGTGAATTGCAGCTAGTCACAGTGAAAATGCAGATAGTTGAAGACCTAGGCTAGTGCAGTAACTTTTGAATAATTCTTTCTTTCT
This sequence comes from Nipponia nippon, assembly GCF_047370975.1. Lineage (NCBI taxonomy): Eukaryota > Metazoa > Chordata > Aves > Pelecaniformes > Threskiornithidae > Nipponia > Nipponia nippon. The sequence goes on along the minus strand of NW_028262291.1, from coordinate 25,168,582 downwards.
CATGAATAATCACAATTACCTCTGATCATGCCATTTTCTCTCTCATGAGGGAGAGGACCACATTAAAGCAGTGGTACTATGGCTAATCTTACAGAGTCTGCCCCAATTTCTCAGTAACCTTCCAATAGCCAGGGAAGGCAGATAGCCTGGATGCTGAGGCCTGGTAAGGATGATTTATTTGTCACCAGCAGAATTCTGACACTCGCATCTCAAGAGTTAACTGTAACAAAGGATAACAATGGAGCAAACCTATATGAGCTTGGCTTCCTAACATTAGCTATCCAGATGCTCTGAAATTAAAATTCTATCCAGCCATCTATTCCTATGATCCCCGCTCAAAACATAATACTGGAGTAGTAAAATAGCTTCTGTTTTAACATACTGCAGTCACACAAATATTTTACTGAAATATTCTCCTCCGAGGCTGAAATTCTTCATGTATATGCATCAGCCCAGGACTGTTCACAAGAGTATTTTAGGAAATGGTTCCTTGTAAGCAGACCAAACTGGTAGATGAGAGAGGATGAGTGTAGGTGAATAGAATACCCGAAATTTGTTTTCATTACCTGATATTTGTTATTTATTATTCATTTACTCATTAAAAAAGTTGCAGCCACTCACTCAGAAACAGGTAACATTCCAGGTAATTTAGGTGGTAAAATCCACTGCAAACACTGGGCAGTGAATTCTTGCAGGCATAGCTCTTGGGCTGTAGCTTGTTTTATGGACCCTTTGCTGAATAGTCACTATTAGTAGAGACATTCACAGATGTTATGTGCTTGCTTTGAAACAGGCATGAACAAAGCACAGGAAGAACACATTGAATTATTCACTATGAACACATTCCCAAATCAGCTTTGCTGGGGAAACGTGCTGCAGTTTTAGAGTATGCTTTTTAGTGAGAATCTAGTGAAGCAACATCACCCTACACAGGTTCAGCTGCACACTCCAGCAGAGTGAGGGCCAGACTCATAAGCTGCTGGGACACTTTCCCTTAAAGAGAAATATTTCTGCACTGGGCAGAAGAGTAAATTAGGTTGGGTTTTTTTGTTTGTGTGTTGTTTTTTTTTTCTGTTCTCTTTTTTTCTGTTACCACATTACAAATTATTTAGATTTAGGACCTTTCTGTCATATTTTGTCCCAGCTTATATATGGCCATAGGCTCCATATGGTTCTTCAGGACTTCCCCTGGTTAAAATACAGCTGTTGAAAAAAGAAATTCTTTCTCTAAATAGGCAGGAACAAATGTGGGGTCTTAATGAAACAGGACTAGTGAGTGATGGAAAGCAAACACTGAATTAGACACAGGGCCCAGATTCTGTGCTATAACCTCATTTCAACTTGGTTCAGGTGTAAGGACTAGCAGGAATGAAGCAGAGAAGGCGTAAATCTTTTGCAGGCCCCTATTTGGATCAGATAGATATCAGCCTAAGGGAGAAGATTTGTGCATTGCCAGGGTCCGGTTCAACGTGAAGCCTTGTTTGTTTCTCCTCAAGGGGCTTAGAGCTGCTGGGAATAATCCAAATGCAGAGTATCCCCATGAGTTAGCTTAGCTTTTAGGGAGTCTTTGGGCTGCTCTAGCTCAGGCCTGATTGCTCATAGTTCAATTAGTAATCAGAGAGAGGAATTTCTGGCAAGTCCATTATACCAGCTCTTAACCACTAGCAAAAGAAAAAGCTTAAAGTTGCTCTTAGGAGTCTTGGAACAGACCTCACCTTGAATTTTGGCTTACCTATCTCTTTCCTGATATATATATATTGGTAAAGATTTTTGAAGGTGCAGGTAGGTGGGCGGGAGGCGAAGGCCTATTCCCCTGTCCCTCGAGTCCTCTGCCAAGCAGGGGATATCATGGTGAAAGGATTAGTAGTGAGGTGGGGGTCAGTCTCTTCTCCCAAGTAACAAGCAGTGGGACCAGAGGAAGCAGCCTCAAGTTGAGCCAGGGGAGGTTTAGATTGGATATTAGGAAAAATTTCTTCACTGAAAGGGTAGTCAGGCACTGGAACAGGCTGCCCAGGGAAGTGGTTGAGTCCCCATCCCTGAAGGTATTTAAAAGATGGGTAGATGTGGTGCTTAGGGACATGGTTTAGTGGTGGACTTGGCATTGCTAGGTTAACGGTTGGACTTGATGATCTTGAAGGTCTTTTACAACCTCAGTGATTCTATGATTCTATGATTCTATGAAGTGGCAGACAGAGAAACATCCGGTGCAGAAAATTAAATAGGATTAGAAAGCAATGGAATAACCTCATGGAAGAAAAATCCATCAAGGACCATTGAAAACAAAGATGGCATCCCTAACTCAGAAAGTTTCTGAGCTGCAAACCCCTCAATACTGCTACCATATCTCTGGTATATGTTACATTGCAATTGCCCTGCTGTTATATTCTGCTCTAGGCATGTATCTAGGCCACTGTTGCAGATAAGGTACTGGGCTGGCTGGACTTTTGTTCTGACTCATTATGGACATCATTATTTTTGTGTGACAAAATCTCAAATTTCAATGATATTGCTGTCGACATCATTGCTATGGAAACCAACTCTACTGCAATTTACTGACTACACTTTTAAAATACATTAGTGATGATGCATTTGCATCAAATCTCATGGAAATCAACCAACACCTTTTGTATTTTTTTTACACTTCTGTGGAATGATCCAGCAATGAGGAGCTGTCAAGCTTTACTAGTGACTGGCAAAACATGCAGAAACTTTATATGAGCTCCATACTGATGAAGCTCTGATATCTGCATAGGGCCATCGGAAGAAACAATTTGTTTTTTATAGTGCAAGACACAAGAGATGAACGCTCAGGGGCTGTTCAGCCCAGAGCCTGTTTCTTCTTCTCAGGAGCAGCTAGGAACAGGCAGAACATGAGTTCTCCAGAAGTAGCTGCTGATATGACCACAGCAGCTATTAGATTGCTGCGACTGTGGTTTTGTGCTGGGAATCTCACTACTTGGAAGAACTTCACATCTAACAATACCATCTGCCTCCACAGTCCCTTTGGTGCCATTGCTTCTAATGGGATTACAGCAGGGATAGATTTGTTCCATAGAGTTTATGCTGAACGTATCACTAACTCAAATATTTATTTCAGACACTTCTTCAAAACCTTCTGTGCCTGCTGACAGCTGTCTCAGTGCTCAGGGTCAGTGCCTTTGTGCCTTGTAAGTCCTGAAGGAGACACTTCAAGGTACTGACCTTCTTTTTCCAATGAGATTGCTGTGGTGTACATACATCCTCCTATGCACGTGAAAAACCAGGCATCGTCTCTTCTCTTCCTAGCTGATTAATGGTAAGGATACATTATCAGAGCTAATAGGAATCAAATGAAGAAAACTAGTCAAGTGAAACCCTGTAAATTGGTTTCTGTGCTTTCTCCATCTCTTCTAATACCTAATGCCAGGGATTTTCATTCTTGTCCAGCCAGGGCTAAAAGGCAAAGGATTAGAAAGTAAATAGCTCCCACATCTGCAACAGGGAAGCAGTCAGCCGTTTCATTGGCCCATTTATTAGCAGGACAGAAATGTAAATCTACATCACAGAAATGTTTTTTTCCTCCTGTACAACCTGTCATTCTTCTTGGAAAAGTAGATGTGCATACTAGCTTTCCACCTATACATCTGTGTCTGTGTGACTCTGCATCTTTATTATTCTCTGCCCTGAGCTATATGACCTTTACTGAGGTGAAATTATCAGTTTTCAATGGGAATTTTGCTACTGGAAAGCAGACAAGATTTGACCTGTTCCTCTTGGATGTCCTATTTCACTTTTTTTAATTTTTAGTTTAAAATTCCTAACAGTACTCTCTCTGCTGTACTGCCAGGTGGCAAAAGAGTCCTGCTTCAGGTGGCAAGAGAGTCCTGCTAGCATAGGCTAGGTGGTGTTGTTCTGAAGACCTAGTTTTCAGACCGAGAAAACACTGGGAGGCAATGCTTTGTCTATCCTAGCTTTCCATCAGTAGTTGCCAGTGACTACCAGTGGTGAGAAATCTTATAGGGGAAAGCTGGGTAAAGAAAGAGCAGTGCTCCTGGCTCTACTGATATCCAGACAATATGTCACTGCCACGACCTGCTTTCCTTGTTGCCTTCCCCTTCTGTCTCATTCTCCAATCATCTACCACACAAATGAATTTGAAAATTCTGTAATTGCTGTTAAATTTCCATGACAAAAATGCACTAGAGACCAAGTGGAAGATGAGAACTATCAGTCTCCTGTAACAGAACAGATAATGATAGTGATCTTTGCAGCTGTACTGTTTCCAAAGATAATGGCGAGAAGCTGGGGAGATCCACTGTACTAGGGAGCAGTTCCCCCATTCAGTGTGGCCTGATGTGCGTGTGACTCTGAGACTCTTTCCACACATTGGGCTGCTTCCCATACTGTGTTATCATAACGCTTTCTGTAAGACATACTGCAGAGACACCTAGGGAATCAAGGATTGCTCCTCTGGACAAGAGAGAGAAATGTTCTGGGAGAGAAAGTGCAAACCCATTTCCTATACATAGAAAGATGAAATTCCTCTACGTGCACATAGCTTATTATCCTTGCAGTTGCTCTCTTTCTCTCTTTGCTTCTGTCACACTGGTGATGGTTATCTCCCTACATCAGTAGTCAAGGTAATCTCTCCACCTTGACATAGAGTTTGATTTGGTAAGCCTATCTCTATAATAGCTATAGTGACACAGTACACAGAGTCTCAGGCTTTTCTTACTGAATATTTCCCTTGAAAGCCAAAGAAATTGTCTGTTTTCTTTCTCTTCTTTTCTCTTTCTAGTTTAGAAACACTACTTTAACAAAACAAAAAATGTAAAAACCTTGGACTGTCTTCTCTCCTTCTCCCTTCTCGTCTCAGTAGTAATTATTTGAAAGTAATGCAAATCCACTTTCCATGCATAATATTGTCATGCACATCTTTCCTTCTCCCTAGTTAAAGAATATTAAATTAAATGTGTCAAGCTGTAGGACTTTGTAATAAAATATTGTAAACACAATTGGTTTTGTCTTCTTGTTTGACTAGCATTTTTCTAGTTATTTTTCAGTTTGGATCCCTGGAAAACTGTAAAACTAGTTTCATTCTTTGTGTTCTTTTTTTAAAGCTTTACTTACCATCCTTCTAAACAAAAAAGCCAGTGACCACATTCAAGCCACCAACAGCATGCTCTTCAACTAGCAAATAATTAGTGTGAAGCTCTGAATTAATAAGCAATAGGAAAACATTAAATCACTGGATAATTCTGTATCTAACAAGTAAATATACCTCTTACTGGACTGTAAGCCTGACTGAGTATGAATAACAAAAAACACAGTGGAACCTGACCCAGACTTATACCTCTTATTATTACAGCAAGAATGATACGGTAATAATAATATTATCAATGCACTCTGTTTCTCAGCAGTTCTGAGTATCCCGGATACACACTTGCATGCAAATGCCTAAAAGCAGCATCACAATAACAAACTATTGTATGTTCCAAAGCATTCCTGACTACATCTACTGTGATTTTATCTATATATGATGTCTACTATTCGCAAATGACAGCGGGAACAAATTGTTTTGATCTTAGGAGCTGCTCATGAACTTCATTGTCTTCTAATAAGTAATGAAGGCATATGATTGTCACCTAAACTTGTTTCTTTTTTTCTTGCCTGTGGCACATCACTGCAAGAATAACATATATCAGAGAAAAAACAATGGCCAGTGATTACTGATGTTCGATGTGAATATAGATATTATAAAGAACAACCACTTCCCAAATTTTTGTGAATACAAGAAGTTTTTCCACATGAGATTTTGTGGCAATCACACAGATGATTCAGTTTAACAAACTGATTATTTTTAGAAAACAAAAGACTGTCTCAGTGTGGCTCAGCTAGAATTGCTACATAGCTTTGTCTATGGAGCTAGAGTGGGAATGCTGTCCATTTACTGCTAACTAGTACCAGGTGATCCATTAAATACAGAAAATTCCTGCAGCTGAAATAGTCAGTATTTCCATGCCAGTATAATCCTGTTCTTCCCTGTTCTGTAATATGTCTCAGAATTATTTTTTGTCTCCTCCAATGAAAGGTATAAAACAAGAAAGTGAGAAAGGGAAAAAAAAATGGCTGAAAATAAGTCTGAAAGCAACAATTGGGAAGCTATAAAGCCAACTGATCTCCCACAGGATGCTAGCTTTACTTTTTTGTTTGGATTAGTACTGGACAGTCCTGACTGTTAAACACTGACTCATTCATCCTTCACAGGACTAACCCAATGTTTCACACCATATTTGCTCATTTCCATAGCTATTAAAAAGCTGCCGCTTTATGATCTAGCTGCTTTCTTCTACAGTGAAGCTGTAATGCTGGTATGAACAACAACATGTAATGCTGATCCGAACAACATATTGTCTTTTCAGACATTAACTAATGCTGGTCTAGATATCCATCACTCATATAATCCTGTTTATAGCTGAGGAAAGTGCACCATAACAAATGGTGGTGAGTAGATCAAAACCACAAAAAGGAATAAATGTTCAAGCTGGGGCTAGATTGCAAGAGATCCAATCTTACAGACCTATGCTTAATTTTAAAGATAATGTTGCCTCAGGCCTGGGACATGTATAGGAATATGCTGATCTCTGTGACTGAAGGCTGCGATGTCATGTGCATTACATGCAGAGTAATATCTTCATTTCTGTGTCAAAGGGGAAGTCAAGCTTTAAAATGTTTAACAAAAAAATGTATCTCTGGCCATAGTAAGAAATATTCTTCTAGCAGTCATTTCACTTTAGTTAAATTCTCCTTTTATTTTCAAAATTGCTCAGGTATGAAAGCCCTTCTTTGTTCTTTTGAGGATTATTTCTTAATGGCAATTCATCACAGCAGCCATGAAGTCTTGATGACAAATCCATAAACCTTGAAAAAGATTGTAGGGGAATTCATCTCCTAATTTAAGCATGAGCTCGTCTGCTGCTTAATATAATAAAATAACAAGAAGCAATTCGCTGAGTAATGTGCGTGGAGATTTAATGTGGCTTAGAGTGTACGTATCTAAAACAAACCCCAAACCCTCAGCAGCTTGTTTCCCCTGTGAGCAATCTGCAGAGCAGGTGATTGTTGGTCCAGCCCTGTCTCTCAGCTACTCCTGTGCCAGCTCACCCACTGGCCTGAATAGTCCTGCACATGCTATCGAGCTTAGAAGCAGCAACATTTGTCATATCATGACCTTGTTGTGATAATATAAAACAAAGGGGACACCTTGCAAGAACAAAATATGCTTCTTCCAATGTTTTTTTATGCTCATATTCCTACTACCTGCTTTTCTACTGTATCCGGACTTTTTTTTCAACAGCTAACAGAATCAGTATATTTTAATTTTCCCCTGAAAATATTTTGCTTTTCAATGGCAGTTCCTGTTTCTAGAAATTTCAGTTTTAGATGTCCTGACTTCAGACAGTCACATAACAAACATTCCAGTTTGGTGACTATTTTTATAATTTCTTTTCACAGAGAGAAACATGGTACAAATATTTTAAACTAGCTCTTCAATATAAGAAATCACACTATGAGTAAACCAAGGTTAGAGGCCAGGAGCCCTGACTTCTTATTGAGTTACTTCAGCCTCTGATCTGGCAAAACACATCAACAAAAACATTGCAAATACAAATAATTTCTGGAATGTCCCTCTACCTCTATCTAAATCAGATTTTCTGAATTTCTATAGAGAGATATCTGTATGCTCTAACAGATTGTTGTGGCTTGGAAGCTCCAGATTTGAAAGCCAGACTTTCATGCAGCCTCCCATAAGGTCACCCTGAGTATTACCAGCTGAGGACTGATCATTGCACATTGAATTAACAAGTATATTTCTGTGAAATCTAATGTATGTCACCAATATTTAAAAATTAAAATTATTTTTTCAAGATGAATATATTCAGTCTGTTACGAGATATTTCAACAGCCCCAACAGCCCAGGAGAAAACCAGCACTCATAAATTTGGGACTAATATACAAATCTTCTCCTTTTGGTAAGGCCTGATTATGCTTTAAAAAAAAAAAAACCACACGCTTTTTTATGCACATCAAGTATAAAGTTCATTCACAGGAAGTTCAGTCCCCGTGTTTTCTACACTCACATCACTTCCATTCTCCAGTGCTTCTGCTAGTTTGTTAGACTGGTGAGGTGCTGTTTCTAGCTGTCCCGCAAGTCCTGCAGCAGATGAGCTGGGTGCCCGTAGCCCCACAGTTGGGCTGCCAGGCAGCCATGGTGAGTAAAAGCCTCCCCAGCAAGAGAAAAAAGTTTCCAGACAAAAACTGTCCACAAATGATGATGGACCAGAATTGTCAGATGTCTTTCTAATGCCTTAGCCAGCTTAAGTAGAGAAAAATGACTTTTTTTACTAAATCAACCACCATCACAGCCATCTTCTGTCCACTTCTATGTTCCTGCTGAGTAATGCCTCATGACTAAAAGGAAGTTGCTTTAACATATAAATTAGGATTTGTAAAGTGCCTTTCCACAGCATCCTTCTTTCAATTCCCTCTTATTTATCACTGTAACTTCTATGTATCTACGCACGAGAGAACAAGCAAGGACATGACTGATATGTATAATACTTACAGAAACTAGAGGTAGCTGTGAAGTTTTCAATAAAACATAAATTTGGCAGAATCTGCCAGTTTTCTGAAATGGAAACATTCAAGAGAGGTGATTTGATTTCGACAGAGTTGTGATGTGACCATGATGCTGTCAGATCTCCAGTCTGGTGCCCTGGGACCTGAACACCTGGCTCCTCAGCATCCCATCCGGTGGGCTGATCGGAGTTGAGAGCATAAGCAGCCTGGCATCCAAGCAGCCTTAGCTGCTTATCAGCCTAAGATCCCAGGGCTTCCAGCTTCTGGGATAGCTGAACCCTCAGAGCACTTCCACAGGACGCACATCCCAGGAAATCTGTGCCATGAAGACCATGAGGGCCAGAGCTCTAGCCCCTTTCCCAGAGAATTTAAACAACTTGGAGTTTTGTCTTGAATAAACCCAAAATCATATTTCAAAGCATTATCTGTGAAATGGAATTTTCCATCTCTGCCAATCTCATAAATTAGATAACTAACAACAAAGAAACATAATACGTATAATTTTTAGTAGTCCATCACCAAAAAACAGAAAGCTTTTATTTCATGATATATTAAAAAAGATATATATGTATAATGTTCCCACAACATAAATGGATAAAGGAAAATCAATACTTTCTAAATGCAAAGAACCTTCCATGTAAGAATTATAGGCACTCTTGGATTTAGCCTACATACCTTAAGGTACTTGACAAATTTAACTTGGCTGTAGCAATGAGATGTACAGAACTAAAAATGATGTATCCAATATGACACAGGAAATCTTGAGAAGAGCCAGGCTAAAAATGAGATCTTCAGAATTCCAGTCCTATGATTTATCCACTCATTTGCTGTCACTCTGTATTTCTTTACATGGGCTGTAAGGTTTGGTATTTATGCAGAGTGAGTGGAGACATGCTAGGTTGTGTTCTTTTAGTATCACAGAAGACAGTGTTGGAAATACTCTAGTAGGATGAATGATGAGTAATGGGTTGCTCTCTGCTAATCAAGATGCCAGCTAACAGGGCACCTTTTCATCCACTGCAGTTCCGATATTAATTTACAAAGCTATAGTTTATACTAGGAATTGCCTAACTCATTAAAAAGAGGGTTTTCATTGTCTGACCCATGACACAGGCTCTTTGAGTAGTAACTGATGTCTGAAGTGAGTAACAAACACTGGTGTATTTTATCCTTCTCTGTAACTTAGCCAAGTCAAGCCAAACAGGTATTTGAGGTCTATGGTAAGATCTTCTGAGATGCAGGAAATACATAGCTTCCAAAAAGTGAAAAAGGTGCTTATTCTATAAGATCTGGATGTGTTTGCAACACTAGTAACTCAACAATAAACCAGCAGAATATAGGTTTGGTGTAGTGTACAAGGCTGAAGAAGTTGCTATTGAATACATTGCTGTTCATGCTACACAATAAAGACACATTATCATTCTTTTTTGCTTTTGAATTCAGAAGTGTATTTATCAGGAGCCAAAAGGAACCAGCCTGGCAGCCGTGAATATTAAATTCCTTTGCAAAAAAGCTTCGTTCACACAATCCTGCCAAATGTGCCTTCAATGCCAGCCAGTGAATGGCCATAGAGACCAGAGTTCTTTCTGCCTGGAGGTGGTCTCTCCACATCAGAGGTGATGAAGGGCTATAGGGAGAAATGTTTGCAGTAGTGCAGGTGCTCAGCCTTTTCTGAGCATAAACAAGGGACATCAGTCTCCAGGGCTGTCAGTCTACCACTCAAGCTGGTATTAAACTCACTTTTACAAAGAACATACGTCTGATTGATAGAAAACAGTTTAAAAGGGCAAAGCCAAGATTCTGCATGACCTAAACAGGTATGAAGAAAGGAGAGGACACTTCGTTCTTTCTCAAGAGTTTACTTCAGAGTCTAAGAAACTAGTAGCAAATAGATGAAAGCAAGGAGTACACAAAAGGCTATTTTCAATGCTTTTTCATGCCACAGATTTTCAGCAATATGTGGTCACTGAGATGGCTAAGCATGCATGGAAACAAAAAAGGGAGAACTATTCAAAAATTGTAAGGAGAGATGTTGGTGTTAAGTTAGAGTATCTACTTCTATTCTTTCTCAAAGCCTACAGTGCTTTCCCCAAGGAACAGTTATTGCTAGTCTAAGTACTTAAGATTTCTGTTGCTATAAGAAAGAGGATATCAGGATCAGGTTCTTAATAAAATTATAATCTATAAAGGGCCCAGTGGCTTGGTTCAGGAAAGCATGTTTTTATTGCTCAGTCAAAAGAAATTTCTTGAGTTGTGGTCATAGACAACTGTTGTGGTTTAACCCCAGCTGGCAACTAAGCACCACACAACCGCTCGCTCACTCCCCTCACCCCAGTGGGATGGGGGAGAGAATTGGAAGGGTGAAAGTCAGAAAACTCGTGGATTAAGATAAGAACAGTTTTATAATTGAAGTAAAATGAAATAGAGTAATAGTAGTAGTAGTAATAATAATAATAATAATAAATTACAATAATAATATACAAAGCAAGTGATACACGACACAATTGCTCACCACCCACCAACGATGCCCAGCCCGTTCCTGAGCAGCGATCGCTTCCCCCCCGGCCAGCTCGCCCCATTTTATATACTGAGCATGACATCATATGGTATGGCATAGCCCTTTGGCCAGTCTGGGTCAGCTGTCCTGGCTGTGCCCCTTCCCAGCTTCTGGTGCACCGGGCAGAGCATGGGAAGCTGAGAAGTCCTTGACTGGTGTAAGCACTACTTAGCAACAACTAAAACATCAGTGTGTTATCAACATTATTCTCTTACTAAATCCAAAACACAGCACTATACCAGCTACTAGGAAGAAAAAATCAACTCTATCCCAGCTGAAACAAGGACAAAACTTGCTAAAGCCTTACAGATGGAAAAGATGGATTTCTAAATTTCTAAAATGTCTAGGACCGATGGAATGGAAGGAGTGATTGTGAAGTTATCTGAAGAACGCCTGGGAAATTGAAAAGTATGAGAAGCTAGAAAAGTAGAAACAGTTGCAGCACAGGTGAGGAATGGGAAGAGCAAAGAATGAGGTTTTTTTTAGGAATAGCATCTGGATTTACTTTGTGCCTGAAAAATCTGGAGATGGGAAAAATGATCGGCTTTTAGGGATCTGTATGTCTAATAAAGAAGCTATGAGATTGGCCGACATCACTGATGAAATCTTGCTCACTTTGATAAAATTTTAAATGAAAAACCAAACCAAAACAAAATATCAGTTTCTATTAAACCAGATTAAATATGTCTCCTAACATCTCTTCTTGTTAAAATCATTAAGCTCATTACTGACCTTCCTCATAGTGTCTGAAAGTGCTGAATCCCCTTTTGACTGGTAATCATAAATGAGAAGACTAGAAACAGGAGCAGAGTTGATATCAAATTAAAACTATATGACCATTCCATAAGATTGACAAGGAGAGCCCTTTTCAAGTTCAAGTACACCATGTTTCCACATTTCTTCTTACCATTCATTTCTTTTCTTCTTATGACTGTTTGTATAATAATAGCACTTACTGGATGTAGCAAACTGGGACCTACATGATCCTAGATGTGTTTATGAATAGAAAGACAGAGCTGGTATCCCAGAGAACTTATCCATTCAATAGAGAAGTATGAGAAGGAAAATCTCAACAGATTAAAGTTTGGGCTGCTTGATCCTCCTTTTTTCCTAACATGTCACTCTAGGATAGTTCATGTACACCTGGAAGTTGCCGAGACCCAGAGCAGTAAATGGCTAAGACTATGGCACTTTGTTTCTGATTAATTGAAAAATTCAGTTCACATACTGTCATTTTCTTCTGAAAAGTATGAAATACATTAAAGCCTCAATGAGAAAATCAGTTTTAATAAAACAGATGATGCCATTCATACGCAACTCTAATTTTGTGGCTGTCCTGGTTTCGGCTGGGATAGAATTAATCTTCTTCCTAGTAGCTAGTATAGCGCTGTGTTTTGGATTTAGTAAGAGAATAATGTTGATAACACACTGATGTTTTAGTTGTTGCTAAGTAGTGTTTATACTAGCCAAGGACTTTTCAGCTTCCCGTGCTCTGCCAGTTGCACCAGAAGCTGGGAGGGAGCACAGCCAGGACAGCTGACGCAGACTGGCCAAAGGGCTATTCCATAACATATAACGTCATGCTCAATATATAAACTAGGGGGAGTTGGCCGGCGGGCAGCAATCGCTGCCTGGGGATGGGCTGGGCATCAGTCAGCGTGTGGTGAGCAATTGCATTGTGCATCTCATTTTGTATATTCTTTTATTATTATTATTATTATTATTATTATTATTATTATTATTATTATTATTATTACTATTTTTCTCTTCCTCTGCTGTCCTATTAAACTGTCTTTATCTCAACCCACGAGTTTTACTTTTTTTTTCCAATTCTCTCCCCCATCCCACTGGGGCGGAGGGAAGGGTCAGTGAGCGGCTGTGTGGTGCTTAGTTGCCAACTGGGGTTAAAGCACATCAACGCAATCTCCATGGCTGTACACCCTTAACCTGATCATCTTCTACACAATCTGTATCCATGGGACATTTCAAAGTGCTCTCAGCCTATACATCACTAAACAGGTAATGTCAAAAGAAGAGACTCAAGAAAGGGATCAACAAAGTTTACCACTGTGCACTGTTAGCTACTTCCTGTGTGCAACACTAGGTTAGGTTTTAACAAGGGAAGACACAGTAAGGTTTTTGACTAAACACTAGTTTCTAGAGGTCAAAGCTAACAGGAAATCTCCACTTTTTTTTTTCCTATTGAGAGAACTAAACACTTCGGAGGTTCTTCAGTCAATGGAGGATGACAGATACAGATCTTTAAATAGCATTATCTGTGTGCTGAAGGAGGCAGCAGAGACACAAATATACTGGTATTTCCCTGTTACATGAAAGTAGGACCAAAAGCCTTGCTTGAAAGGTTCTCTCCTGTTGCCCCAAAGGGATTTTGGTCAAAGTCAAAGCAAGGATATTTTGTTAAATATCCTTGTGATACTGAAATTTGATTCTGAAAAATAAAAGATCATTCTAATACAAATGTATGTCAAATTAGACCTATTTATACTAATGTAGCATGAAATTGGATCATCCTGTCAAATCTATACCTCTTGAGCTTCTAATGTATTTAAATATTCTTTTTCTTTTTTTTTTTTTTTCTTTTTCCCTTGCTTTTCACTTGAATTCATTTGTTGAGTGCTCCAAGTTTTATGGATGATGTGCTCAGTCTTGAAGTACCTAGGTGTGTGTGTGCACATGGATGTTTACAGGGAACTCCAGCACTGTCATGCTGCTTGCAGAGAAAAAACTACTTTGTTACAGAAGTGTGAGTTATGCATCATGCCGACATCTTAATCTTTGGAATGACAGGTTTCAGTGTTTGATGCAAAACTAGAAATATGAAATGGAGGGATAAAGCAGAAAAGGGACAGAGAAGAGGCAGTGACAAGACAAAAACTGCTTTATTCTCTTAGTTCAGTGTATGAATATTTGCTGTTGGGTTCTAATGGTTACTGAAATATAACAATTTGAACAATTTGAAGCCATGAGTTCTTTGCTGCATCTAAGCTGCCTGACAGGCCCTGGCATTAGCTGAACTCGCTGATATCTGGAAATCTCTGAAGAAGATTTAACTACAGGAAGCAACAACTGTAAAAGAAATTTTTCCTTGGCTAAAATGGTAGAGCCCTGCTTTGTGATCTGGTGATAGATAGTATACTTAAGCGGCCAACTAATAATGTTTTGGACAGGTGCCTACTGAATGATTCAGCTGTAATGTAATCTGAACAGACCTGATCTGGGAGTACATGAATGTACAGAGCTGATACTGTCTGAGTGTACTGGGGCTGCATATACAGTAAAAGCACAGTAAGAAATTTGTCTCTGTGTTGTACATGAATGCCTGGGAAAGACATACTTCAACAATATATTTTCTAACCATTCCAAGTGATAGAAATGCACTTTTTAATGCCAAGTTCCTTAATTCAAATCCCAGTATATCCAGGAGTTTCAATGTGTACATCACCTGTCCTCTTGTGAGAACCGCCTTGCATTTTGTAGGACCTTCCTGCAAAGACCTTTCACCAGTCCTTTCTCTGTTTCCTGAGAGACACCTGGAGGAATTCAGGGGTATTCCAGGGATCTTTAAGGGATGATTGATAGGGGAAGTGCGTGATCTGCAGCACCAAAGTGCTCCTTATACCCCTGGAATGTCAATGCATATTTACTGACATTTAAAAATGAGCCTTTTTATCATGGGCGGATCATTTTGAAACTATGATGAAATAAGGATGGTTTAGAAATATGGGGATACTGGAAGAATCTAGAAAGTATCATCTGCATTACCAATGACAGAACACACTGCAGTCATTCTGATGCAAATTCTCTTTCTTTACATTTTCTTCTCCCTCTCTCTGTGCCACAAAGGCAGAGACAACAATAAATCTGGATGCTCTGCATTAGGTTGTTTCATTGCTTTCCCCAGCGATTTTCCTCTACAGTATAAATCCAGCATAATGTGCTCAGATTAGTGAAGTTACTTAACAAAACAGACTATCCTAGTGGCACATTTATTAATACCATATATAATGAGGATTTAACTGTACAGTAACTTTAGCGTAGGAAAAAAAGGACGGACTCCCCTCCCCCAAAACACACACAACCACTAGTGAAGTTTAGAGGGCTGGCCCACTGCCTTCAAAGATGAATAATGTATCCAAATGGCTTTTAAACATCATATGCTGGAAGCTTATAAACGACAGTTAACTGTGCTCTGATTCCTGGAATGGAAAGAGCACATCTATTATTTGTTTCAAATGCAATAGAATGATAAAGAGAATTATAAAAATCTGCCTGCTACCTTGCAGGCAGGCAGAAGGATTCCTGCACTGATGCTAGGCAACACTGGAGGATGAAAGCCCTGACTTGGAACAGAGCCCTTGCAGAAACGGTGTTATAGCAAAATCCCACCAGTATTTTCAAATCTGTCACGGCTTTCTAAAGCCACTGCCTGACTTGTCTATGACAGCACAAGAACAGACAGTGACAGATATGAACTCTTCATTTAAGAACACCAGGATATAATGATATTCTGAATGCTAGCAAAGATGCAGTCAGTATGGAGAAGTTACTGTACCTTTGCTTATGAAGTTGTTCTGTAGGAATGCATTGGTTTAGTCTAGAGGAGGTTTATGAAAAAACAAAACAGGAAGTCAATGTAGTTGACACAAGAATACGTACAAAACTGGTACAAAAACGTACACAAAAAATGGACAAGCTGAGAGCTTCAACAGTCTTATATTAAGTCACAAGCAACTTGCAAGGAATTAAAAGTCTTTATTGGAAGAATCAGAAGAGTTATTTGGCACCTGCTGTCAGGGACAAATGGGACTGACCCACAGAGAGACTCTTCTCAGATCTAGGAGATGATAAATTTTAGGGCAGATATGCAAACCTTCAGGTTGGTTTAGCATTTTAAATGCAAGTTTTCACAGAAGTCTCAGAAGTAAGTAATACCTAGCTTTCAGTGGGTTGTCTGCTCCCTACCGTCACTGTGCTAGCTGAAAGGAGAATAGCATTCTCCAAACTTAAGTGAGAAGTGTTGAAATACTTGACATACAGGAAACTGTGGGTAGGGCCTTCTGCAGGAGTGGGACAATCACTAAAGGGGAAAATGCTCAAAGAGCATCTTTCACAGACATTACAGTCACTGAGGATACACTATATCCTCTCAGTTCTGGTTTCTGTCCTGTTTGGGATAGTCCTTTGTTCTGAGATGGAGAGTATACATTCACACACAGAATATACTTGCAGTCTATGCTTACAGTCTTTGCCACAATACCTGTTAAGTTACAGGCCTCCATAAAAATATTTGCTGCTAGCTAACAGCTTATATGTTTAGGGACATAGTAATATCCCGTTTACTCCAGTATATATGCTAACAATATACTAGTTGGGTAAGAAAGATCAAAGTAAGATCTCCTTCCCTAGCATTAATGAAGATAGCTCATATTTTTCAGACTTTTAGTCTTTCAATATTTAAAATAGTTCAGAAAAAAAAAAAGGCATAGTTTGTGACTCATCTGGAGTGCTTAAAGGTCCAGAAAGGTTATTATGAAAGATTAGGCTATATGGCGAAACATGTTGGTTACTAGATGTAGTATCTCTTATGAAAGCCATAACTACTGAGAGGCTCTTCAGTGCCCCTGTACACTGAAGGAAGGCAATACAGTAGTTTTATGAAACATTTTCCTTAGAGAATGCTCTACCTAATCTGGTAAGCTTTATACTCCCTTTCTCTGTTTTACACAGTAATTGTCATGGTATCTGACCACTCTGCATTTCACTTAACATAGGTTATAACTCTTTTTGGTTAATATAAAAGAAAAAATCACTAACCACATCCTGAATGTTGTGTGATATTCTAAATGGGTTGTAGAATACATCACATTTTAACAAGAGGTAGGGAGTTTTCTGAACATTTCACTCTGTCTTGAAAATTTAATTATAATATTTTTTTTTTAAAGCTCCTATGCAGATGGGTCATGGCTGTGAAGGAAAATGCTTCATAAAATCAATGAGTCACTTCTGATATGTTGCCTACTCCTTTGCTAAAGTCACCCCTGCTGTGCTGCTGGAGATCATCTGCTGGAGATAACGCAATGTCAGTGGGTATCTCTAAACAGAAAACACAAAAACCTGTAACAGCTCATCTTTTCATCTGTTGTCCACAAAAAGTATGATTTTTTCCCTGGAAACTGAGGTAATTTTAGCCATATCCTTGGTACAACAGGTACAATCCTGGTGGTTATTAGGCTGAATTTAGATAAACAGGTACAAGGATTGTGAGTGAGATTGAACTCCTTGTCATTGGTCTTTCTGGTATAGAGTTCTGCTATGAAAAAAAAACCCTGTAATGACACTGCAGGGGGTGTACACATTTGGTTGCTAAGAACTGATCCTAGATAGTTAAGCCTGCATGTTCCTGACAAATTTGCCCTTTGGTGGCCATATTATAACCAACATTGGTCGGATTTGAAATGGAAGTTGCAGACTGAAAGCCCCATATCCTACTAACAGTGTCTCCTGCTGGTCTTTCTCCCACTGTCTAAGAAAAAAAAAAAAGCACAATTGTGTCATAAGGGAACACTTACATGCAGAGTCCTGCTGGTGCCATGAAATCTTCCATTGTGTTTCAGACCCAGTGTCTCAGGGAGGGGTGCTTGGAAAAGATATAGGAGGCTGGAGGTACAATGTCAGGTAAAACAGCAAAAATAAGAGAGGGGGAGAAAGAAAACACATGGAGAGAGGGAAGGGAAGGGAAGGGAAGGGAAGGGAAGGGAAGGGAAGGGAAGGGAAGGGAAGGGAAGGGAAGGGAAGGGAAGGGAAGGGAAGGGAAGGGAAGGGAAGGGAAGGGAAGGGAAGGGAAGGGAAGGGAAGGGAAGGGAAGGGAAGGGAAGGGAAGGGAAGGGAAGGGAAGGGAAGGGAAGGGAAGGGAAGGAAGGGAAGGGAAGGGAAGGGAAGGGAAGGGAAGGGAAGGGAAGGGAAGGGAAGGGAAGGGAAGGGAAGGAAGGGAAGGGAAGGGAAGGGAAGGGAAGGGAAGGGAAGGAAGGGAAGGGAAGGGAAGGGAAGGGAAGGAAAGGGAAGGGAAGGGAAGGGAAGGGAAGGGAAGGGAAGGGAAGGAAAGGAAAGGAAAGGAAAGGAAAGGAAAGGAAAGGAAAGGAAAGGAAAGGAAAGGAAAGGAAAGGAAAGGAAAGGAAAGGAAAGGAAAGGAAAGGAAAGGAAAGGAAAGGAAAGGAAAGGAAAGGAAAGGAAAGGAAAGGAAAGGAAAGGAAAGGAAAGGAAAGGAAAGGAAAGGAAAGGAAAGGAAAGGAAAGGAAAGGAAAGGAAAGGAAAGGAAAGGAAAGGAAAGGAGCATCTTCCTGATGAGGGGAAATAGCATACTCTTCCCAAGCAAAGCCTGTTCCCAAGGTGGTCTTTCATTCATCATTGACCCATCCAAGCACACACAGCTTAATTAATTCCCGGAAAGACAGAAGTTACTTTTTAAACCTTTTGAGCTTGGGCTAATTTTAAACCTACTCCAGCTGAAATATTTACTGCATGTCTTCCTCATAAATTATGTCAT
Organism: Nipponia nippon; assembly: GCF_047370975.1. Lineage (NCBI taxonomy): Eukaryota > Metazoa > Chordata > Aves > Pelecaniformes > Threskiornithidae > Nipponia > Nipponia nippon. The sequence goes on along the minus strand of NW_028262291.1, from coordinate 25,149,842 downwards.
ATTCAAAAAGTGAAAATCCTCATTTCAGCATCATCAACTGAAGTGGAAAACTGCAAATCCTCCAACAGAAAATTAGGGAACATTTGTTCTGTCTGTCACAGCTCAAGTGTGCAGTATATTTTCCCTGGCACAGATGTATTTAGGTTTGCTAGCTGGTGAAACTACTATAGCTATTCTGCAGTGTTGCTGGAGACAGGCATCCTATGGCTACAAATGAGTGTATTATTTAATCATGAAAAGACAAGACTTTGAATAAGAGAAAGCATTTCTAAGAGAAAAGTTACCAAGGACTCTGGGATCTGACTGCATAATTCAATCTCATTCCAATTTTTGAATGAAAATGGAATGCTGCTGAAATGATGTACTTGTGCCTTGGGAGTGCACTTCATGTACACTGAAGTACAATGATGTACTTTATTCAGTCTTGGGAACAAAACAGCTTTGTAGATAAGAGGATGGGAAAATATGCTCTCTGAGCATTTAACAAACATTAATTGCTTCATGCCACATCAGAAAGATACATAGTTTGTCCTGCATTTACAAAGTAGGTAGGTACTAGCACTGTTTCAAGCTTTGGGGTGCATCTGAAATTCTTTCAAGGGGCTTGATTTTTAGAAAGTATTTGGTATTCTCTCCTGCAAAATAAAGTTTTTTTGAAAGTATCTCTATGAAAACACGCAATTTTGAAATCTAAAGAACACCAAATCATTAGGCATGTGTGAACTTTCATACTGAATACTACCATTTTATTCATGTAAATGCAAGACACAACTTTTGTAATTTATCCAGAAGTGACTTGGCAATAAAAGTCCTGGTAAAACTGTGTGGAAGCATAAGCATCAAGTACATATTGTAACTAACTACTAGATGGCACTTTGAGTGTACTCCCTTTTGTCTTGTCCTTTGCATTTCCTTTTATCTGTAACCAACTTTTTTTACTCCAGTTTTTACCAGTGCAGTCACTGAGACTAAAACCAGCTAAAAGTAGATACACTCGATAGTAGTCTAAAAGAAGCAGCAGATTTAGGAAACTTGTCGAGCATGTGGAAGCAATTTAGAAGTATATCAGCAATGCAAAAATGGGAACTTTCTCAGAAATAAAGTGAAACTAAGCCTTATATCTTTAAAAACTGTAGAAAATGCTGCCTTTTTGCTGTCCCTGAAAGGTGGCAACATTCCCTTAAGTTGGAAGAAGAAGAGAAGCTTTACTTCTAGATTAATTTTTGAGATGTGAAGCATGATGTGAAAATATGGCTCTGTTGGGTTCTTAAGGCTTGTATGCCTGCTGAAGTTCACACAAATGACTCGTTCTCTGCTGTGGGAGAATAAAAGAACCTAAGATTAGTATCTATAATTCAGTTACACCTTTCAGTTAACATCTCTCTACTGCTAGCCAGTACCCTTGACAGTGGGCACCATGGTTCATAGCTCAGCCAAATTTTGGCAAAGAGGCTAAATGTTGTCCAAGAATACAGAAAGCAGCAATTCCTACGCTAGTGCCGAAGCAGATCACATTCACTTTGGCACCCTACTTCAGGAGCTGATTCCGGAGCAAGTTGTGTGTTGGTCTCTGTAGGTGTCACCAGCATTTTAGAGAAAAACATGCAGTGTATTTAAGGGAACATGTCCACCAGGGGCGATGGACTCTCAGTGTTAAACTGAACTGTTTACAAGCAGAGAGTTAAAATTTGCTGGCCCTCATCTTTCACAGCATCCCATATACAAAAATAGCGCAAATGTTTTAATTTTGTTTTAATTTTTATTTTGTTTTAATTTTGTTTCTGGCTTTTGAGACCAATAACTCAAGTATAATATATGTATGAATGAAAAGGATACAAGATGCCTATAGTAGTGCACTGTCACATTTGGAGTGCTATCACACTGATTTCTGTATGATCACAGAGAATTAAAAATCCAGTTAGACCTGTGGCAAACAGGCTGCACAGTCATACGGTCTCATTTACCAATACTTGAAAAAAATTCAGGTGTTGGCTGCTTTGAAGTTTTACTTTGATCTCACTCAGACCTATAACCTGGCATGTAGCCAAAGAAATGGAGCCTTGACGAATGAAAAATTGAGCACGAGAATTTTAGAGTAGTACCAAGAACACACGCAGAAAGAAGCAAAGATTGCTAGGAAGTAAGATTTTGTTTTTTAATCACTAAACGTTGGGTGGTACATCACAAGAGAGATAAATAAATAGACCCCTTTGTGGTGCTGAATCCCCTGTTATGCTTTGAACCTGCTATTAAGATTAGCCAATAATTATAAATAGCCTCTGAGGTCACACCATTCACTGCACATTTCAGGTCCCAAAAGGAAAGATATGCAGATAGCCAGACTAGTCAGGAATTAACTCAGACAAGCTGCAGCTTTAAACTGTGATTGAAAGGACATTTTCCACTCTCTCTTCAATTACACATTTCAATGATGTTTAAAAAATAATCCTTAATTCACTATCACAATTATCACTCTGATTTTTTTTCCCAAGGTCTTGGCTTTTTTAGCTCCTCTTCTTCCCCTCCCTCTTAGAAGCTACTAGTATGTTATTTTGCCAGACTACTTTAAAATAAAATCAATAGTTCTTCATGCACATATGTTTGCAGTTTCACATAATACTGATACAAAATCCTCATCTCTTAATACAAGAAAAATATTCTGATTTTTCTCATCGTATGCACGCTACACAAAAAGAATTTTATATACTTTTAAAAGGACTTTACTGATTCTTTGAATCCCTATTATAACACTCCTTTTTGTCCCAATATAGGCTGGAAAATCTTAGTACAGAGTTCCTACCCTCTCTCTCTTCCCTTCCTCCCTCTTGCAAGAGCTTCTTTCCCTGCTCTTGGCATAATTTATCCACATGGACTGTCTGACTGTCTGATTGTGATCATTACCTCCAACAGGGAAGGAGACTTGATTAACAGGTGGGCTGGATCCTTTATTCCTTAAAGTACGTTACACTCTCTTCCAGATGCTTTCCCATTTTAAGGGTGCCTAATTTAATAGTTGGTGACTGATTTGCTGAAGTGTGGATTACTAGCAAATATAACAGGTGTCAGTGGCAGATAAATTGGTATCAAACATTAAATACTCTGGAATACCACTTTGTTTATTGGATTGGACACCCAAGGCTAATTCAGAAGAGCACACCTGTGCCTTTGCTTCCCATGTGCAAAATGGACCAGTAATACAACTCTCTTCACACAGCTGATTGATATAAATATTAACGTATTTGATAAGAACTAAGACACAGCATTATGAATACAGTAGATTGGCCTTTAATTCTATATTCAGTGAAGGTATTGGATGGCATATAGTAAATAAAGCATGGGAGACTGTGCAATAAATGGTGAAGATGAAAAGCACTATTGAATAGCTACCATTCAGTAAGTACTATCCAATCAGTGCATTAAATGAGGCAGGGGACCTATGGGAAACATCTGATCTTGTAATTAAAGACTATCATAAAGGCATATGCGAGAGAATCTGAATAAAGATTGCACTGGAAACCTTAATTCTGTCATTTCCTAACTTAGGAGTGTTAGACTTTGCAAACGATGTTTTTTTTTTTTTTAATGTCATTTTCAGGAGATATGTAATATGTACTATACTTGCATTCCTTTATACTAAACTGCTGCTGCACTCACAGCTTCTAAGGGGAGGAATTTTATTGTCAAGGGCATCAGTGAATGGTAAAATACCTCTGAAATCACAAAGGAGAGTGACATCCCTTTAGCAGACATACTGAACATTGTCAGAATAACAATGAGATGTAAGAGGGCCACAGCCTATAAGCATATCTGTTAAAAGAAAAGTTTCTTTCTGGTGAAAAGCCCCATTACTTAAGAAATTTTAGGAGTAGGCACTGGAAAATGTATGAACGAGAATGACCTTGTTTTGGCAGAGAAGAAGAAAAGGTCTAATAGAATCTGAAGGTCTATTTCTAGCTCAAATCTCGGCACTGTTTCAATCCACTTCTGCCCTAGGGTAGTTCACTGTTATATACTGTTCTCTCTAGTATGGGGTTGAACTTTACCTTAAGTAAATGTGGAAAGGCTTATAACTAAGGGCTCTGATTCCTAGCCAAGGAAAATTTTGCTTAGGATCACTGATGTGGTTCCTCACATGGTCCTCGCAGAAGTTCTCTGAAGATGATAGTTATTCAGTATTGCAACTCTCGTGCCACAGCATTGCACAGCCTGAGGGCAACCTATAACTGGTTCTGCTTCACCCAAAGGTTCTAACATACAGCTGCAGGGCTGACCTGATAGGCTTCTGCTGTGTAAAACCTGGAAGTTATTCCTAATGTGAATAGTCATGTCTGTATTACTACTGAATCATGACACAAAAGCATCATTTGGGATTGGGTCCTATTGGTTTTACAGCTATGCTTTTCCATGTCCAGAAGTTAGCCCTTGCCAGCAAGAACTCATTTCAAAGCAAATCTCAGTCAGACTGATGAAGCTATATGCAGAGGAAGCTATACAATGCTATATATTTAGGACTTGCCTACAAGGGGAAGTAAGTGTGCAGGGCAATCCACATCTCATCCACATCTCCAGGGACATTCACCTGTAGTGAAGGCAAGTCAACATCAGGCATCATGTCATCATCCAAACATGTTAGAGACAGCCCTGAACAGCAGTATGCCTGTGTTGTTTCAGCACTGGAATCACACTAGTTACACAAACTAAGAAGAAAGGCTAATTAGCTTCGGTGTAGTACTGTGCTGATACACCAATAGTACTTGAGAGCTAGTATCTTAGCTCAGGATTGTGTTGTATTATATGGGCAAACCAGTATATTTAGTGCGTGTTTGTCTCCAGAATGCTACCTAACTTCATGCAGGCACTTCATAAAAGTGCTTTTGTCTGCAGTCAGATGCACCTTCCATCACAAAAAGTCTCTTAGCCAGCTGAAAATGAGCCTTTAAGTAGTTGTGATTAATTAAAAAAAAAATAATTGTTGATAGTATATAAGCCTCACAGCTGTTACTATTAAATTCCATTCCAAATTCTAGAAACCTGTATATTATGCTGTGCAAAATTTAGGTGTTCATCACATTCCTCCCACCCCAGACATCTAGGACACTATGATATATATCTACAAGGTACAACTGGCACAGCATATTGCAGAGCTGATCATTATGTAAATGAACAAATTTTTAGGTCAGCAAATCGACACAGACTATGGTTGTTCTAGTCTTCATTTGAATGATACTATTTATTTCTTCAGACTCCTAAGTTTACAAATGGAAAGAAATACCCTAAACATTACAAATTCACAGGTATTCTAAAAACTTTACCATTTCTGTTCTGTGCACAGCATAGTTTGTGACTGTCAGTTTGCTTCCCTCAAAGCCAGCTAAAATGGCAAGAAAACTTGTCTCATCTTTCTAGTAAACACAGCTTCAGACATAGGGATAGCTTTATAGTATAAATAACAGCCAGGTTAAATTACCACTATAAAAGCTTTCTACTCATGAACAGTGATTTCTACATTTCTTAGAATGTATTTACATTATTACATTGCAAAAGCAGAATATTTTTTTTGCTCTCGTTGCTCTTGAATATATAAAAGAACCCAGCCTAGTAACTAAATAAAGATAAAAGGGATCAGTTTTTTCTTTTCCCTGGGATGTATCAACCATCATTAGGAATGCAGACAGTAAAAAGCCAATTTGGGACTCTGAGAGCAGGTTGCAAAAATAATTTACAGTTGTGTTCACTGTTGGCATTATACTAAATCACATCAAGACTCTTCATTTGTTCAGGCTGCGTTCAGTATGGTATTAAAAGCAAGTCTTTCCATTGGTATTTTTATTGTTGTTTGCAAATAAGATATTTTCTTCTAGATGTCTAATGTGCCAATAGAGACGTCTCTGCTCAGATACCAATTAGTTACTTACATTGTAACGACAGGCATTACAAAGCAGACACAGTGTGGAATGAAATCATGACTTATTAAGGCATTTGTCAGGCAAAGTTGCTTCTCCTTTCTTTTTAATTATATGCTGGAGCAGTTTTATCAATGCTTATATAGTAAATATACTGCCAATTTTAATTACTGAAAATCTAGGACAAACACACTGAAGTCTTATGTATTTTACACCCTTTTCTTTCTAAAACATTTTTCAACTGAGTGCCATCTTAAAGTGCTTTATAAGCTGTGAGTTCCTCAGGAAAGTCCACTGTAGCAGCTAAGTACAATACTATTGCCCCTTTCTATCAACAGTCTGTACTTAAATAAATAATTTGTCCAGCATCTCAGACTCAATCAGTGGAGGAACTAGAAAAAAATGCTCAGATTTTCATAGTTATTCAGTTTGGTGTGTACCAAGCAAAGCTACCTTCTGTTCCCTTCAACTATGATCTGACATAGAAGTTGGGATATAACTTTAAAGTGCGATTACATTTGTTTTATGTTGTGGTTCTGCTCCGTTTAGACAAACACTTTCCCTTTTTTCTGGATTCCTTAGTTTCTCCTTCCATGTGCCACAGACTGCTGTCACTGAGATTTTTTTCATTACTGCTGCATTGTTATGCCAACACTCTCCTATCCCTTGAAAAGCAAAGGTTCCGCCTGAGCCCTTGTCCTGTCCTTGGCACAAATCTTATCTTTATATTGTGAAATATGTGTGCGAACTTTCTTTCCTATACTGCTTGTTTTCAAGGTAGCTCTGTAACTCTGGGTTCCAGTCAAGAAGAAACACCCAATTACTGCAGGCATGAGCCATTTCACCAAGATTTCAAGCTTATCTTTTCAGAGTTCAAAGTAGTTTGGATCAGTAAATAACTCTCCCCCCTGAAAATGTTAAAAGAATTTCTTGCTTAGCAAATTTTAATCTTCTTCCTTATGCCTTTGAAAGGCTAACACTCTTGAAAAGAGAAAAAACGCTTAGCAAAAAGAAAAGTGTTTTAACCCAGACTCCGAAGCTCCAAAGAATCTCTAATCCTCTGAATTTTCAGGCCCTTCTCTGAACTGCCCTCAGATGCTGTCCGGGTCACAGGCTGCCCTCTCAGCTCGGAGACCCCCCAGTTCTTTTCTGAAGTGCAAGGGTTTGCAGAATATTTCCACAGTGCTCATGCACTGTTGTGACATGCTTTTGTCATTCAAAAGCAAGGCTTTTACAGCTTGGTAACAGTGGTAAGAACTTGTTTCCTCTGAATTGCAAATTTAAAAAGAGGCTAAGATGGCTTGTGGCACCCTGTCAAATACTGTAAATTGTTCTCACAGCACCATATTTCAAAATTGATGGCAGTGTAAACTTATGGGTGGGTATGGTTGGAAGGTAACACTCAAAGTGAGATTGTGGGGTACCAAATCTGCTCTCTGTCAAGGAGGTCAGAACAAATTGGCTCACTTCAGGAGGCAGAATATTTTTTCTGTCAAATCTTCATAGCCAGGCTAGATTCCAAATCCCATGTATGCTTACTTCCATCTCGTATGTTACTGACTGATGATATGTGAGAACGGGAGAAACATGAAAGAAGAAATATTTGCTCTCCTATGTTTGTATTGTCTTTACAAGGAAAGTAAAGGAGATTTTTGTCTCTATTAAACCCGATAAATGGCTCTGTGACATCAAACCTGTGTCATTCTTTGTATGAATTATTCCCAGAGCTCTGTGGATTTTACTGCCAAAAAAAAAAGTAGCACTTCAAGACAGACCGAATAAAAGGTAATTATTAAAAAACTCTGAGATCTAAAAAATATATCAAAATAATTTCTATTTAATCATGAAGTTATGAAAACTTATATAAAGACTTTTTATTTATTGCTGTACTAAAAGCATGCCTATTACATACTAATACAAAATGTAGTATGTTTGCTATCATAGTGTTAATGCATATGAAACCACTAAGCTGGTAGAAATAAATTGTCAAATTCCAAAAATCCACTTTATTGACTTGCTAACTCAGTCAAAATGGCTGTAGGCTTTTCCTGTGGTACAGAAAAGAAGTCATTATTCAAAAAGTTTATTTCAATTACTGATGCCATTTAAGGGAAGAAATTTGGAAAGACTTGATAAAAAGGTAAAAATTATTTTTCCTCTTCCAGCCCATGAATAAAGTCTGGGCATAAAAAGGAGAAGATCAACTAGTTTTAGAATGATAAAGGATCTGGTGATTAAAAACAATCATCTCTTCAATTCATTAATAATAGATGCTGTTTTCTTCCTCTACTTAGAGACCTTTCTTGATGGTTTAGAAAGACTTGCATAAAGTCAGGTCTAAAGCAACTTCACTTAGATTTAGAACAAAATGAAAAATAAAAACATGATTTTGATGGCATTTAAATTTCCTTTCAAATGCAGCTTGGTATAAATGGTAAGGTAATCATTACGTAATAAATAAAAATGTAGAATTAATCATTTTCTAACAAATTAAACATGTGATAATTAAGGAATTGAATGGCTATAGATTAAGCTTTCTATATGATTTGCATCAATGCCTGTACATTTAGCATGTCCTCCTGAGTCAGTAAAACCAAATGCCATATACAAGAAATGTTCTTCCTTTAGAAAATCAGCTGGAATGCACCAATAATAACAGAAGTTTAAAAGTTTAAACAAATTTTCTGCTCACTGATTTGAATAGTGATCAAAATCCTGTAGTTTCAATCTCTTTGAATTAAATCAGTCTGCTTAAAGAGCACAATAAACCAAAGAAAAGCATTGTTGTACAGATCACCTCAAGAGCTAGTAACAGCTTATATCGTATTTGTTTTGTGAGAAGTTTAGCAAGTGAATTTTGGGGAAGTCCCAAGTACCCAAGAGATTATTGGCCTGAGGCAATGCACTGATTATAAGAACACAAGGGATAGCAGCATTTCTTTTTCTTCTCTGGCTCCGTGGATCCCAAAAGCTAGTTTATGATAATTCTCCACTGTGCCTTTTCCTTTTTCTCTTCCCATAAAATGCAGGCCCAGTAGCAAACGTGAAAAGGTTCTTTGACAGCAAACATGGCAAAATTAAACACGCCCAGCAGAGACAAAAGGTTGGGCACATGAGGAAATTAAATCTGTCAGTGTGTCCCATTGCCTATCAGTCTCAAGCTATGATTATTCATTTTCTAAGGTAAGTGCAGAGAACGCTTCAATGAATTAAAAAGAAAGACCTGAGCCTGAATCATGTTTCAAGACCATGCAGCTTAATCAATAGCATCAGGGAATACTGTGTTTAAATTATGAATATATTTATATTTACTGAAACTGAGGCTTGTGAAAGATACCCTGGATGACAGGCCTAAAAATTAATTTCTATCATTCCATTTGATCTCAAGCCTGGCAGTGCTAGAGAGGGTATAGGCAATTTCATTTACCTAGATAGTACAACTCAAATGTGTCCTATAACACTCTGAATACAGTCAGCATTATTTATAAAACCAGTCTATGCCCTTATTTAATGATTTGGCAGTCATGCTAAACAATTGGACCTTTTAGGGAACAGTGTTAGCTGAATGTCAATACATACGTATGATTGCCTTTCATCTGCACAGAGAAATGGTAATTAGGATTTCCATTGAGTTTTCTGACAGAGGTGGAGCTGAATTAAAGCCTATTTATAAATATTTTAATATCATAAAACAGCCGTAGGACAATCAATTTGAGCAGCACTGTAAATATGCCCTTCATTATGTAAAGGTTGGCTGTTTAATAACAATATGCAAATATCTTTGCAAGAGTACTTGCTTTTGTCTCTTCTCTTTGTTTTTCAGGCACAATGTTTCTCCCACTGGGGAAAGTGTGCAGACAAACCTACTATCGCTTTCATTGTTTATCTCTATGTATAGGACTTATTTATGTTCTTCAGCCCAATCAAAACCTTATACTCCTGGCAGCTTTTTTCATTAAAACTTCTATTAAAACTTGACTTAGTGTCATGAGAATGTTCATTATTTATGAGTCAATGTTTAGTGGCAGAATCAGAAATTAAAGAACTTTTCAGCCTGTATGAATTGTGACAACTCCACTGACTGCAGCTGAGGATCTGTCCCATAAATCCCATTTCTAGCTTACACATCCATTTCATCTGTTTCTGGATAGAGCTGATCATCTAGCTCCAAGGCTGACTGCTGACTTGCTGCAACCATAAGTAAAAGACTTTATTTTGGACTCAGATTTTCTGCCTAAAAAGTAACTCTGAAAATACCTAGCTTATCCATGTGTTGCTTTTTTAATTCAGGAATTCCACTAAAAAGATCTAAAGCTGCAATGACAAGCAAGAGAGACAGACACCAACAAGCTAATATACCTGTTCACCTGCAAAACCCCAACAGGGTTAAAGCCTATGCTCTGCAACTGAAATCAAGAATATTCTGACAATTTTACTGCTAGTAATTTATTGAGCATCATGGTTTTGCATGGAATTGTCTTCCTACTCCACTTAAAAGAGCGCAATATGATGCATTCTGCATCTTTTCTCTCTTCCTTTAACAAGGCAATTTCATCCTTCATCGTCAACTTGTGGTGGCATCTTAGACTTTAAATAAATTAAATTCCTGTTTTAGCCATTATCATTATGATCCCTTTAACTCATCTTTCTGAATTTATACACCACTGACACCAATTTATTATTATTCTTCTTATTCTGAAGCTTGTTGGATTGGCTGAAATCATATACAACAACTCATAGATCAATAAGTAATTCATTTAGAACGCCAGGGATCATTTGTGATCTAATTTTTGTGTGTAGGTCAAAGTAAAACAAGCACAAAGCATATGCGTATGCTCTCAAAAATAAGCACAGACAATTCAGTTTTCAAAAGTTCTTGAGCAAGAATCACCTCAAGGAATCAAAGAGGAGAAATGGAAATGACAGTCCAAAGTGAAGACAAAACAGAAATGTTTCTGTTATCTCAATCAGATTTCCCAAAGTGTCCATCATTGAAGAAAATTGCAACTACAAAATGATATCTTGAAAATATTTGGAACTGTAGAACTATGGGTACATCACAGGGTATCACTTCAACAGGAACTAGTGTAGCAGCAAAGCAGTTTTGCACCTGAATTTTTAGTTACAGATCACATAGTACCATGCCATTCTGCATTACCGGGGAAAATCCTAGGTAGTACAGTCCCCCTGTGGCAAGTGCACAGCTGTTTACCCTGGCAAAGCAAGACTTTAACTTCTTGTCTTGAGAGACATTGAAAACCTAGTATTTGGTAGAGTCAAGGTTTACATTTTCTTTTCATTTAATCTTTCTACGTATCAGTGCTGTTAGGATGCAGTGCATATTCTCTTCTCAGTTACTTCTATTTCCTCTAGAAAACGAGGAAAACTCACCTGCTTTATTAAAAACTTGAAGGTCACAAAAATTTTGATAATGGGCTTTAGCTGATACGACTTCAGCAAAGAAAACCAAATGTTAAGCACTACTTCACTTATATCAGCAGTTTTGTGTGTGTGAACAAGACCTGGGATTGTATAAACATCTGCAAAAGAGCTGGCGTCAACTCTGGTGCATATTGAGACAAACCCTCAAAACACAAATACAGAAATCACGCTTTGAGGTAGCTGTCCATATTCTTCACCAAATGCTCATCTTTATTATGAAGCTAACTTTAATAGACTGTCTACAATTGGTCAGCCATTCAAGGAAAAATGAAAAATAGTCTTGGGTGAAATACTATAAGATTCCACTTATGGCTTCCAGCCATTTGCTTTCTGTCACATTTGAATAGTTTCCCTTGGAAGGAACATCTGTTCTGCATTAAATCTGAAGGAATGGCACTGCTTACTGAATGGACAAGTCTTCTAAGACTGCTTTGGCCTACCTGTGCTAACTTTATGAGAACTGACAACAATGTGAATTTCCAATAAGCCCACTTACTTGGAAGAGATTGCTACTTATCCAGAATGCAATTTTTCCAGAAGCCAAGAAGGGGGAGAACATTTAGAGTTAAGCAGTTGCCATGCTATTAAAAGGACATAATTTTAATTGTTCTTAGGAAATTAATATCATTGTTAAAAGCACAAACTGTGATAGTGTTAATTGAAGAACCAGTGGTGTGTCAAAGCTATTTCTTTGGTTCTGGTCAGGATAAGGCTTTGATGTAGATCTCCTGGGTGTCTCCACTTACTGCATTTTTATTTATATCTTAGAGCTCATTAAATGGCTTCCTTTCAGACTGAGGTAAACCAGACGATGTGCTCTAGAAGAGTACCTACTGTGCTCCAGCTACTAATGGGTACTCATGCTATCAGACAAGACTAGATAGAGCTTGTCTGAAATGGAACCACCGATAAGTGAATAGTGTGGATTCCAGGTCTTCAGCAGCAACTGTTTCAATATCCACTCATATTGTACCATATTATTTGACAACATAGCTGTATCTAATTCTCCCAACTGGCAGTTTTGCCAAATGCTTGCTTCATCTTGATCAAGTATACATGAGACAAACTGAAAAACAGCCTATGCTCTTGGCCATAGGAATAGCCCTTTCAGGGACTTTATTGAGGAATATGAAGATTTGGAAAAATCTTCAAAACTGTTGGCACACTGTAAGCTGTAACAGTGAGTTACTTTTTATTTTAGTTCTCACAAGCAGAGCAATACAGAGGAGAGAAAAATGCCAGTCATGTACCACTTTCTTTCCATGGCCATTTATTACCAGGTAGAAAGAAGAGTTCTGAGCACTATTGTCAATGGTATATATTAATTTGATGCTTGTGTATACTCTTATTATATCACCTGTGATGAAAACAGATGCATATATAAAAGGCTAGGTTTTGACTATCAGTAGATTTGTCAAAGAACAGTGGCTGTGCCCTGGGAAGACAGAAAGTACCTGTCTTTCACTAAAATTCTGTATTAAAAATTTTCATGTCAAAGACTCCAACAAGGGTCCAAAAGCAAGACGCTAGTCTGTTCTTAAAATGATCACAAGATTGCAATGAGAGATGAGAACATTAGATCATTCCTATGTGGATTTTTTATTTTCTCTTACTGAAGTTACAAGTAGACACATGAGATTATTAGATGAGGGTCATTAAAGTGAGCTAATGTTCTGTTGCACACCTGTGGCAAAGGCCACTTAGTGATGGGATACCACACCTCAACACCAGACTACGTGTAATGTAAAACTGAACAACTCAACTTTGTCTCTACTTACTCCACTACCAGAATGTACGTAATTACTAATGTACCATCACAACTGTTTCAGCCAGTTCCAAATAATGCTTAATTGTCTTTCTGAGACTATGTAACACAATTTCTGCAACCTTAGCTGAGTACTGTACAGGTATGGTTCAGGTAACCTATGATCTCAGAATTTATGAACAAGTCATAGTGCATATATACAGATCAGCTTTTCCTTTTCAACACCGAGGTTTTATTGTAATTTTTAAAATTAATTCAGGAGTTAACTTTCTTTTATTGTATTATTATAACTCCTTTCCCTTCACAGGATAAATTTGTAATTTGAAGCTGGAATCTTCATACCATTTAATAAGACCAGGAGGGGAGAATACAATGTTAAGAATACTATTCTCTATTGATTGTATTAAAATACTGTTAATAATAGTATATAAAGAACATGCTAGATATTGTACAGATCAGGATCCCAGTATGGTAATTGCCTTCATGTAGTAATAAAGACATGAGAAACTTACAAAATATACCGAACAAGCAGGATAAATGAGTGTATTGGACAGAGGATTTAAGGAGGTATGGTTAAAAACAAATAGGATGCATCCAGTTCTTAGATATCCTGCAGTAGCTGTAGCAACACTTTGTCCATGAGTTCCTGAAGCCCCTTCAGCACAGGACCTTGCAATTCCCTGAACTGCAGCATAAGAAGCCAAACCAAATTCTCCCATGAGAATAATTTTACACATTGCAGTATCAGAGTACAGGGAAGGTAATGGGCTAAATGACGAGAAAATTGTTTACCGTTTCTGATCCTTAGAAAATATCTGATCTCCCTTTTCATTCAGGGGGGATTTCAATTCCAAAAATAAAAGTTAAAAGTACATGGTAGTGTTGATTGGTGGCTGACTCAGAAAGTAGAAAAGGTGCACATGAAACAAGGAAGAAGCCCTCAATCTGACTTGTCTAGAGACAAATTTCCTGAAGTGATAAATAAATAATAATAAAAAAATTACCCATGACCAACCTATCTTACCTGCCTTTCTGGGGATAAACAGGGAGAAAGCAGTGCAACCACAGCAAAACCAGACAAGTTTGGTCTCTGAAAAAAATCCCACCTGACAACATCATGCTTTCTTTTCCTGGGTGCTAAATTTACATCAGAGAGCTTAATTATTGTCTGTATGAGATTGTGAGACCTAGAACAAAAACCCTCCAAGATATCTATGACCTGTAAATATTAGTTTGTGTTTGTGCCAAAGGAGAAAGGAGAGGGGGAGTGATTTTTTTTTTTTTAATCAGAAGATGTAATAGCTTATGACAAGGTCTATTATCCCCTGGAAGGAAAAGGAAAAAAGGGAATGTCTTTATTCTGTAACAAAAGCTAAATCATTTCAACTGTCAGCCTCCGTCAAGACACAACAAGCAGGGACAGTGATTGCTAAGCCAATTTGTCCATCAGTTTTTGAAAGGTGCTAGCAAATATAAATAAGGAAATGGGGATGAATGTGACTCTATAGGCATTCTTATGATTGATTTTTGTAGACATAATCCACTCCTTTTGATAATTTTCATGTCATTTAGGAGAGCAATGCTAGAAGCAGAACACGGCTCTGCTCTAGGATGCTGAGAAACATAAAGTAGTATTTCTGTTTATGCTAATACAATTTGAAAAGAGTGCCCCTTCATCCCTGGAGGTTTATCTATCAAAGGACAACATAGGTCACTTTCCTGAATCAATGTTTAGGTTACATTTGTGCATTGTCTATCATCTGTACATTAGGTAACCTATATTAATACAATTTCAAATGTTAGTCACCTTTCTTGTTGTGGTCTAACCCCAGCTGGCAATTAAGCACCACACAGCTGCTTGCTCACTCCCTCCCGGTGGGATGGGGAGAGAATCAGAAGAGTAAAAGTGAGAAAACTTGTGGGTTGAGATAAAGACAGTTTAATAGGTAAAGCAAAAGCTGCACACACAAACAAAGCAAAACAAGGAATTCATTCACTACTTCCCATCGGCAGGCAGGTGCGCAGCCATCTCCAGGAAAGCAGGGCTCCATCATGCGTAACGGTTACTTGGGAAGACAAACGCCATCACTCCAAACTCCCTTCTTCTTCCCAGCTTTATATACTGAGCATGACATCACATGGTATGGGATATCCCTTTGGTCAGCTGGGGTCAGCTGTCCCAGCTGTGTTCCCTGCCAGCTTCTTGTGCACACCCAGCCTACTCGCTGGTGGGGTGGTGTGAGAAGCAGAAAAGGCCTTGACTCTGTGTAAGCACTGCACAGCAATAACGAAAACATCCCTGTATTATTAACACTGTTTTCAGCACAAATCCAAAACATAGGCCCATACTAGCTACGATGAAGAATATTAAGTCTACCCAAGCCAAACCCAGCACATTTCTGTATCTCAAAAGTTCTAAAAGAAATTCAAAGCCTGTTTGCATATAGTACTGAAGCAGTTTGTCTGCTTCTGGAAGAAGGTGGAACCCAGCTAGTGGGCAGTATCACTTGGGCTGATGATTTGACAGCAGGTTCTCAGCAAGCCCCCCCAGTTGTGAAATGCAGCCACTAGAATATCTTCAATGTCCATGCTTTGCAGATTGGGTGTTAGTCAGCCTAGGAAATCATAAGGCTATATGGCATAGAAAACTTATCTGTCCAAAGGGAGGGAGGACTGCATTATTTTTTTGGCTAAGACAAAAGTGTATGCTTCTTTGAAGAAGTAGAGGGGGTAATCTGTGGATTTGCAGCTTGCATTTACATGTCTAGTCATTTGAACTCTTATTAGAACAGTTAGCATAGTGTGTTACTTCTTTGCCTGAGGTAGTTACTGATCATACTATTTACCTAGTCACTGTTTTTTACCTACTTCATCAAGGTGGGTCAAAATAGTTGCTTGAAACTGTCAAGATAATTTGACTCTTTGAATTCTTGTCGTGGAAGTGTAGAGATGTACGGAGATGAAGAAACACAGAAGAAAATATGACAAGTATGTTTTCTCAAATCCTGAAAAGAGGGGTGGATGAATGTAAGGGCTTGGCCAAGACAAAGAATAGGAAACTTCAGACAAGTGTAACGATATATTAGCTTGCTTAGTTCTAGGAATAACAACTAGGACTGTTTTTTTTGCACAGGATAGCAAATACACATGATATGAAAATCAGAAAGTCCAAGCTCTCTTCAAAGAGCTGCCTGATGGATGTCAGTCAGGTCTCCAATCTATTTGTCTTTTAGTGTCATTTGTACGATAATAAACCCATATTAGTGTCAAGTACGATAATAAACCCATATTTGAGACTCCTATATGGGAGTTGGTAACTCCTTATGTTAGTCACATTTGAGCATAGCTGTTTAATCAGAAAACATATAATTGCTTTTTTTAGTTCTGTGTTTGTTTTCAGTTTCATTAAAAGGGATTTTTTCCTTTAAATTATTTGAAAGTGAATGTTAACAAGCAATAATAGCAGGAAAAAGAACCCTTGTTCTAGATACAGGGCACATCTTTCAGTAATATTAATCACCAGCACTAGGTTCACTTAAATCAATGGGAATTTAGTCACTGATGTCAAGAGTGCTAAAAAGCCACTGAGGATGTTTTAGATGGAAGAATGTTAGGTCTTGAAAGGAACCCTGGAGAGATTTTCAGGCAAGGGTTTTCTTTTGTCTGTAGCAATCTCACTGCTTTCCATAGGGATTTCTAATGAGGAGAAAGAAGAAGAAACTGCTCAAGCTGGGTCATCTACAAGATAAGAGTGTATAATCCATTTTGAACAAATTAAAAATCAGATATCAGCTATAACTGTGCTCCTTCATTTTGATATGTAAAAGAGCATTTGGAGTCCTAAGAAAACTCAAAATTCTGTTAAAATTTACAGACACCTGTTTTTAACATCACAATAGCATTCATCACCTTTCTGAAGTGTTTCAAGATCTAAAATGTGCTCTGTATTACTATTTGCTTTGTATTTCTAGTTTCAGAGACTCATCTCCTGAGTTCCGAACAAATAAGTTTTCAGCCGTTTCTACATCTCTGTAGCTCCACAGAGCCACCATGATTGACAGCTACGTGACTCTCAATAGTAAGAATCCAGGCTGATATTTGTATAATCAGTTGAGAGGGCAAAACACTCTTGATTATGGCATTTTCTCCCAATTCAGATCAGCATGTATATAAGTTTTGCTGCATAGGGGATTTAATGAAAAAAAGATCCTAACATAAGCTTCCCTTCCTGGAAATTGGTGTTTTGAACAGTCAACTGCTTTATCAAGAGCCCAAATTGTGACTGATTAGCATCTCTAAGGCCAGCTCTTAAATGATATGGTAACTGGCTCCTGCAAGAACCTTTAGGTGTAGACCTCTCCATCTTCCTTCTTCAGCCAAAACTAACAAAAACATGTGACATGGAATGTCAGGCATATAGTTAAACCTTCTAAAATACAATATATAATTAGGCTCAGATATGCCTCATAAGTGTCCCCCAAAACAGTAAGTGTTATGGTGTCAGATGGTTGTAAGACCCTTAATTGTGGTTCTGCCATGTCCTGGGGCTTGGTGTTCTCAGTTGTTACAGACTATGATCCACTTCAGCTCTTCACTGCTTGGGATTTTGGACCTAGTGCTTCTAGTTTTGCCATTTATATATAGCCATCCAAGATGGCAATCTCATTTGATCACAGTGTGGATTCTTGTGACACCTGTACTATTTGTGACTACTATTTCCCACCAGTGAGGTGCACAACAGCATGTCCCTGAGGTGATTGCAGCTTTCAAGACCCCGAATAATGCTAAGGGTTTTTTTGCTTGCCTTCAGTATCTCTCTACACTTCTGTAAGTCTCCTGTGGTGGTGCATCCCCCCTCCCCCCCTCCTCTGGACCACCTTATGATCACAGGGACTCAAAGGACTTTGAGCAATGAGTCTGGCGATTAGGTGCCCCTTGGTCATACCAGGCACTCTTGCATGGCTGAGCTGGGGAACAAGAATGCCTTGATCTCACCTGGCATAATCAGTCACCCCTTGACAGCTTGGGAACGTATCATTGTGGATTGTAACTCGGGCGAATCAGTATGGGAGGATTGTACCTGCCTTCCTGAGGTTAATGAAAACTCAGCAATTACCAACTGGAGCTGAGGCCAGAACAGAAATTTACTGATGCTTAAAGTCAATCATCTCACAACCCTATAAACAGTGGTACCACAGGAGACCCTTTGAGCTCTCCTGGACTGCAGTGGGCTGTGCCAGTATCTCCCTCTGAGTGAGACGCCTCTCAGAGTTGCGAACTCTTAAGTTTGCATACGGAGGCCTGGCAACAGGACCTGGGCTGATCTCCAGTGCTCTTCACTCCTTGAGGTGCAATCTTCGCCTGCTGAGACAATCATTTGAAGTGAGTATTTCACTGAAATCAAGGGGAATCTTTGATGGGTACCTTTATCTGTGCATACTAAATTCATGAGGGATTTTAAGAGGTACCTTTATTAGGCCTATTGTGTGATTGTGTGTGTGTGTGAGAATCGATTCAAATATTGTAGTAGACTTTAGTTAATAATTTTGTAGATGCTAGAGTAACCAATGATTAGTTGCTGCTAAATTCTTGTGATTCTCTCCTTACTGTGAACAAATCTTAAGTTGCTGCTAAATACATATAATCCTTAGCCATAAACTGTTGACCAAGTCTGAGACTAGGATTGGATCCAGCTGCACCTAGGCTCCTTGCTGAGAAGGAGCTTAGAAAGCAAGGGGGTCCATTCTGAACCTTGTGACTCAACGGGAGGGCCTCCTTTATCTCCCGCCTTGTATTTCCTTCTATCTCAACCTTCCCTTCTCTCTCTCTCTCTCTCTCTCTCTCTCTCCATATATTCCATCCATTTAATAAGTAATAGAGTGAACCTTGCCATCAAACTTTGTTAAATCACCCTTTTATGAATTTCTATTAAAATCGCTATTTGCAAATATTTTTGGCGGTGATTATTTAAGCGACCTAACCGCTCATTCATGACATCTCCAAAGACTCTGGCATGTATTTCTACCAGTGAGGGAAGTCTTGTTTTCAGTTTTCTGTTCAATAAAAGTCAGCAAGTCACAGATGATGCTTTCAGCTATAGAATCAGCATTGCTTCAACCACCTTCACATTTTGCAAACTGTAATTCTAGAAATGTTTTTGTTGGTCTTGTCTTCCACCCAGCATATTTTCTTACTTCACTTGTATTCACTTCCATTCTTAGATCACTTTCCTCCTAGGAATGTGATATTTGGAACTTACTGCCCATAATTTAAAATTAGCCCACATATGCCTTTATGATGAAATGTCTGGAGAATGTCTAAATTAATCCTTTAAAATACTTAGTTACTCCAAGTTATCTGGCAAGATTTAACATAAAATAAAAAATTCTGGTGAAGATCAGCCCCAGAGTTTATAAAAGTCTTGGAAAAAAATCATGTGGGAAGCTCAGGGGCTTATGATTTGCACGAGCCATTCTCAGTCCATGCTTTGGCTGCATATTTTTCTTCCACACATCCACAAGGTGCTGAGAACTTGTCTCTGATTGCTGTGACAGCACAGCATCTTGCAAACAGCATTTGACACTTCAGAGGCTCAGGATCAAGTGTTCCTCCCTGTATATTTAGAACTGGTTAGATTCACTGTGGAGAGGAGTCTTTACCTTCTTCCAGAGTATGACCCAGGAGGCTGACAGAGGAGCACCCAGCAGTCTGCATTAGTCTGTCAAATTCTGAGTTAGCAGATACTGTAAGGAAAGTGAGAGGAAGGAGGATATTTCTGAGATACTGAAGCACTTCTATGGAATAGGTTTACTAAGAACCTCTGGGCACTGCTGTTATAATAATTACATGTTGATAATGGAGAAAAAGCCACGTGTAAAGTAAAAATAATAATATCAAAACACTAGATACAAGAACCTGACATAAAAATGATAGCATAAAAACATTTGTATTGAGAGCTGATGGAATGCTTGACTTATATAATCACCTTGTTCACATTTTCCTCTCCATCCAAACTAAGAAGATGATCTTGTGGATATAAAAAGTACATATAGAGACATGAAATTCCTTACCCAACTTTTTAAGATAAGCAAGTACATAGCTGTACTTAGAGAAAGACTGTAGACAAACAAACAACAGATATATAGAGAGATTCTATAGATGGCTGGACAGAATGAAAGGCAAAAATTATTACAGAAATGTTTGGACATCTTAAAACAACAAACAGTTCAATACGATTTATTTAGTCAGGGTAGACTAAAATTCACTAGTATAATAACAGAACCATTTGTCTTAGCAAGTATCTTGTTATTGGTGATCAATAATGTAGCTGAGATGAGTGATGGCTTTGTTTTCCTGTGGTGCCTCAGCCAGTCTAAATTATTTATTTGACATGCTGCCTCTTGGCAAATGCAAGGAAACAGTGATAAGAAATTTGCATTCCTCTGATATATACCTCCGAATGAATAGAAGATATTCCTGAAAGCTTTTGGTGAATGACATATGGCTGTAGTTTGAGGGGCAGTTTGCTGACCGGACATGTTTTTGTCTCCTGGCATGAATGACAATGTAGACATCAGAACGAAAACCAAGAAAGAGTTACTTTTTTTTGTTACATGTGGCAGAGGGGAAGATGACGGCATTTGCAGAAATATCCAGAATTTGGATGCCTCTGAATACTCAAGAATCTGCCGCAGTTTGCCAGGAGCTTTAAGTTGTTATAGCCAATTTTAATTAGTCTTGAGACAGGGAAAAGGGTAAAATAATAAAAGACCATAAGAACTCAAGCGCAGGACAGGGCAAAAGTCTCCCAAGCTCACTAAACTCACTATACTGCCCCTGACAATGGCCAACAGTGGAAGTTGAGGTGAAGAATGAATATAAGAGTATAGCTACTACAGAACAATATTTCTCCTTCTGTATCTTGCCATTTCTGTGTCATCTGTTCTCCAAGCTGAGGAGTTCTATTATTAAATATATGCAAGCTTTTCAATAACTTCAGGTATCCTTGCCCTTCTCTGTACTGTTTTAGCTGTGTTACAGCCTATTCAAGATATGGTGATCAAAAGTGCACTCAAGGTGTGTGTGCAAATGGATTTACACAATGGTGTAACAATATTCATTTTTCCTCTGTATGCTTTCTTAATATATAAGTCATAATATTCTATTCATTTTTTTTATATTTAATTCTATTCCATAACATTATTTAAAACTGTTGCTGGGCATTTCAGCTGATATCCACAATAACTCCAGTGTCTCTTTTTTAAGTGTTAAGAAAAATAGTAATTTAGAGATGACTGTTGTGCATCGGTTTCCCCTTATGCATTACTTTGCATTTTTTTACATTTAATTTAATCTTCTGTTTTATAACCCAGTTGCTTAGTATCACAAGACCCTTCTACAAAACTTCATTGTCTGGTCTCCTCTTGAATAATTTTGTATTGTCTGCAGACTTTGTCTCCTCACTATTTACCTTCTTTATTAGATGATTTAGGAATACTTTCAGCAGCACACGTCTCAGTACAGATTCCTGTGTGGGACAAAAAAGAAACTCCAACCTTGTGTAACGGCAGGATGAAAATACATTGGTAGAGTCAAAGATTAACCATGACAAGGCTGGGGAAACATGCCTATTTTGGATTACTGTTCTGTAGCTTTCCTTCTTAACATTGTAGAAATTTCAAAGTTCTGCTGTCTAAATGTCCTACTAAAATGAATGTAATCTTCACCTCCACTATGTGCCTCTGTGTGGTATTCTCACAGAGGCACTGCAAAGCACAAAATCTCTTCTATACATGGAGCAGCTCCAGAAAGTATTTTAGCCCACACTGGCAGGTTGTCGGCAGCTCACTCACACAGATTATGCTTCTTCATACCCCTCTCAGTGCAGAGCTGCACATGTAACGAGCTCACATCCCCTCCGAAAAGTGGCAGTTGTGGAAGTGAGCTTCCATAACACCAAAAATACCACTGGGCTAACCTGCTAACAGCAGTTTGAGAAATTTTGTTTCTGGGACATAGATCATTAGAAATGATGCCAAGTCTTTATATGAACATGAGTGTTAACGCTGATGTTAACAGTGAAACCCAAGCCAGGTGATTTCCTAATCAAAGGCCAACTTGTACACAACCCCGATGCCTGACACTGGTCACTGTAACTGGACAGAGTTGATGGAATTACAGGACTGCCTCTGGAAAATGTAGACAGGAAGCTCATCGATCACCCATTTCAGGCTCAGGTAAATTAAAAATACCCATTCTTGGTGCCGCTATGGTACTCTGCCTGATGGGTTTTTTTTCTTCAGTGAGAGAGTGCCAATGCTATCCCAATGCACTGGTACCAGCCTGGAGAATGTGCTTCTGGCACTATGGCAGTGCACGGCAGCCTTCAGGTCCTCCAGCACCCGCAGCTGTGGCAAGGCTCGGCATTTGCCTGGCTCTGCCAGGATACTTAGGGCTCAGTGCTGGAGGATGGCAGAGGTGCTTTGCTCTTTTGTAGTTCACAGCTGGAGACTACCACATTGACTTTCCACTGCAACTTTTTCAGTATTAAAAACCAAAGTTGGTGGATGTGCTCGCGTCTGACTCATGACTAGTTTTGTCATACACGTCTTCCACTGCCTTTGGTCTTGAGATCTCCAGTGTAGCAACATGAATCTCTGAGTGCTGGAAATACTGTATTGTGTCTTGCTGTGAATCCCAGACAGCAGCTAACAGCACTTTGAAACTTTTGTTTATTGTTCCTATTCAGAGAAAATTAATGCACTTTGAAGATGTAAGGCAGAATGGACGATTACTAATGCTGCTGAAAACAATTAGTTCTCATTTGCTTAACACCATTTCCTAATGTGCAGCTGTAAAACTTTTCACAGGACCTTTAAAATACAATCAATTTTCCATGGCTATTTCCTAATAATTCAAACTGAGTGCAGAACCTGACATGCAATCAAGCTAATACAGGTCGATATCCATTTTCTTTCCGTTAAATAGGAATTTTAACACAGTGGCACAAGTCGGGGAATCGCAAACAGCTACTGTGTATCTATATGTCTGTCTGCTGAACATGCACACAGAGGACATGACTCAGCTACCTTTAGTCATACTGAATGAAACTCACCAGTATAGCTCATTAAGTAAAACAAAGAATATCACCAGTCATTAAGACAAAACGAGTCTGAGAATCATTCAACCTCAGACAAACATATCATTTACATTTACATTTCATTTACAAAGATAAGAGTTAAACACTTTACAAATTTGATGTCTGATCTCGCTTGGGAAAACAGATATGAGAAAATATTCTTCTCTAGCCAGAAGAGTTAAAGCTGGAACATTTGAGATAAAAAACAAACCATACATACAAATACCCACAAAAAAGCCCCAGAAAAAAATACCCGCTTGTCTGCAAAAGGACCTTCTGCTCAGTTTTTAGTACCACACAGTAATGGAAGGTGATGGCTGAAATCTGCAGAACAATTCTGCACCCAGCTGAAATTGCCAAAAAGTCTTAGGAAACCATGAGGGAAGGAACTGTCAGAAGCTTGCCTAAAGACCATATCTAACTATTTGTGAGTAGAACTGTGAGATGTCCAGAACTTAATTTTACATGTCATCCAAAAAATGCCACATTCCCCCCAGATGACATAACAAATTATTCATGCATAAACTTAATCACCCATATGACATTTATCACAAACTTCTATCTGCATTGGGTGGTTATGATAGTCTGAAGTCTGAGCTTTTAATGTGGCTTTGATGCAGTCATTAAAACAAATTAGGGACAGATAAAATTAATAATCGCTTCATCTTTTTGCAATTAAAATAGCTTTTGCTTTGGTAACTGTTTTCAAGGCTGATTGACCAAGATTTTGCTGATGCATCACTCCACAGAGGTATAATTTTCTATCTGAAAATGACTGACTTAATTTTGCTGGATCATGGTTTACAGGACACAGCTAAAATGATTAAGTTCAATTTGTTGCTAGGTCTTAATACATCATTTGCTTCTGTTTGGAAAGAAGATGAGTGCTGGTGAGTGAAAAGGAGGAAAAGATGCATAGCGGCACAAAATTATTGGGATGAATGATGGACTACATATGAAGCCCATACAAACAATTGCACAGACAACAAGGAATCCTGAAAAATGGAACTGGGCAAGTATTTCCACTAGGTCAGGGTGTGCTTTATTTTCATAGACTCACCTGACTCCTTTTCTTCCTGTTTCACTGAAAATCAATACATGATTATTGCCACAATAAGATGGCTTTCACCAAATGTTTCTTTCAAGTGGTCCATGAGGATGTTTTCCTCTAAGTTCTTGTTTGATATTTTATTTTTGTGTCTTGTTGCCAGACTTATTTTTCTGAGGTTTGAGATACAAGTTAGTAAAGGTGAAAGGGAAAGAGATGTAGTAATAAAATAACATTTTCCCAATGTGAATGAGCTTAGAACTGAAAAAAAAAAAAGAAAACTCTCTTTATTTTACATAGAGGAAAACTTAAGGTGCAAAGAGAGGTGAAAAGACCTACTCTCTATTAATAGAAGATCTTCGGTGAAACCGCACAGATTTCTGTGGCTTGGTGACCTATGCTGGCTACAAGGTCCTACTGATGAACTGGTCTCAGTGAACATCAACATTACAAAACCACTCCACACATCTGCCTTGTTGGCAGTCTCAGTAGAAGAGTTAAGGACTTCAAAATTGATAGCAGGTGAGTATTTCAGTGAAGGAGCTATGGCAAATTTGCATATAAAGAAATAATTGCCTGTGAACACACATACAAATTTAGAGTCTGGGGATATTAAGCCAACACCTGTGCAAACCACATGAGACTGCTCAGGCCATAGTCATCTAGAAGACAGTGATGTCTAACCCATGAGCTATGAACCCTAGTATAATTTAACAGTTGTGAAAGATAATGTCCATATTTGGTCATCACCCATGCTCATTCTATCCTTCCAAAAAGTCATGATCCATTTCTTCATCTAGTAGGAATGACGGCAAGGTTTGACTTACGTACGTATCTACTCCTAGCTTAATGATTTTAACGTAACCTACCTGGCAAATAGCTACCTAACCATTCACGGAACTATCCCAGACTGAGACCAGGGGTGATTTGCGAGAACGGAGTAAGCCTGTAGTAGTTCCAGTATACGTTAGATTCTTCCCATTTTCTTCAGTAGAAATATTGACATGCATGTGAATTTACAATGCTTGGGAGAAAGATTTATATTCCTCCCAAGTGGTCTTCCATGTGTGTTTAAAAGCATTTATTAATTAAAAACATTAAAAAACATTTACCTACCATTGGCTGCCTCGGCAGAACTATGCTGAGAATGTAAAACATTAGCGTTTAAACAATGGTGCTCACTCCTGAGATGTGCAGGCTGGGGGGAGAGATGGGCATGGATGAATGAATGCTCCTGACCCTCCCAGTATATGAGAAACTGTCTGCATCTCTCCCATTTCCAGCAGACTCATGACAATATCCCTAATGCGTTCAAACAAACTGTTTTGAAGCATGATGGATTCACACCTTGTGTGCAAGAACTACTTCTTCTGCAGCAAAACAGAATGAAGGAAAAAGGAGCAGAATCATAGAACCAGGATGGAATGGACCTTGAGAGATCATCTGGTCCAACCTTTCATGGGAAAGGGAGCACAGAACCATAGAACTGCAAGACTGTACATTCTTTCCCGTTAACGCACTCACAGCACTTACAGGCAATTATGGGCCAGGACTGGCCACCCTTACTTGCCATGATTTCCAAAGCACACCTGTAAGAGAAACGTTATTTACCATGACTAAGAATACTAGGATTTGACCCTTAACCATATACAGGATATAGTCACAGTATATTAAGCAACACAGTATATTAAGCAAAGTCACAGTATACTAAGCAAGATTCTACATTTTTCTGTCTCCTCTTTAATAATGTTTATTGTTTGAAAACAAACTTCAAAAGGTCTTGCTTAGAGAAATTTTTCTTTCTTCTTTACTGTTTTTCTCTCCCTCGCTTTCATTGCTGTTATAATCCATACCCCTCTTCTGCCAGTCCCTGTATCAAATCTGAGCTTTTGTACTAGGCTTAATACAATTTGCACAGAGAATGAGACTGACTGACACCCACGGTTTGGGTCATCTGAAGGATAACATCTATTGAAATAACTGTGTGAATTTT
Source organism: Nipponia nippon (assembly GCF_047370975.1). Classification (NCBI taxonomy): domain Eukaryota; kingdom Metazoa; phylum Chordata; class Aves; order Pelecaniformes; family Threskiornithidae; genus Nipponia; species Nipponia nippon. The sequence continues at coordinate 25,123,553 of NW_028262291.1, read as the reverse complement.
ACCCATGGAAATGGGGGGGGGGGGAGGAATTTAGAGTTTAATTAATTTGCATACCTAAAGGTGACTTGTTAGCACTGTTGAGAATTAGAGTGTTAATGTGACTGTGAAGGCTACATGGGTTGATTTGGTGTCATATTGAACTATGGCAGCCTGTATCCATGTCAAACAACGTATCTCTGAGGGGAGGATGAAGAAAGTCGAGGATAATTTCTAGAGTACCATCAACATCCCTAAAGTTCTTACCTTCATGTTTGTTACATACTCCAAGCAGATTTGCAGCTAAGGAACAAATTAGAGTAAAAATATTCAGGGTCCCTGAAAACACAGAAAGCTTTTGCAAATTGTTGGGAGAGTGATAGTGGAGAAACCCCCACCACATTTTTTTAATGATTTAAAAACCATTAAAATGGCATTATTGCTTCATTTTACATTGCATATCACATGGGAGATCAATGCATCAGCTTCAGCGACTGAGACAAATCTCTACAGCCAGGCACAGCTTCTTGCAAACAATTTGTATTGACATTGAATATCCTGAAAATTATATATGGAAGGTGAGTGCTTGGCCTCCGAGAGATTATTGTGGAGTCAACAGGCTCCTTTAAAAGGACAATTTTCTGAGGACAGGCACAACTAATGTCTCATTCCAGTTGAACAATAAACTTAAAAAAATAACTACCCAAAATTGAGTGTGCAGGAAAGAGCAGCAGATTATTCTTGCCATAATGAGGTGTATCTGATAGATCACTAAGGATCTAATAACTGTCCTGTGGATCCTGATAAATGTCTAATCAGCACTCCTCCTTCCTGCCACCTGAGAACAGCCTGTTTTTTGTGTTACTACCATATTCAGAAAGACCAACTATCCACCTGCTTGAATACCATGTCTGCTGGCAAGGTAGAACAGTTCAGTAATACTTCTAGTCTTGCATCTGAATTGTGCATGGATAGCCTGAGAACCCAGTGTTTTGCGAGAGATCAGTAGGCAATCTGGACTGGGCTGCGGTATGCTAAAGGACGTGTTCTACCTGCATCAGGAGAAAAAGTAATCATCCTGTCCATCAACCATGCAAATAATTGTGCACTCTCACTCTCAGATCTCAAATACAAAGTAGGGGGAAGGAACTCTCCTTGATTTTAGCAAGTCCATACAATATATCCTTAAAAGGATTTGATAGGACACACTGGTAGACATAGCTTCATCAGAGTTTACTTTGGCATGAAAGATCAACTCAAGGGATAAAATGATTCAGTGATAAGGGTGCTAAAAAAGGTGCTCATTATCTTAATTTTCTTCCTCAGTTCAAGCTAGTGTTTATTGGTAGCTGTCTTGCAAACTCTACTATGATTTATTCTGCTCCAAAAGGGCAGAGAGGGTATAGACCACCATCCTTGCACTCTGCTCTAAACTCAGCAACTTAAATTTAGTGGATCTGCAGTAATCTGCAGTAATGCAGTAGTGAAAGCATTAGTATTCCTCATAATACCATATCTAACCTAATGTAAGAAATGATGACTTTATTATTTGTCTAAATACCTGATTCTTTCTGAATACTACACAACTAGAATAATGTTCAGTGCCTGTGACTTCCCCTTGTGTTCTGGGGTAAAAACAAAATTCTTATTACCTCTTTTAAAAGTGCTGTCTGAATTTTCACTAAGTTTATTTCTTTTACTGGAGCTGTGACAAAAAATAACTAGAAGCACTGGATTGGCTTCCTTTGCACAACTCATTGCATCAGAACTTTCTCTTAATCTTTGCCTCTCCACTACAGTTTTGTTTGGCATCTTATGCATGAAATGCACACTTTGCATGAAATGTATACTTGCTGTTTCTATTATTTTACTTTAGTCCTTTGTGTTATTTTGATGTTCACTGTGTCTTTGGCCTGGTTACACAGATGGCAAAATCCCCAATTTCTATATTTTTAATAATTTTATTAAAGTTGCAGATAGGATTAACCTGTCTAGGTTTGGACTAGGGATCAAGATATTCTGAATTCAGTGATATACGTCTGGAAATTGGTTATGCAGAAAGGTAGTTCAGATACTGACTTGTTTGCACCTGTACAGCTCCATTTGCTTTGGTGGGTTAGCACTGGGGAGACCTGAGCTCTTAAAGTGGTCCAAGGTCCCACTGCCATGCACACTATGAAGCCCTGGAAATGGGGAGTCAAACAGCAGAACCTGGATGTGAGCATGGTAAATTTATCAGAACTACAGTTCTTTAGTTCCCATTTCTTATAGAACACCTGTGACAATTATACTGTTTACAAAAGTAAAGGGTTATTAAAATCTGGTTGAGACATCAGGAGAGTCACCATCTCCCTGACACTTCTCCCATGAGCTGTATTCCTGCCCTGAACTACCAAGTTCTACTGCTCTGGTATTGTTGGGTCCATGAGATCAGCCATTGCATTTCATTTTTGCCAGCAAACTCTGCTTCTGTCTTTTCACTCTGAGTCATTGAGAGGCTACATTTGTGTGAGATCATGCTGAGGTTTTAAAAGAGAAGGTGCTAGATGAAGTTGCTAAAAGAGATCTCAGAAAGAGGATTCGTTTGGGTCATTACACTGTGACAGGCACTGTGGGCCAAACCAATGCCCTCAAAGGTGAAAAACAAATGGGTTAGTCTAGTGCCCTTACTCTGTATGTGCATAACCATCATACCACATATCGGCACTTCTGCTTTTAAGGTGAAGTGTCCTGGATACAGTTTCTTCCAGTTCCTGCAATGACATCCAGTGTCTCCTCTGGATGCTGATACTCCCATCCAGCAATGTTTAACAAAACCTCCTGGGACTCAGAGCATCTTTTTTTCTTTTTCAGATGCTTTCCTTATAAAGCAGTGTCCTGGTTTCAGCCGGGGTTAATTTTCTTCTTAGTAGCTGGTATAGTGCTGTGTTTTGGATTTAGGATGAGAATAATGTTGATAACACACTGATGATTTGGTTTTTGCTGAGCAGAGTTTACACTAGCCAAGGACTTTTCAGCTTCCTGTGCTCTGCCAGGTGCATAAGAAGCTGGGAGGGAGCATAGCCAGGGGGGCTGACCCAGACTGGCCAAAGGGCTGTTCCATACCATATGATGTCATGCTCAGTATATAAGCTGGGGGAAGAAGAAGGAAGGGGGTGATGTTCGGAGTGATGGCATTTGTCTTCCCAAGTAACCGTTACACGTGATGGAGCCCTGCTTTCCTGAGGATGGCTGAACACCTGCCTGCCGATGGGAAGCAGTGAATGAATTCCTTGTTTTGCTTTGCTTGTTCGCACAGCTTTTGCTTTACCTATTAAACTGTCTTTATCTCAACCCATGAGTTTTTTCACTTTTACTCTTCTAATTCTCTCCCCCATCCCACGGTTGGGGGGAAATGAGTGAGTGGCTGTGTGGTGCTTAGTTGCTGGCTGGGGTTAAACCACGACAAGCAGGGAACATTCATCCTGCATCTTGCAAATCAATACCAAGGCAGCAGGGTGATCTGCATACAAATCGACTTGCAAATTTACACCCTGTCCGACTCTGCCAAAATGATTAAAAATCATTCATGAAACAACAGCTCCCTGTAATCACATCCAGCCAGATTTCAATAATAACTCAGGCATATAAAAGCCTCTTGGTTTCATATGTATTAAAAATAGTTTCTTCTCATTTTCTACCTCTTCCTTGGATAGTAACTTCCCATTTTCTTGACAGCTTTCTGCTCTGCATATGCTTTATCATCCATCCTCCAAAAATCTCATCTACTTACTGACTGGAAATATTTTTCTTACTAACCAAAAGAAAAGGTGATTGTTTATACCCCAATCTGATAGCAGGCAGGATTTGACAAAACCCCTGAGTCATCACGACTTCACCACAGATCCCAGTCACTGCCTTCAATAAAAGTCATTGCCCCCAGATTGTCGGTAAATTTTGATGTACAATGAGCCTGGTAGTTATAATTCTGCTCTCTACGGACAATTTTCTACTTCAGAAAAGCCATCAGGATCCTATTTAACATCTTATGGACACTATTCAACCTTTAGTAAGCAAAGCAGTTAGTCTTTTTCACTGGGCAGCTTCGATTTTTGCTTCAGATTATGATATGTCTATGTAATTAAACGTAGTGCTCGCTGTCTAGTATTACACTGTGTTTTTTCTGCTTGACAGATCTATCTTGATACAGTGTCATTTTCAGTTTCTGTGGAAATGGCCAGAGCAGCGAAAAGGGTCTTTTCTTGTAAATTGAAACAACACATGAACGCAAAAAACCATACTTCATCCTGCAATTTTGTCCAGGAGAGCTGAGACAGGACTTGGGAGTTGTGAACAATTTTTGCCTTTCAGTGACAGTGCTGTGAAAGACCGATACCAATCGGAGCTCTTGATTGCCTCGTGGGGATGATCTGTCACCATTTGTCAGGGGCAATTCCTACATTCCCAGCTTTAGAAAGAGAAGTTACTGGCTGCAGGTATAATGGGATGCATGAGTTTGGAGGGCAAAGCAAGGTTTTTGGCAAGCATACTTAATAATTACTGCAGACTGAAATCAGTCTGAAGAACCTGAAACCGACTTGTATCTTTTTAGTCACTTAGCCATTTCAGTGCTCAGGACACAGATCTCAAACTCAGCCCAAACTACCCCCAAAGTGATATGATATAAAAAGCTACAGTGTCTCTGTAGTATTCTTTGTCACAGCACTTTCTTTGGTACAAACACAGTTATTAATTAAACATTCTGGAGAAGCATCACTGTTAATTTTTTTTTACTCTCTTCATATTAGGGCAGCAACAAATTGGCAATCACAGGAGGAAGTATGCAAGAAGAGAGAAATAAACTGAGATGTTGAGAATGAGACTCAGTAGCTCCATCTAGCCACCTTCAATACAGCAAGGTGGAACAGCACAGTGGTTTCCCCTGTGCAAATAGTAAAATTGGCCTCAGCACTCATCATATATAATGTACAAAAGTAGCAATCCCTGTGTTTCCTGAGTGTTTTATGAAGAATATGTCTTGTAAACGCCCAAATACAAGGCAGTTTGAAACAGTGAAATGGATATAAAAGAAACTACCAAGTGGTTGCTTCTCCATTACATGGCAAGGAGCATGCATGTATTGCTGCCTGCTGGCAGGGGAGAAGAGTTTCTCAGCAATGCCATTACTTTCATTGTCATTACTTAATAATGCCATTATTTATTTTTGCTGCTTCAACAGTGATCAGTTGGGCTGCTGCAGGCATGGGAAGGGGAGACAGCGGGCTGTGCAGAGTTAGGCCTGAGAGCCGTAGTGAATGGGTTGCTTTTACAGATGCTGGAGGGATGGGCTCTAGCGAGGGAGTACAGTAATTACTGGTGCTGCTGGGAAGGAGTACTCTGTGCAGCATCACTACCTCTAACTACCTTCGCTCCTGGCATCAGGAAACAATCTGCCTTTCTGGGGCTGGCAGAAGGCATTGCAAAGTAAATGGCTCGAATGTGACTATGTGCTGCTCTCAATGGTCTGCTGCCTTCACCCACAGCCTACTTTGCTTATGTCTATGGCCTTGGGCTCATCAGTCCCTGTATGATAGATCCACAGCTACCCAGTGAATTAGCAGTGGTCAGGAACAGCATGTGATTGGCTTGACAGACAGTACCTTGCTTTAGCCACTTAAAACTGCTGAAGAATGCTTTTATGTTAAAATGAATCTGACCCAAAAGCCTATGTTAGGCAATAAGACCTTAGATTTGCAGGTCTTAGACCCCCATTGGGATCTGGGGTGCAGAAGTGATAAAAGAGTTTCAATGCAGTTTGGCAGGAACATGAAAGAGATAAATCAGATGATATTAATTGAAGTGTTTGCTTCCTGTATTTGAAGGAATAATAAAATGGTTTCTAGGTTAAAATGCCCTGCAACCGCTTTAATTATCTTGCTTTATACAATGGCCTCTTAAACCATACCTATGCTGACGGAATCAAAATAGAAAGCAGGTAGGTCTGCTGAATACATGGGCCTAGAACTCACCTGTTCAGAAAATATCCTCAGCAAAGGCAATCAAAAACATCCTGTTAATGAGCCATAATACATCATTTTGATTTTCTGACTCTAGCTATTCATTCAAAGGGACTCCTTACGCACAGAGCTAACTTAAAATGAAGACTGAAAAGCCCCTTTAAGAGAAATGAATCCATTTATTTGCACCAAAGCAACTACTTCTTATGTTTGCAACACATGCTCTTTACATACTTGTATGTTCAAAATACACAAACCAGACTGACTCTCATGACCAAGCTATATTTGCTTAATGTAAGTTTTTGTCATGGAAAAGGGCTGTCACTATGAGTATGTTAAGGCAAACAAACTCAATGCTGATAATTCTATCACTCACGCACTAAGAACACTTATCCATCGTGTCATGTAGGACAAACCACAAGCAGAGACTTCTTGTTTCTACACTGATGTTATTTGGAGATGCTGAAGAAGAGAGATAATACAGAAATTCAAAGTGCTTTATGCAATGCAGGTCTATGGATTTACATGGCCATAGCACTGGCCTTTAACTGAGATCAGCTTTTACTGGTAGAACTCGAGGCAGCACTGTTGGGATGGTGAAGATGACGAGCTGTGAAATGTTGCAAGCTCTTCCCTGAAAACTTTGTCTCTACTAATAAATCCCAACATACCTGGTAAATTCCAAGGGCGCTGAAACTCGATTGCTAGAATGGCATCTGGCATTTGGCCCACGCCAAGTAGCACTTTCCCAAATTATTGCTGGGCTTTGCTTATTCTCAATAAGCAGTTTGCATGCAGCACCCTGTTTCGGAAGCTAACAGAATAAACCAGCATAGGCATGAGACATTCTTTGCCAGCTGGCATCGGTATCTGGGAACGTTCCTGCACACATTACATTTACTACCATAGATGTAGCTAAAGTGTCTGATGCATTGGGTGTGTTAACGAGGGACTGCAGCCCTCTTGGTCCCTTGGCAGTTCTGCACCTGTTTAAAGCAAGCACTGTTTGTCATAAAAGAGAAACTGTAGAGAAAATAAGGCATGGAAATGAAATTATTTCTAAAGTATTTGGCTTGCACTGCTTAATAAACTCAGGTTTGGAATATCTACTTTGGTGCTCATTTTCTAGCCAGAGAGATGTAAACATAAAATCCAGTCTCTTCGGGAACACATGTCATAAGACATTAAGGAGGCAACTGGACAAATGCCAGGAAATATCTATAGGACTTTGACAGATATGCCAAATAGCAAACATCACACTCGCTAGTCATATTCCCTTGAGTCATCATGTAATTGGGCTGTGAAATTGTGTGCCAGTGCTAAAGACTGTGCCCACTTCCTCAGCTAAAGCCAGACAGAGAAAGGAGGGAAATGCGGCCTTTATGTTCTCCCGATATTGGACTACTGCTGAGCTCTAAAATATCACCTACTGACAAGGCACGCCAAGCCTGGCAGCCACAGGGGCTGGACCTTGACATTGGAAGCTCCCTCTCAATTCACAGTGACACAGAAATGGTGGTTACCACAGGAGGCAATATTCATCTTTTAGACATACAGCTCTTCCCTTCTTCCTCTGAAGAAAAGGCAGGAGGCTGGATGCAGTATGCCAGAGGTGAGATTTGGCCTGCAGGCCACCAGCTTGACTGTGCCAGTTTAGGACATCCTGAGGGCTACTCCAGATTCCACTCCCAAAAAGCCAAGTTCAGTTATGTGTTGTTTAGGGCTAACTCCCACCAGCATCGCGGCACAAAGATCCTGAATCCACTTCAGCTTTATCAGACTACAGTTTATACAGACTACTATTCATTTTCTTGAATATGACAATGAGGCACCAATTCGGTCATACCATAACTTCATCCCCTCTCCTATTACAATAGAAACTGTGGGATATGAATCTGAGAATGAGTAGGAAATGCTGTCATCTATGCATTACTAAGAAAGCAAGCAAATGAAGTGAACGGAATATAATGTCTCTATTCATTTCAGAGTTTCAGTTACTTACGATGATACCTGTAGTGTACATAAACGAACTGTAGAAGAATACTTTACAAATATAATTAAGACTTGGTAATATGAGGCCACGTGATGATAACCACTGGGAGAGATGTGCTTAGACCTGGGGTGAGTCTGTGATGTATTTCTAGGGGATTAGAAAGCACAGATGTCTTTGACTTGAGCATTAGAATCTACATGGTTCTATTAATTCCTAAGAGAAAAAAATGCATAAAATGCCATGATTAGGATGCTTTTCCCTAAGTGGTATGTAAGACCACAATTTAGATGAGATAGTAAAATTAAGAGACATGGATTTATATGGAGGCTTTATCACTTTGAGCTAGTTTTGCACAAACCACCATGGCACTCATATAAAATGTCACAGGCTAATACTATCTCTGGTGTAAAAGCTACCCTAATATCATGTAATAAACCAGGATAAATTTAGATTTCTGATTAAAACAACAACTGGTATTAAGCATATAGGGCAATTTGTAAAGCATGTTTCTGATTAAGTGTTAGACATACTAATTTATATGAAGACTATTCATTACTAATTTATATGAAGACTATGTATATGTCTCTGTTTTCCTTCTTTCTTTCTTTCTCGTGAGGCTAAAGCAAAACTGATTGTTGAAAGGATGCTTTCAGGAGAGGAAGGCAATGTTCTAGATAAGGAAACCCTTCAAACATCGCCTGGTCAGGTGTCCTCTAGCCTTGAAAAATGGGCTCTTTAACCTCTGTTTACTTTTTTTCATGGCACTAAGAATCTGAGATCTGATAATGCACCGCGCCTGTGTTACAGAAGGGTGGAGGAATCTCTGCTGGTTCCCCGACAGATCAGACTGACAGAGCAGAAGGGGCAGGAGAGAGAATTGGGTAAGGAAGGTACAGGCATGCCACAGCTGAAGTTTCGGGTTTAGACCCCCTGGATGTGGGTAAGACAGTACACCTACTGGTCTTCCTGATTGTTTGAAATCTATGCCTTTAAATGTTGTGTGCATTTAGGCAACATAAATTTGCCTGCGACTGCATCAGTGAATCCTACTGCTGTCTACAGAATCCTAAGAGAGAACTCCAGTGGGTATGGAGCTCATTGGCACTTCTAGAAAAAAAACACTGGTAATCTGTTGGTTTTAGACTGGTGCAGCCTGGCCAGATCACACAGGCAGGACAGATTGCTTCAGTACCATGACAGTATCCATGACAGTATGCTGAATACATACTGTGCTATCATAAGTGCAAAGTGACTCCCATGCAAGACAGCAACCAAAGTGAGTGGAAAAAGGGTACGTGAATTATGTTTGTCTCTGATGCTACGTTACAGAGTGGCAAATGGCAAGTCATTTAATCTTATAACGTCTCAGCTTCTCCATATGTGACTGTGCTAAATTTTCCCTTGCAAAGCACTACAAGTCTTTGAATATAAAGGACTACATAATGGTACTTTTCCCCACATAACGGCATACTCATGTCCAAGACAATCTGAGATTAGTGAGTAAGTTTGTTGGCCTTTTCTCTGTACAATGAATGAATTGCAGGTAAGTTTATATTAATGTTTGGTTATACACAGAAAGGCATGATAATATATGTATTTAGTCATCATACTATTGTAGTCAGAATGGAATTCAAATTGAAATATTGGGCACTTTTGTTTATAAGAAACATAGATACTGCTACATGCATCCCTGAGCACAGTTATGTTTCTCTTACAGGAATACTGGGTCTGGGAAAAAGAAGAAACTGGGAAATGTCATAACATCTGCACTTACAAAAGCTGGGCTGAAAAACTAAATTATTCCCAAGTTTACTTCTTTGGCTTAGTCCATAACACAACTGTAGTGGCTAGGTTAATAGGGTTGTATCTCCAAGATCTCTCTACAACCAGTAAAGAAAAATCAAGTCCTATATAGAGTGATATATAAAGTGATTTAGGCTACTTTTCCCTTTTCACTGACCATAGAAGAAATCTCCAGCTATCAAGGCTTTTACCAGGGGCTTTAATTCCATGACAATTTAAATTGAGATAAGTTGAAATCCCTGGTTAATCATATCCTCCTCCTCCCTTGTTCCAGCTGTGATGCTCATTTGACCCCATGATGAACCTGTTCAAGGAGTGAAACTGCCAGAAAACTATCCAAACTATCCTTACAGGGAAGAAAAAAGAAAAAAAAAAAAAGAAAAAAAAAAAGAAAAAAGAGTAACTTTCCATCAGTTTAGTTCCCTAAATTGGCTCATTTTGCAATATGAGCTGAGAACTTGGGCTGGCCCAAGCGATGGAGTAAGAGTGCTTGTCTGGAGACAGAAACACAGAGCTGGGACTAAGGGCAGGATCAGGGCAATGATAACTTATATCTGCTTTTTGTTAGAACCATCTGGATTTAGCTAGAAAACAGAGATGATACACTGGAATTGAGAACAAAAGATGCAAGGTAGACCCAGGAGCTGTAGATCTGTACAGAATTTCAGGCCTGGTTTTAGGCTTGGCTGACTTGTCTTTACCTGTTTATAGACAAAGGCAGGATTTATTCTATGATGTTTGGTAACCTGAGTACCCAGTTACATCTGTGCAAAGCAAGTGCAGAGTGAGTTCAAAACATTGTCATATCAGGATGGGAGCTGTATCTAATTAATTCCCTTGGTACTGTAGGATAATTTTCTATTGCATAGTCAGCAGTATTATGTTCAATTGTGAATTTTAAATAATCTATCTTTTTGGGTGTCTGGTTTTTGTAAGGAAAGTATTCCACAGCTCCAAACCGCTACTGATGGAAATTATCCTTTGAATGATACTTGATTTCCCTTAATTTATTCTTAATTTCACTATTCACTACTTTATCAAAAGTGACAGGCATATTGATGGGAGAGAATGAACTTTTGTCTTATCTACAGGGAATGATAGCATGCAAATCTAGCTAATCAATAAATCAAAGCAAACTACGGATCTTGGTTTGCCAACATAGTGCTTCTTGGTAACCAGTTCTCAAGAGCAAAGAAGCTCTGCAGTTGGAAAGGTGTGTAAACCTCTCATAGCATAGCTGCACTGTCTTAGCAATGTGAGCTGTGCCTCAAGATCAGATTCCCTAGGGCTTCCATGTCAGCTCAAGCCTGGAGGAAGCCAGATGGGCTGGCAGGCTGGAGATGAAGCAAATCTTGAACTCCAACCTGGAGGCTTGAACTCCAACACACGCAAGCAAGTTGAAACACCTGGCACAGTGAACTGAAGCCACAATCAGGCAGACATGAAAAAGAAATTCTACACATGACTTCTGGATGAGGGGAAGAGGCTGAAAATGTGTTACCTGCAAACTATCCTTAAGGCTAAGGAGAACTGATAGACACTTGTAAGCTGCAACTACGTCAATAAAGTATTTCCCTGGATACTTCATCAGGTTCAAATAACTCAGCAGATATTAATTTAAAACTTCCTCTACTCACAAGAATAAGAAGCAGCACAGCCATTATCTCACTAAATTATGTTTTTACTGGATCATTTTCAATTAAGCCCATTTTCAACAAATGCATTCCATTTTGCAAAATAATGCTCCTTAGTGCATATGTTATGGAATGTGTGAGAAGAAAGAGAACCAACAGTTTCAAACCTCACCTCATCAAAGCTTTGAGTAATTTATAGTAATGGCTTACACTGATACAGTGCCTTTCATTGCGAAGGGCATCAAAGCCATTTAAGAAGGCAGGGAGAGAGAGAAACAAGGAGATAAAATGACATCACCTTTCACCAAAATGCAGCCACTTCTGAGGAAGAATGCTGAAGTTGTCAAGTGGCAAACAGAAGAATGATGGCAAAACCAATGAAGAATTCCTTCTGCCGTGAAAAGCAGGAATTAATGGAAACCAAATACAGCATCCCATCATGAAACTTATTTAAAACACCATTAATACCATCTGTATATCTATGGGAAAAGTTCCATTAGTATTTAATAACCACAGAATATTAGGGGCTCTTCTTGATTTTGCTTTCAAATTGAAAAATGACATACCTGGCAGCATAATGCCTCATATCAAATGCTGAAGACTTTTTTATTATTAACTCGGAGTGAAAATTATTATTATTTAATACTGCAGAACTATACCATGCAAACCCCTTGAATTTCACTGGAAGTCTGCATCCAACTACCGACCCGCGTTATTTGTGACATCTGACAAAATCATAGACAGAGGCAGCATAATCATAATACTACTTGGCACTTTACATCTTTAAAGAACTATGGAAATGTTAATTAATTTCCACAACAGCCTAGGGAGTAAATATTTTCATACTGATTTTACAGATTAAGGGGATGAAACATAATGTGTGGACATGACTTCTCCAAGGCAATCTATCAAATAAGTGTCAGATGTGGGACTAGAACGTAAAGATTCATCAGGCCTTTAAACAACGATGCCTGGGGCAGCCACTTATTTATTTATAAAAAGTAGCTTAAAACATTTTCAGATTCTCTTAAATATGTTATTTTACTGTGTATTGATTATTTACAGTAGTAGCTGATCATGAGGACTCACATTGTTCTGTCTTTACAATTAAATTATTTGTATTTCAGCCTCAACTTCAAGATTTGTTTCCATAAAATTAAGTGCATTCTGATCCAGAGATCAAGTAGGTTAAAAGGTGCCCAGAACAGATCAGGATAGCATCTTGGAGCAGAATGCATGTTTCAGAATGGGTGTGTCAAATTTGTCTTTCTTTCCACTCTTTGGCTGCGTCTTTTCTTAACGATATTTCATTTTTGTTAAAGCAGATCACATGCTTTCAGCCTGCTGTTTTGCTTTTATTTTATTTTTGCTTTGTAACAACACGGAGAATAGTTCCAGATGCATTATTCTTTTTTTAGTATTCTCTTAAATCTCCTGTTTCCAAGAGCTTCAGAGCTCCAGGATCTTTTGCAAAGCTTTTTAGTACACAAACAAAAAGGCTCAGAAATTCAGATGGCGATACCTTGCTCAACAGATCAACTCAATGGCCAAAATGCAAAGTATCTCATCAGATAACAACCCTTCTTATTCATCAAACCAGTACTCCTGAAGATTCATGTTAAATAAAAGGACTAGAAAACAGATGAGACAGACATGATACCTTACCGCACAGTATATTTAGGTTATGTTGGACTAAAAGGTATTTGCCTAGGAGAGTCAAAAAGCAAATCCCAAAGCTGAGGAGACCTCTTCTTCTTTCGCTTTACCTTCTTGCTTCCTAAGCATCTGAGGTCTGGTCTAACAGAACTAACAGGTGATGTTTTCCTCATGCTACCCTGCAGCACCACACTGCACATCTGTGATTATCTAGGAAAGTAGACTTTATAATACAAAAAGAAAATGAAAATAGAGCCACTTGCAAAATAAACAATATCATTCCTCAGTCAGTGTCCCAGTTTTGTCAGTCTTAAGTCCCTGAATACACCTGACAGCCAAGAAAGCAGAATACTCCAGACAGCATAGTTCCATACAAAATCAACCTGCTCTATTTTATCTTATTTAGAAAAGAAGTTCTTCAGCAACGTCCTGCAGAGCATTTACTCAAGTCTGTGCCTGAACAATGCATTTCACTTCCAGCTCACAAGAATTCATTTTAATCACTATTTGAAGGTAGAGCCAACTGAATTGAGAGCTATAAAACACCGTATTTTCCTATGTAAGAGAAATAAAGAATTTCTATAAAATCCTTCAGAATGAATTCTGATAGAAATCTGATTAGGAGTCTCACTCCACATTTTCCAGGACTTTGTGTACATTTTAATTCTGTTATAGCTACAAACATATAGTAGTGTGTTCTTTGCACCAACTTGTGGCAAAGATCAGTGCCAGATCATTTGGCTTGTTGTCATGTTGTTTGTGAAGCTGAGCAAGATGCTAATATGCAACTAGGCTTCAAAGGGTGCTCCAGTGCAAAAAGGAGAAATAAATGAGGACAAACTAAAAGGAGGGCAGCAAGAAGAGCTTTCACCACTGTTTGGGTTTACTGTTTTAAAGGCTGGTGAGTTCTTGAGCCCAAATGTAGTTGAGCAAGAGGGCAGAAATCATCTTCCAAATCTGACATAACCCAGAAGAGAAACATTCGTAACTGATATAATTGATTTCAGCAACTGGTCTCTTTGGATGCTATGTGACTCACTCTTCCTCTTCCCCCAGGAATGGGGAGTAACCATTGGCTTAGAGGACTGGACCCTTTGCATCTGAGACCATTCTACAAATTCCATGCACTTCAGGCTAGTGTTACTACATAGTCCACCTAACAAACTGAGAGAGAACATCCAAGAATTCCTCTTGGATAACATCTTGCTGGACCACCAAAACACTAAGCTACGGCTAAGCCTGTGACAGTTAGCTAAGCCTACCTTCATATTATTAAGATAATGAGCTCTACTGCGTCTTTAATTAACATCCAGATAAAAGCTGCTTATAAGAACAAACCCAAAGCCTGAATGCTTCTCTACTGTCCTCAAACACTGCTAATGTTTATTATAACAACCACCCACTGTGCGCTGAGCATGTGAAATCCTACCTGCACAACCTAGATGATTTGGTAGCCACAGCAATTCCAGAAGAATGGATATAGCAACAACATATGTCTGCTAAAGAGGCTTTCTGTTCCTTTCGCAGTCATTAAGTTTCAGTGGAGGGAGCTTTGCACTGACCTGCTTCTTCCTCCTAGTAGGGTTCCTGCTTTTTAGCAGTCTTTATATAAAGCACTTGTCTTCTCCCCACTGATACTCACCCATATAGGAATATTGTCTCTTTGCTGCACCTGTTCCTCGTGCACAGGTATATAACTAGAAAGCTTATATAAGGCCTACAGCCTTAGCCCGTAACTCCCTGGAGTTCAGAAAACACAATTCCATCCATCCACTTGAAGTAATGCACGGACTTAAGCAGGGTCATTTTTATGCTCAGAGGAACCTTTACAATGCAACGATGGCTAAATCCTACTGATTTAACATGAGCTGTTGAGGGTCTGTTCAGTTTTGTGAAAACTCTGTGTTGTGGAACTGGTAGACCTAGGGCTGGGGGAGGTTGCACAGCCTGCACTTGCCTGGACTACGGCTCTTGTTAAAAATGGCCATCTAGAAATTACTCCAGCTGGTCACTAACTCTGTAGCACATTATCCAAACCAATCCTGGTTGTTGAGATTTCTGCGGGAAACTCCATCTCCTAACTAGGCCAATTCTTGTCTCCCTCTCAAAGCACAGCTGTCCATTTTTCCTCTACCCTCATTGGAAGTGAGGACTACAAAGGTAGCATTAATTTTTTTTTTTCCTTTTCTCATCTGATAAGTAGAGTGTCTCAAAGTCCATAATATAAGCCTGCTGGAAGAAGGAATCCAAGGTCTTAATCAGTTATGGCTCCTCTGTTAACAAACACAAAGCTGATAATGCTCTGATGTCCTCTACAAGTGCTCTCTTGAAAAGATCTCCCCCTTGCAGTGTCTGTTCAATACAGAACTCTGTTTCCCACCCCCTGCTATGGTGTGGTGGGTTGACCTTGGCTGGATACCAGGTGCCACCAAGCCACTCTATCACTCCCATCCTCAGCAGAATGGGGAGGGAGAAAATAAGATGGAAAAAAAGCCCTTGTGGGTCAAGATAAAGGCAGTTTAATAAAAGCAAAAGCAAAGGCCGCGTGTGGAAGCAAAAGGAAAACAAAAGATTTATTCTCTACTTCCCATCAGTAGGCAATGTCCAGCTACTTCCCGGGAAGCAGGGCTTCAGTATGTGTAGTGGTTGCTCCAGAAGACAAACGTCATAAATAACGAATGCCTCCCACTTTCTACTCCTTTCTCTTAGCTTTTATTGCTGAGCGGATGCCATATGGTATGGAATATTGCTGTGGTCAGTTTGGGTCAGCTGTCTTAGCTATGTCCCCTCCCAAGATCTTGCCCACCCTCAGCCTACTGGAGAGACAGCCTTGATGTTGTTTGAGCACTGCTCAGCAGTAGCCAAAACACTAGTGTGTTATCAGCACCTTTCTAGCTACCATACAATACAAAGCACAGCACCATGAGGGCTGCTATGGGGAAAATTAGCTCCATCTCAGCCAGATCCAACACATGTAGTTATGTACTCTCTGCTGTAATAAAATGCTGTCATTTCTCACCTTTGAGGTGGCTACTCTTCATATCAAGATCCTATAATGAACTCTGGGAATCCACAAGATGAAAGATTGTAGAAATATACATCAGTCTCACTACAGAGAACTGTCTCATAAAGTAATAGGTTTTGGATGTTTGAGGGTTTTATATTTAATTAAATGAATCATTCAGGACTTGACACAGGGGTTTTTTTTTGTTGTTTGTTTTGTTTTTTTTTCCTAAAGGATTGTTTCAAAGAAAGTTAGCTCAGAGCATTAGTCACTGCTGTCAGCTTCTGTCAGCTTTGTTCCCATGTGACAGGATCTGAAGGCCTGTGTGCAGTGTTGTACCTATCTCTGCCCTAAATATGCATCAGTGGTTACCTGAAAGGCTGTGGATGAGAAACTGCCGTCACCCCTTGAGTAACTGGAACAAGGAAGGAGAACACTGCGTGCACTGATTTGACAAAGGATTAACCTGTTTCCTCTACTGTAAAGTTGTAATGGGCTCATTCATTACTCATAGAGCTCCATGACACTTCACATGTTAGGGAACAACGCCTCTGGTTCATTACAGGAGGTGGCCTGCCAAATGGTTAGGAAAGAAGGGACAGGAGCCAGACAGGAGTGGTGGAGGAGGAGGGCTAAGTTAGATAATGATAATTAATACTGATATTTACTGGGCTAACAATTCACTGCCTTTACACAGTGTTTTAGAGCTTTCAGAGTGCTATGAAAACATTAATTAACCCTCACAATTACCATTCTGAGATAGGGAAATGTCCACCAGCACATTGTGATTTGCCCAAAGAATCTGCATGCTTTGAGACAACAAGAAAGAAAAAGTAAAAAAGAAAATCTCCCTGGCTGTGGTGTGTATGTATATTGGAAAAATAAGGCTGTGCAAAAGTCATTCAACTCCATCCCATATGTCTTCACCATGCTGTAAAAGGCTGATGTTTTGGGGGCTGGCAGTCAGCACAGAACAGAGCCCAGGACCCACCTCTGCAGGGAAGCAGTGGTGAGCTGCTGATGCTGGCTCGGATAGTCAGTACCTGGATGCGTTGTCTCCTTTCTAGCACAGGCATGCAGCACATGTAATTGCCCACACTGCACTCCATCAGCCTCCCCATATCAGGAGGCTGGCCCATTTCCCTCTGCTTAAAATTTAATCAGAGATTTTACTGCTCATCAACAGCTTAACGGGAGCAGTTAGGACTCAAACTTTGCATATTTCGGCTTAATTACCGCTAACAGACAGATGCCACTTTCAAACACTCTCCTTCCCAGCCCTTACTTCCTGCAGCTGCTAAACCTGGAACATAAATTCATTGGTTAAATAACCGATAAGTGGCAAAATGATTAGGGATTAATGGAAAGACAGAAATCTCCTTATTTCTCCTTGATGTTTTACTTTTGGTTCTCTCTGCTAAATTGCAGTCTGTACCTCCCACTTGGCAAGATAATAATTCCTCTTATCCTTGCTCTAAAGCAACAAGGGAGACAGTAGCCTAGAACTGTATAGATCTTGAAGTGTCAGGGCATACGGCTCCTGTGTGTGATTCACATGCAGAGGCAGCGACCTCAAGCTAATTCAAATGTAGTAAGGAATCAACTCCTGATGCCCTTTCTCTAGATAGACTGGTTTCCATTAGTTTCTTTTTAAGGTGCCAAGCTTCTCCTTTGTCCGGGAGATGGAGCAGCAAATAGTTGTTTTAAGTACAGGAGAAAATGTCACAGTGATCCAGGACCAGGAATTAAAACGTACATGGATGATGATGGCCGTTCCTGGGACAAAGGAGCTGTATTCATTTGGGCCAGACCTATTACCAATCTCCTTCTCCACTCACTTCCCATTGCCTCCAGAAAACCACCTTTTAAGAGCACTTCAGTGGACTGAAGAGGTAATGAAACCAGTCCGTTGAAAGAGGAGTCCAATGCTCCACTTTTTAAGTTGTCCCTGAAGAATGGAATCCTGTCTGCTCTTCTTTTCATTTGATGGAGTTATCCTTTGAAATGGAGGGAGAAGAAATGATCTTCTTGCAGATCTCAATATTCTGACTAAGGATTAAACCTTTTGGAAGGCAGCACCCAGGATATCGTGTTGTCACTTATTTATAAGGTAACTTGTGAGGTTAAACTAGAACTTAGATTGGATGTCTGCACTGATATCTGCTTTTTCCAAAACAGTAGTCAATTTCAGATAGAGAATATTTGTACTGAGGTCATAGGAAAAATACGCCGTAAAAAGCCATTTATGTATTAGCACATGGCTGGATGCATGATCAAACTGCAGACTCAGGATTTCTCAGTGTCTACTGAAAATTTGTCTTTGTTTCCTAGAAACCAAGAGTCATACTTTCAATGATTTTTAAAAAAATAATACCAGTTAAGTGAACAGATTATTTTATATCTGGAAATTACCTTGAGGAGAAAAAAAAAAAAAACAACACAACAACAAAAGAAACCCAACCACAAAAACCAGCAGGACTTTCAACCAAATCACAGCCAAAACCTGAATTTACACCAAATCCCAATCCATGTGAGTTTACAATCTTGCAAAGAAAAAAATCTTGTCCTGCAACAGTTCTTTTGCCTTGACAGAAACTCTGAGAGGACAGAGAATGCTGTTTGTTCTGTCTGTTCTACCTGATATTTTACGTACACTAAAGAGAATAGACAAGTTCAGAATTAAGAGCCCATGAAGAGCTCATTACTACATTGTGGGGCAGATCCTGGATTCCAGCATGCTACTTTGTTTCACCTCACTGACTCAAGAGAGAAGATACTGCTTGCATCTTGCCAGTGCAGCAAAAGTAGCTCTTCAGCACGCACTTGTTCACCTGCCTGATTTAAGGGACACCTTGATGGCAGGGCAAAGTCTCAAACAGAAATAGTCCTGATACTGTCCTCAGTTTGGCACATAAGCAATAATGAGTCAGCAAATAAAGGTCCGGTAGATGGTGCTCAAGACTGTACAGCAAAATCCTAGGTTTTGTAAGGTTAATAAACTCGTGCACTTCAAATGGTTTTCATTGCACAGCTCTTTAACCCACCTCTTATCCAGCAACCTCCCATTTACATAAGGCTTTGAACAGGGCTGCTAACAGCTCCCAGACTTTAGAGACACCCCAAGACTGTTTCTAACTTTGACAGGGTCAGCATAAATCTGACTAAAATTAAAAAACAAAACTGGCTTTCAGATGCTGTATTCCCAATAAAGTCTGAATATAGAAGAGAAGCTTAGTATTTTTAACTTCTAATAGCTTGATATTTCTGAGGAGGCCCTAAGGTTTACACCAATAATAGTTAACAGCCATTTTCTTTGTCTCTGCTTTTCTACTATTCTGGATTTCTCCCAGCCCACTGCAAACATATTTTTAGAAGCAGTAAGACAACCTTTTTTCCTTACTCACCATGGCAACTGGTGGCTGCAGAACATATGCCTTTACAGCTTTCTTTTCAAAACATGGTAAGGCTGCCTAGAAGTGTAGTAGAAGTCTGTGGATTTCAGAGCACAATGATCTTTGCCTTGCATACTTATGGCTTCAGGCTTGGTCACGTTCATAAATTTGTCTCATTTTATGGAGAAAAGATTATTTTTGTTCTTTGAGTGTGTCATGGTTTAACCCCAGCCAGCAACTAAGCACCACGCAGCCACTCGCTCACTCCCCACCAGTGAGATGGGGGAGAGAATCAGAAGGGTAAAAGGGAGAAAACTCGTGGGCTGAGATAAGAACAGTTTAATAACTGAAGTAAAATAAATCAGAACAGTTAAATAGGCAAAGCAAAAACCGTGCACGCAAGCAAAGCAAAACAAGGAATTCATTCACTACTTCCCATCGGCAGGCAGGTGTTCAGCCATCCCCAGGAAAGCAGGGCTCCATCACGTGTAACGGTTGCTTGGGAAGACAAACGCCATCACGCCAAATGTCCTCCCCTTCCTTCTTCCTCCCCCAGCTTATATACTGAGCATGACGTCACATGGTATGGAATAGCCCTTGGGCCAGTCTGGGTCAGCCCCCCTGGCTATGCTCCCTCCCAGCTTCTTATGCACCTGGCAGAGCAGGGGAAGCTGAAAAATCCTTGACCAGTGTGAGCACCACTTAGCACCTATTTAGCAACACTAAGCACTACTTAGCAAGAACCAAAGCATCAGTGTATCATCGACATTGTTCTCATCCTAAACCCAAAACACAGCCCCATACCGGCTACCAAGACGAAAATTAACTCTATCCCAGCTGAAACCAGGACAGTGATAAAGAAATCTGGGTTCATCTGGGTTTTTGCCACAAACTTGCTGTGTGACCTTGACCAAGTTGTTTAATCTACCACCCCTTCATCCTATTTGTAATGGGAGACATTTCCCCACCTTTCAGGTTGCTAGAAAGATAGACTTGTTAATATATGTGAAGCTTTGTACAACTACAATGATAAAAGCACTTAAAAACGTCACAATACATTTATATACCTATCTAACTGACATCAGGTAAAGACATCCATTGAAAGAAAGGACATATATAAGTCTTAGAATTTCAACAGACCTGTAACATCACAGTTATTCAGTTCCAAATATTTCATCTCCAGAATATTCTCCCTTCAATGAACAACAGAGCTTGTGAATTCTGCAGCAATTACTTGTTCTTTTGCAAAGTGTTCTTGGGGGTTTTATTTTTAGATATGGGATTAAAATGACTCAATTTTCCCCCTTGTTGTCTCCTATCTCAGCAAGCAATAAAATGTCAGCGCTGTGGTAGGTAATGGGAAGGAAAAACACCTCTATTGACTGAATAGAGTTATAGCTGAACATTTTCATGAACATTCCGCTTGTGCCTTAAGCACAACAAACACTGCAGGGAAAAGATATCTGAGATAACAAAGAATGAACTGAATACAAACAAAATCATTCATCAGATGGGAAAATACCACCATTCAGAAGGCAGAGTTCTGTAGACTTCAGCCGGTTACTGCACTTTATTTTTTCATACTACTTTTGACAGGCTCGGGTAAAAGATGAATTCCATGTCCAACAAACAAGAAGATATGCTACAGTAATTGACCCCTGTCACTGAACTTAAATCGTGAAGCAAAGTGCTTGAAATAATGTTATGCTATAGGTTCCCTAATTTAGGTACGGAATATAATTAGAATTAAAGAGATGAGTTGCAGCTCATGATTCTGAGTGTTCAGCTTGGAATACTGGGAAGATCATCAGAATATTCATCACTGCTTTAAATAAAGCCGCAGTTCCCAAAACTCAATCAGACCAACTGTGCCTCTAAGTAGTGCAGCCAGGCTGAAAAGATAGGTTCACCTTGCGATTTCAAAAAGGGCTCACCTAGGAACTAGCTCGTGCATCTAGATACAAACGCAAGTGCCTAATGGTAAGGGCAAGAAGTCAAGTGTTGGCACCCACTACTCCTGTTGTCTTCATAAGCCTCTGACCCCAGCTAGCTTCTCCCTAACCTATAACTTCTGCTCTTTTATATATCAAAAAGGCCAGCCTTTTTGATACATAAAATTATCCTGACACCCTGCTTTTGTTGAGTCTGGCCTCTCATTAAGACCTTCTCATCTAGTCTTTCTGATGCTGTGGAGTCAGCAGCAGAGAAAGCAGTGGAGCTCCCTCAGGCCTTTCGCCAAAGAGTTGTGTATGACATGTCCTTTCCATGCCTAATTCTTAGCTCTCAAACTGTTTCAATGAATCTGCAGCATCTTGTAGAAACTTGCCACCTATATCTTTCATCATATCTGCAAGCCCTTCAGATTGACCATACAGGTCACAGGTCTGGTCTCTCTTTAAAAATTACCTAGACGGAAAGCAGACACTGTCCTTTGAGTCTGAGGGTTGATGAAGTATGTCAACAGCTTTGAAATTTTTTGTCTAAATGCCTGACCTAACCTTTTCAATTTCTTTCATGTAGCAGCTGAGAGCTACACTTTAGAGATCTGAATAGAGCTTGCCATTAGGTCCCCTGATGAACATGTAGCTACCATCCATAGCTACCATCAGGTCCTCTGATTTATACAGAAAATATAAAATGCAGTAATTTCCTATGAGGCATATATAATGGCACCAGTAAAAAAAGTTTCCCCAAAAGCTACATGCATTCAGGCTGCCGGATGGCTCCACTGAACTGAGCCAGGCTCTATGTTCATGATCGAAAGAGTAAGGAAAAATAGCTAGCAGGAATCACCAAAGATTGCCTGGCATGTTTATAAGGATCCTGATCACACAGCAGGGGTGGTGTGTGGGGAGCTGTGCAAGTCTGCACAGCTTCTGCCTTCCCACTGAGTTGTGCTCATGGAGTGTGTAATTAATTGTTACTGTTCATTTATTTGTACAAATCAATGAATTTTCAAGTGAGTGCCACCCAGTGACGATTTAACAACTGACAAGAGACAATGAAGGCAAAGTTTCCTTATGAATAGAAAAAGGAACTCCATCTCATTTTTTCTTCTTTCAGCTCTGTCCAGGGTCACTTGGTCCAGTCTTCCTAGACTGCACCATCTTTAACTATATGCCTGGCTACTCAGGGAGATGATTATTCAATGAACTTTAATTAAGCCTTCATTCGGTTTTTTTTGTGTGTTTTGTTTTTGTTTGTTTGTTTTTTTAAATAAACAAAAGGACTTCCTTAGTTTATTGGGGAGAAGAGGGGAAGAGCTGCTGGACACAAAAAAACCTGTTCTTCATTTTCATCAAAGGTCACTGAATCTTGTTGCCATTGGCTTCTTGCTGAGGCCCTGTTTCTCCACTCAGGAGAGGAAAGCAAGCACATGCTTAACTTGTGTTTAGATCCTTGAAATTAAAGGTCAATCACATGATTAAATGCTCCTCTGAATCAAAGTACTGTCCCACATACAAATTCTTTGACATATTGAAGTGTGTACTGCCATTTCTATGAACAAGCATACTTGGTGCAAAAACTTTTATTAATATTTTGTTTATATTTTTGAAACTCTGATAAATGGGGAAATATGGAATGAAGATACACTTGCAACAGGCTGATTTCGGAACTCTCTGTAGGTAGCTGGGACTCCCTGTGTTGATCCAATTTCAATATTAACAATACTGCAGAAAAGTTTTCTAGTGAGTTAGGAAGCATAACAAAATATTAAGAAAAATGGAAACTTGTAAATTACAAAAAAATCAATATAGCTAAAGCAATAGTTGACTATAGTTGAAAGCCTTGCTACTGAATCACTACAATCCATTCTTATTGAAAATGCTATCTATCTCCATTTAGAAGCCATAACTCCTATTAAGTTTAATTACTTTTCCCTACAGCTAAGGGACCTACAGTTTCTGCACCTGATTCACCAATGTACTAATCCAGTTTCATGCCAACATATCTGCTTTGAAATTAATGATATTATAGCAGCAATGAAGCAACATAGTATTGTCTGATAATCTGCCAATTAAAAAACTGCAGCAGCAATGATTCCTTATGCTCTTATTTCTGGTGAGCTAGGTGGTAGAAGTATGAACTCCCTCAAACTTAGACTGAGCCTCTAAAATAGTCACAAAAAGCTGTAAAAACTTGAAAGGACCCTGGGAACTCCCAACCTGTCAGCCTTACCTCTGTGCCTGGGAAGATCATGGAACAGATCCTCCTAGAAGCTATGCTAAGGCACATGGAGGACAAGGAGGTGATTCGAGACAGCCAGCATGGTTTCACCAAGGGCAAGTCCTGCCTGACCAACCTAGTAGCCTTCTATGATGGAGTGACTACATCAGTGGACAAGGGAAGAGCCATGGATGTCATCTATCTGGACTTCTGTAAGGCCTTTGACACGGTCCCCCACAATATCCTTCTCTCTAAATTGGAAGGAGATGGATTTGATGGGCGGACTGTTCGGTGGACAGCAACCTGGCTGGATGGTTGCATCCAGAGGGTAGTGGTCAATGGCTCAATGTCCAGATGGAGATCAGTGACGAGTGGTGTCCCTCAGGGGTCCGTACTGGGGCCAGTGTTGTTTAATAACTTCATCAATGACATAGCGGGATCGAGTGCACCCTCAGCAAGTCTGCAGACAACACCAAGCTGAGTGGTGCAGTTGACACACCTGAGGGATTGGAGGCCATCCAGAGGGACCTGGACAAGCTGGAGAGGTGGGCCCATGTGAACCTCATGAGGTTCAACAAGGCCAAGTGCAAGGTCCTGCCCCTGGGTCAGGGCAATCCCTGGTATCAATACAGGCTGGGGGATGAAGGGATTGAGAGCAGCTCTGCCAAGAAGGTCTTGGGGGTACTGACAGATGAAAAGCTGGACATGAGCCGGCAATGCGTGCTGGCAGCCCAGAAAGCCAACCATATCCTGGACTGCATCAAAAGAAGCATGGCCAGCAGGTTGAGGGAGGTGATTCTGCCCCTCTGCTCTGGTGAGACCCCACCTGAAGTACTGTGTCCATGTCCTGGTTTCAGCTGGGATAGAGTTGGTTTTCTTCTTAGTAGCTGGTATAGTGTTGTGTTTTGGGTTTGGGATGAGAATGGTGTTGATACACTGATGTTTAGGTTTTTGCTAAGTGGTGCTAAGCTGTTGCTAAATGGTTGCTAAGTAGTGCTTACACTGGTCAAGGACTTTTCAGCTTCCCATGCTCTGCCGGGTGCAAGGGGAGCTGGGAGGGAGCACATCCAGGGGGGCTGACCCAGACTGGCCCAAGGGCTATTCCATACCATATGACATCATGCTCAGTATATAAGCTGGGGGAAGAAGAAGGAATGGGAGGACATTTGGCGTGATGGCGTTTGTCTTCCCAAGCAACCGTTACGCGTGATGGAGCCCTGCTTTCCTGGGGATGGCTGAACACCTGCCTGCCGATGGGAAGTAGCAAATTAATTCCTTGTTTTGCTTTGTTTGCATGCGCAACTTCTGTTTACCTATTTAACTGCTCTATTTTCTTTTACTTCAGTTATTAAACTGTTCTTATCTCAACCCATGAGTTTTCTCCCTTTTACCCTTTTGATTCTCTCTCCCATCCCACCAAGGGGGGAGTGAGTGAGCGGCTGCGTGGTAGTTAGTTGCTAGCTGGGATTAAACGATGACAGTCCAGCTCTGGAGCCCTCAGCACAGGAAAGACAAGGACCTGTTGGAGCGGGTCCAGAGGAGCACCACAAAAATGATCAGAGGGCTGGAACGCCTCTACTATGAGGAAAGGCTGAAACAGCTGGAGTTGTTCAGCGTGGAGAAGAGAAGTCTGCGGGGAGACCTTATTGCAGCCTTTGAATACTTAAAGGGGGCCTACAAGAAAGATGGGGACAGACTTTTTAGCAAGGTCTGCTGTGACAGAGCAAGGGATAATGGTTTTAAACTAAAGGAGGGTAGATTCAGAGTAAACTCAAGGAGAAAATTTTTTACGATGAGGGTGGTGAAACCCTGGAACAGGCTTCCCAGAGAGGTGGTTGATGCCCCATCCTTGGAAACATTCAAGGACAGGCTGGATGGGCCTCTGAGCAACCTGATCTAGTTGAAGATGTCCCTGCCAATTGCAGGGGGGATGGACTCGATGACCTTTAAAGGTCCCTTCCCTCCCAAAGCATTCTGTGATTCTATGGTTCTGTGAAAGCTGAGCAGGGAAAACAGTGATCATCTTATATAGATAAAATGCCTTTCATCCAAAAATTCTTAAATATACTAAGCAACTTTTCACACTATATAAAAGGAATAATGTTACCCGTCACTGAAGTGGGAGGTAACAATAAGAATGTACAAAAACATTGCTTTACAGCTTTGGAGAGGGAGGTGAAATTCAGCCTTGTGTTTGGAGCTGGCATAAAGCCTATGCACACCTGACATTCCCAGAGCGGGGTCCCAGACCTTCTTCTGGCCTTCTGCAAAGGGCTGCATTTCTCTTGAAGTAACCCAGAACGTGCATGAACTGAAGGTAGGTAGGATTTTGGTAAACTGAATAAATACCTGAAGTGACGCTTGCTAAGGATGCTTGGCTTACCAGTTGCGTTCATGTGGAGGAGAATCCCCACACCCTGCCCAAGCTTGGGCTCGGTGTGGGGCCCCGGCTCCAGCCTCGCTCCCAGTCGCCTCCCCCGGCCCCCGGCGGCTGCCCTGGCTCCGGGCCCGGCTCCTCCGGCCCCTGCCGGGGTCCCGGCCCGTTCCCCGGCAGTTCCCGCGGCGGCCGCAGGGCCCCGGCTCTGTCCCCGCAGAGGCCGGCCCGGGGGAGAGCACGGCTGCGCCGGGACCTGAGCCCGCCACCGCCCTCGCTGCTCTCGGGCTGTCCGCGTCTGGAGCTTTTCGAAGTCGAGCCAGGCACAACCTAACACTGACTCAGACGATGCACCTTGATATTTTTCAGCCAGTTTGATGGACACCTAAAGGGACCAGTTCCTTAGACAGAGAAATGAGAGACAAACCCACATTCTAATGCTTTTTCAAACATGGTAAGATGGTATTTATTTTCTTTTGAAAGGATGTCTCATTGTCCTTAAAAACCCATCAAGTTTACTGCCTAAACCATGAGTGAGGTCCTTGCAATTATATATCCTTCTTTGAAAATTTCAGCCTCCATTACTGAAGGGAGTCACTTCCCCCAGTTGATACAGATTTTAGCAGCTATAGGAAAACCCAACAAATGTCTTCGGGAGTATCTGGGCAACCAGTTAATAAGAAGGAAGTACTGCGTGAAGCTATGTTGTAGGAAAATAATGCTTTTATTGACATATAAATACCTGTGGTTGTATGATACAAAGTATTTTTACCCCTTACTACATCCACAAATACTCTCCGGAATTTAATATTTCACTGTTCCTCAATACAGCAAGTATAAAGTCCTCTCCGACCTTTTCCATCTTCACATGCATGCTGATATGAAACTATTCACTCTCACAGTTCCTGTTTTCTGAAGCCTTTTCGTGCCTTTCCTTGTTTCCTAAACACTTTGTTTCTTACTGGATTCACCACTGTCAATAGCCTTACTTGGTCCTGTACAATTAATCCTGAATGATGAACTAAAATCACACAGTTTAGAATATGTGTAGAAGGAAGAATTAAGAGATTATAATTAAAGTAGAAAGGATGCCCTTTTAACTGAGATTTGAAAATGCATATGTATTAGAGGTAATAAAGCTACAAGCAAGGCTTCTGTGCATTACTTCCACTGCAAAGAGGCTGTCTTACCAACTTTTGAAGTGATAACAGGACACTGGTCCTGTGACAATTTCAGTCACAGTGCATTGGCATAAAGACAGTTGCTTCCTCTCTTGCTCTTTTTCCACTGCTAAGCAGCTCTGGGGGTGATTTGTAAAAGATCACAGTCCAAAAAACACATTGCAGTTCAGTCAGGTCAACATTTGTGATCTATCTGATCTTTTCTGAGAGTGACCCTCATAGTTTAGTCACTGAAAAACTACTTTGCTATGCCTGAGGAGGTAACTTCCTTGTGAGAGCAATCTGGCAGGGCAGAGGTTTGCAGGGGAAAACTTTACTTCATGTGTCCAGTGAAAACAGTGAGGAAGATTTTATGTCCCGTTTTGATAACTGAGTAGGTGGCACTGGTGAACTGTGATTTCAAACCTGTGTACAGGGAGGGATCTACAGCAGTTAGCCCAGGGCTAGGGGAAGGAATGAACACTCAACTGAAGGTAATTCAATCTGAATCCAGGGACAAGGGTGTGCATTTCTCAGACATGAGACCAATGAGAAGCATTGTGTAAATACAAAGACATATTGTTGATTAATCCTCTTTTCTAATTTGGACCTCAGGCTCTTCATCCTTTACAAACCCTTCCCCTTCCTTACACTGCTATCCTATCTTAATGAAGCATAGCCTTGAGTTTCCCTAGATAGAGACTTATGGCAGTTTCTGTTTCTACTTCCCTAGGGATTTTTTCAAATCACCTTGAATGAACTTCAAGATTAAATGAGCCAGAATTCTCTCCCCCATCCCTAACATTTTAGTTATTAATCTTATCAGCGTGGCTTGATAACCTCAGGATAACTGTTTACAGCTGCTTTAAATATAGACCATGATTCAACTTGGAGGTCATCATATAAATAAGGGGTGTTGTGTGTGTCCCCATGTGTATGCATGCATGCATGCATATATACATGCATACATTTAGGAAGCTGTGAAATCTATGTGACCTTCAGTGCAGCTTTCACATGCTGAAGCAGTACTCTTCAGCAAAAGACATAGCTAGTTTAAAACAAAATCCCATTTCAGTCTTCCTTAATTTAGGCTTAGAATATTCATTTGGCCTTTTGAATTACTTGCTGATGAGGTCTGGTGGTATTTAATTTCTCTGGGCCTCTGCCTCCTCATCTGTAAAAGGCAAGAATGAAGAGCCTTGCTTTTCTGCATCAGGTACTTGAGCATTTGTGGACTGAATCAGTTATCTAGCAGTTGGGACTTATTACTGAGATTCGATGGGCTACTGAGTAAGAGGGAGGATTATTTCATGAGGCTGCTGGAAATAAAGGTCAGGATTTCTTTCCAAAGATGCACAATTAAACCCAGCAATTTCTATGAAGAGAGAAACTGTAAGGGAAGCTCCTTTGATATATGCATAGAGAATACCACTTCCTAGGATATTGTATGAATCATGAGTCACTGTTGCAAGCAGCTTTTCACCCCTACAGACCAATGAGTTTGTTATCAGCTTGCACATCTCCTGAAATATATTATACTATGTGAAATTAATACATGCTGCCTTTTTTATTATGACTTACAATTGATCCCAGCTTATTTATAGCACATGAAAGTAAAATGCTGTGGACTGTGTCCTATGTGTAATTACTTCCAAAGGCTTTT
The DNA here is from genome assembly GCF_047370975.1 of Nipponia nippon. Lineage (NCBI taxonomy): Eukaryota > Metazoa > Chordata > Aves > Pelecaniformes > Threskiornithidae > Nipponia > Nipponia nippon. The sequence continues at coordinate 25,094,735 of NW_028262291.1, read as the reverse complement.
ATCAGTGCAAAGAACCTAGCTGTTAGAGAAGCTGTGGGTACATTTCCTTCAGGGAAAATACAATCACTTTTTATTCCATTCTAAACCTAACTCTTGCACTATATCCTCACTGTAAATTGAAATGACAGACATGAGCTGACAGACTGTCAGAGCAGCTGCCATAATTTGCTGACTTCCAGCAATAAATGTTCACCTGAAGCATGGTCCACAGACTTAAACTGAAGGGACAACATGAAGAAAAAAAGGAGGAAACCTGCAGTGATGGTAGAGAGGGCTAATAAATCTCACATGACACAGAAGCAAGAAAACAAAGTAATGATTTTTTCTGTAGTGTCCACTTTTTGCTTTCTGAATCAATTATTAGGTCTCAACCTCTTATGTAAGTTTCTACAGTTTTACTATCCTTAATGTGCTATTCATGCATTCACTAAATTGGTTTTCTGATTCACTTTCACCTTGCACAACCTGTAACTGAAAAATACCTAAACATTTGCAAAGCTAACCCTACTGTCGTGTTACTGGATTGCCACTAATCTGCATTTTTTCCATATATCAGATTGGATACTCATTAAAGTCCACACTCCGATGATGTTCTATAGAGATTACACCCATAGGAAGATGGCTTCTCCAAGGATAGTGTTTGGATTCAATCTTGGGATGGGGCTACTGTTCTGAACTGGAAGGAAGATGGGCTCGATATTATTTGGAGACATCAATGCTTTTTTCCTATCCTTTTCTGAGAGAGGCATCAACTTTTGTGCTTCTAATTAAGAGATTTACAGCAAATTTTGCACTGTCGGTGTGCTATTTATTTTAACTCGTACATCTGCTGAAATTTACTGGACAATCCTAATGAAGAAAAACAAGCCCTGATCCAGGAGCCAGGAATTACTGAAAGATAGTTACATTTTGCTATCAGCATTCTTTATAGTCTGCAGGACAGCACAATCCTTTTTCGGTGGATTCCCAACCAAAGTGAGGATTACTATCCTGAAGATGTTGGAAATATGGGTACTAGTGGCTTCTCAGAGCAGATCATAATTTTGATCTGATATCTATGTAAGATTAAAAACTACAAGTGTGAAATTCTCAGATGAGAATTAACAAAAGTGAATGATCTACCCTGCCTTAAGCAGCTTTGTCCAATGAATAAGTTCCATGTCATGGTGAATTAAGTTTTGCAGACATGACTGGAAAAATGATGTGGCATCAGATTATGCTTTTGGTGCTGTCTAGAGAAACACAAGGAAATGGTCAGAAGGCCCTTTAACAAGTGACAGTAGAGAAAGATACTTCAGTAAACGCAGTCAGCATGGCTTTCAAAGTCATATACTACAAAAGCAAAGCAAGCCAAAATACACTTGTTTCCCACACGGCCACTGACTAGAGGCTCTAATAACTGAACTAGCTTGCTTTCCTTATCTCCAGCAAGAAGAATGGCACAAGGAAAACCTTTTTCCCCCTCTCTCCCTCAATACGGTTCTATTGCTTTTGGATACTTAACAAATGTGAGTGCAGTTATCAGCTGCAACTTTTACACAATGGTATTAATGACATGTAGGCCAGGAATTTAATGAATTAAGAGGCCCACAGGTATATCGTTTCCTGTATTATCAAATATCTACAGAAATGGCAAACTTATTTTATAAATAGACATGTTCTGTGTTGTACTTTACAGAAAAGAAACAGGAAGAGATGCAGGTACAGAGCAAAGTCTACAAACTTTTCTCAGAAAGGCAGTCCCTCTAAACTCATGCTTTGAACTATAGTAAGACTATGCAATTCGTTTCATTTGACAGCTAATACTAATCTGTTTCTTCAAAGATAAAGCCTACATCTTCATTTTATGGTGTGTTGCTACGAAGCAGTTTATAAAGCACTTTGACATTCTCAAACAATTGGAAGAAGTCTATTTCTTTTATATTGGTCGTTCTTTCAGAATTCCCTTCAAACAATTTATGGGCAAAATTCTGCTATGTTTCCTGCTCAGACTTTCTCTGCCCTTTGATTACTAATGCTGCTTGGAAACGGATTCTTATTTATGATGAACTTAGACTAAGAAGTAAAAGAACCTACTTAATGCCATAAAATAGATCTGCATGTTATGTTACTGTTCCTTTCCTTTTATATCAGGCTCTTTGACAATGCAAATAAATCCATTTCATTTCTGCCTTTGACAGTTGGCAAGTTGTTTCTTCAGTGGCTGAAGAATCCCTAGAGTGAATTACGTTTACAGTCATTGTTCTATTCTTATAGAGAAAGAACAACCCCAAACCTAATTCCTTGGGGGGAAACATGATTGGAGGGAAGAAAAAGAACCTTTTGTTTTCATCGTGCAGGAAAAATACATCAGCTAGGAGCAGTCTACTTTTTTAAAGGAAAAAAACAGAAGAAATGGAATGAAGCTTTGCATTTAGCAGGGTTTATACATCTTTCACCACCATGAATATAAATTTTCTCTATTGCATACCTCAGTGTGCTTCATGGTGATTTTGATGAATGTGAATAATTGTCTCTGTAGTTCTATCTAACATGAAGGCTGCTTCCTGATTTCCTTACATAACACCTTTGGGATACCATTATCCTACTCTTCTTCAAAAGGACAGTAAATAAGACCTATTAAGCAGAAACCCTTTGAGAAGTAAAGGACTATGCATTCAGATGAAGGAAAGCTAGCTAAGTTTAAAACAGTAAGGGGCCAAACGCTTTCCATACAGTGCACATATATGTATACATATTTAAAAAAAACCATAAAATGTCTTTAGTTCTATTTGAGTAAAAAGAATTGCCTCACCTTACATCTTTTCATTAAAGGAAGATCTGTATTTAGAAAGAGGTTATGTTTCAAGAGGTCTAGGCTATATTGTCAGCACCACAAGCTTTCTCTTCCATATTTGATCTCCTGTTTCCTGGCATCATTATGAAGCTAGCCTGTTGAAATCAATGTAGTATTTTATGCAGTGCATTCTGTGGGTGCAAATCAAATCTGTTTATTTCAACACTTATTCACAATTTACCACTATCACAATTCAGAATCAAAATATGCTCCTATAGGGTTTCATTAGTACTCAACTGCTGTAACCAAAAGTAAAGCCAGATCCCAGTGAAACCTGAAGTAAATCATCCTTTGTTTCTCAGGATGTAAATGGCATTAAGTAGATACCTTCCCCATAGGCATGTTTTAAATCTAAATTCCATTACACATAGAGAAAAATTTGAAATAGGCAGACTGAATCTGGATTAAAAAAAGAATAGTTGATCAACTAAAAAGGTCTCTAAAGTAATATGGGAAAAAGTTTGTGACAGATCACCACAAACGACCTTGACAGAAATTTAAAATCTGTGTTTGGAGGAGACTGAGAAAGAGGGATGCAGTTGCAGATAACAGATCATAAAACAGCAGGAGAAATTATGACTCAGTCAAAGATGTCTTCGAAAGATATAACAGGGACAAAGAAGAACTTGTATTCTTAAGATATGACCAATGTTACCACTTCCTTTAGAAAGAAGGTATTTGACAGAATAATCGGCAGGCTGCAATATTAATGCAAAGATAATGACTGATTAGTAAGGGGTGGATACAGAAAAGGAGAGTTTTGCCTTGTATGTCAAGGATGCTTACTTGAGACATGATAAAAGTCTTTAGGAGATGAAAACAAAAGGTCTTTGCCACAGTGGGATCCTATAGATCAATAAACCAAGATAGTATTATATATGAGACCTTTTGTGAGTACGTAACAGGTCATCTATAGCACAAGACTATATGATAACAAGGAATTTCAAATACACAGATATATGCTCGGAAAGAAAAACGGCAGGACAGGGGATGGAGATAGATGTTTACCCCAAGTTAATAACAGACTTCTCCCCAGGACTATTCAGAACACCTCAGTTAGCTGGACAAAGCAATAAAAATATCCCTTTCTGCCATAGAAGTGATTCAACAAGTTCTTAAACTGTTCTGATCACTATTGATAAAGGAAGGGATATGTGAAGGTGGGAATAAGACTAAGTGAAAAAGATAAGGTGATAGCATTTGCCAGCTACAAGGGAAGGATGGAAAACAGAATAGAACAATGGACTTCAAGAGACTCAATGTGGGTCTGTACCACCTCAGAGTGAGAGCTAAATGAAAGGTAATATATAGGCAATAGAATTTCATGTTTGGTGTTTTGCTTTTTTCTCTTCAGAAGCTTAAGTTGGCTCATCTGGTTGAATTTTACACTAAATAACTTGGAGTAGGCTGAAACAACCTCAGATTTTTAACCATTATCTTTGATAATTCATGCAAGACAGATAAGGCATCAGAAGCCTAGAAAGGACACATCTTTAAGAAAGGAAAAGGAAAGCCTTGGGATACAGCCAGCAGCTTACTCTCAAGTTCCTAAAGTACTTGAATGAATAATCAAAAAACAGTATTTATGAACATTGGAATTTTAGTCAGGATATGACTGACCACTAGTAAGCATGTCATGAATACATTAAACCTCATCTGCTTATGTACATTCTCTGACAAGATAATAGCCTTTAAGGGTAAGAGAGAAGTACCAGAGTTTACACAGCTAGACTTCAGTGGTAGCTCTGACCATCCTATAGGGCTCTTAAATAGTCTACAGAAATATTTTCCATAGTGAACTGTTGTATGAGTATACACCCAATTAGAAAAACATAGCTGGAGAATTATCACTAGAATCAACTGTTCCCCAAGGGAAAGCACAATACCACAGCCAGCAGGTCAAGGACCTCACCAGCCAGGACCCAGCCCCACAGCATCCAAGCAAAAGAGCACGAGGGGCAGCAGCCAGGTTCAACCATGAGTCCAAGCAGGCACATCCACAGTGTGGAGACAGGTCCAAGGCCAAGCCAGGAAGCCAGCCCACAGGTTGGGTCCAATGAGGGTGACCAGAATCAGACTCAGTCCGGTGATCACCATGCAGGTCCACAGTGATAAAGCAGGGCTAAAAAGTCAGGCCACAGGTGAAAAACAGCAGGATGCTTTGACAGGCACAGCTGTACCTTAGCTAGAGACTAACAACCCTCCACCATAGCTCAAACAAGGCCTAAAGGCCCCAGGCTGAGCTTAAATAGAGCTCCTGGGTGCATGGGCAGGAGCGGATGTGGGAAGGCCCCAGGTGAGGCTGGTCTCTCTGATTAGTGCTTTTAAGCCTATTAGTGCCCTCAGTGCCCTGACAGTCATTATTGATGTTTTCTGTCAAAACGGTAGGAAGTAGTGTGTCAATGTAGTCTTGTCTAGCATGTTATACTTGAATGACTAAGTAGAGAAAATTCTTAATTAAATTTGTACATAATACTGCATGATGATGATAGGATGAGAATTCAAAACTTTCCTGACATACTGGGGGAATGGTTTGAAATAACAGAATGCAATTTAACAAAGCTAAGTGCAAATTTCTACATTGCAGTGTCTAATCTAAAACAGTAATCCTAGGCTCTTGCTAAAGTCAATGGAGAAATTGTCAGTATAGAACAATGCGTAGAACAACAGAGTACACAGCCACTCAGTGTAATGAAGAGATATCTCCTTGAGGTGCGTCTTTTAGGAATGCTAGCTCCTCAGATTAGTTAATGGAATGGCTATTTAATGTAGCTATGTGTCCAGAAAAGCTCTAACCTCAGATACCTCTTGTGACTTTCAGAAAAGTGTGTTAAAAATAAATTGAATAATAAATAGAAAAATCTGAATTTGAAAAGTCTAATGGCTGGTGACTTGCAAGTAACAGAAATATAGAAAGTGTGTAATTCTAGTCCGCCATAATTTCAGTTTCTTTTCTGTTGGCTGAAGTATTGCTGAAATGTTCTCCTGAACAAAACCACTGTGACGCCAGCACTACTCCCTCTTTCCCTCTACCTCCTCATCAGTACTCTGCTTAAAAGGAGTGCAGACATTTAAATTCCAGTTCATTGGTCTTTTACCTGCCACTGTTCTATGTATTTGACAGTGCCAGAATTTTCCATAGTGCTGGCATGTCCCAGACACAGGCATGTATAGGTAGTATTTTTCTACACCCATGTTCTGGCTATGTGAAATGGCCGGAGTCTCTAGTAGGCATTCTTTATACACAGGACAGCCTTGCAGGAATTGCATGCAGAACACTAGCAGCTATAGACACGAATTGCTAGGGTTGGTTACATGGAAAATGCACATTTTTATTTTTGACTCTGCTCCTGTTTTAGAAGATGCCAAGATATCATGATATAAGGACAACACACCTGCTGAGCTACAAGAACTAGTTTTGAAAAGCTATCAGTAGAGGAAGGACTCTTGTATCCTACAATGAACAGCTTGTGCCATTATGTATGCTATCAGATTAACTTGCTGCTATAACTATTTTCCAATATTTTGCTATCCACTATTATGCTATCAGATTATCTAAGCTGCTATAACTATTTTTTAGTACTCAGGAAATGTTCTGTCTTTCTTAAAAAACAAACAAACCCCGAAAACAAACCCTGTCTGATCTTAAAATACCTCTGCAGTCACTAACCAGTGCATTTCGGATTCTCTTGCAGAGGCAAATCTGAAAACTCTTGACATTTTATTTCAGACACCCTTATACACAGCATATTAATCACAACTATGTCATTCCATTTGCAATGTTTTGCTCTGAGGACATATAAAACTACATTCAAACAAAGCTCAGAAGATGAGCTCTAGGGATTCTTATTGTAAAAACAAGCCTTTAGCAGAATTAAAAGTGATGCATCTTGCATTGCAGCAGTTGAATACACTCTCAGACTACTTTTCAGAAAAAGCATGAAACAGAGAATAAAACAGACCGTGAGCCAAGTAAAATTCTGTTAAAAAATTGCCACACCGTTTAAAACTAAATGACATTTATTCCTATTTTTGCTACTGTACTGTACTATAAACAGTGTTGTTTCTAGATCCATGCCTTCAGTTTCAGTGAGCACAGTTGGGGAACACAGTAAGGCTAAATGTCACACCATCTGGAACCTGCAAGGGACTTTGGCTCCAAATTCAGATTTTTGTATAGTGTGTTCAAAAACAAAATCTCAGCAATGAATGCTTGGGAATCTTTTTGCCATTATATTACTTTCATTTTATCAATTCCTGAAAGTCAATCCAATTCAGGCACTAAAACATGCAAGATAAGTGAAAACTGAGATTTCCACTTTGCATAAACATATATTATATAGATAATATATATTATAAGCAGTATTTGAATTGCTAATAATCTAAGGAAAGCAAAGCCTTTTTTTAATATAGCGGGCAACTACTGATTTTGTTCTTTGGGTGTAAATTCATTGACTGTCATAGATTTAATGCTGACTTATAGCAATTTATTGACCTGGGCATTTTATGTTAACACTGACAGGCTTCCAATACAAATCAAAGAACAGTCAGATGACATGCATTTCATTACAAAACGATTCATCACATCACGGTACTCTGAAGTCTAGTAATAGATTAAAATATTGGGGGAAGATGCTAATGAAAAATTCTTCTAGAAATGGAAGACTGCTGTTTTATGCTCAAGGCCTTAGGCTTCTTAGGTTTGTAATTTACCCAACAAGAACAGAGTCCTCATACTAAAGGCTAAACCTAACTCAGGGGCTTTTTCTTTGTTTATGTCCTTCAGGACAAAATAACTCTACTGAAATGCATATTATGAATGCTGCACAATGTCACTGCCCTACAGTCTGTAAAAATAACATGAAAAAAAAGAGATCATTAGCTCATTTTATTCCTTTCCAAGATGATTTGGTGCTGTATACAAAGTACTTTATGCTAAGTAAAGCAATGCATTCAGTGAGTCTCAAACACACCAGTGTAAATCTATCACAAGTAAAACTTGCACCAGGTCCTAAAGGACAGGCAAGTAAATACATCTCTTCTTTGCAGCTGAGGAAACTACTGCCAAGAACTCAATATTCATCATGTCAAAGTTTACTCCTACTTTTTGATTTCTTAGTTTCAGAAATCACTTCAAGGCATTCTGATCACCGAGACTCACAAAGCTGCTGAGCACTCAGAGCTCCCCCTGGAGTCAATGGGAGATGGACCTACTCAGGAAACCATCGATTTGTGTCTCAAATTCTGCACCCGAAGTTAAAAGCTGACTCAGTAAGATAGGCCCATTTTCTATTGTATACTCTCCAGTAAAAACATTCTTTCCAGTTTCTAAATTTCGGTATTTCATATGAAATAAACTATTCTGCCTATTGCATGCAGATATAAACTTTCTTTATAAGGCATCTTACAGAAGAACCTGTATAAGCCAAATTCTAATCTAAGATTTTTTAAAATTCCATAGCTAATTATTTTTTCTACCTTTTTGGGGAAAAAAAAAAACCCCTTAACATGAAAATATGATATTTGGGGAGAAAAATAGTTAAATGCTATGGGAAGTTATGCACTATCTGTACACATCTTCATCAAACTGCCAATTTATATTTTGAATGCCCCATCCTATTATTTCCTGCAGTGTCTTTTCACTTATTGTTAGAATCAAGGTAGAGATATTAAAAGGCCAAAACCACACAGTTGCACCCCTTTCCTCTTGCCACCTGTCTTAGAGTTAATATTGCTTATTCCTAGATTTTTCTTCCACTAATTTAATTTATTTAGAAGAGGTTTAATGTAAAGGACAAACATTTGATGGAGGAGGACAGAGGGCAGGCTTTGTGTGTTGCTGCATGTTGAATGAAAAAGCAGGAGTAATGTTTTCCAAGTCCCAGATAGAACTGAATTTAAACAAAGCTCTAATAGTCAACCAATTTGAGAGCAAATGAGTCGTTTTACATTGTGGCTGTTGATGATGGTGCATTGTTTGTTATTGTATCTCCCTCAGCACTTCTGATTGCTATAATGCAATCATGGAAACATTTTCAAGAATTGCTTTATATGGCCCCTTAAAGGGAAAGGGAAAGAGAAAGGGAAAGGGGAAAGAGAAAGGGAAAGTCTGCAAAACAGCAGAACAGATCCTATTGGAATTGAGTTAACTCTGAAATTTAGCTACCACACTGTGCAGAGCAGAAAGCTCAACTGCTTTTTACTCTATGCAGATTATTCTTATAATTTCTTTCAGTTAATAAAATAAACTGAGAAAAAATGCTGAGACTGCAGCACAAGCTGTAATGCTGTTGGTAAGCTCTGTGAAGGAGATATAGACTCTTCTCTTTCCTTTTTTATCGGAGTGAGAGCTAAGGGATGTTTCTGTGTTTCAAACCAAACAGGAGGATCTATACAATTGTTCTTAAAACATGCTTCACCTCTTGTCCACCTCTAAAACATCTGCTTTTCTGCAGCTATTCCCATGGTCTCTCAGTGACTCCAGGAGGTGGTCTTCCATTTAGCATTAACCAGGGCTGTAGGAGGAAATCCGTTTCCAAAAACCGTTTCCTGTTCTGCCATCAACTCCCTTAATGCTTGTGGGTGAATCACTTGGGGCACGCCTGCAACATGCAGTCAAGTACAGCATGGACGTTCCAAGCTGATGCACTTGCGTGGCATTGCATAGTAAGGAGCAGAGAATCATGAGATCTGAAAGCAGCCTGGCCACATTTGACATTGCTGTGCCAGACCTTGTAAGTTCAGTCTTTCATCATTATGGCTTATTTGTTCAGAGGCTGTGCTGAAACTGTACTGCTTCTGGTTCTGAAGCAGCCATGAACATTGCTATCTCAAGGAGGGATGTTTCACACTCCATTGCACCGTGCAGACATGCCAGCAGTCTGCCTGAACCTTGAAATTCTACCTGTAAAACAGAGACAATGGTTTGACCTATAAAACATACAGATACAGTAAGTAATACATTTTGACAGTATTGTAAATTTTCCCTAGAGCTTAGTATCGTGATGAGAGCCAGGTGAATAACGCAGATGTTTGAGCACTCATGCAAAACTGCACAATCCTTAAATTTGTTTCCTCAGAGTCAGTGGATACTTTTGAAAGCATCAGTGATTTTCCCAAGTTTTAAGGTGAGGTAAGGGCAGCACTGATGTCAGGTCCCCAAGGATACTCACAGGCCTTAACATCCCTGAACAGCCTCACCACATCCCTCATCTGCTGCCCACAGGACCAGGAGCTCTAATTCCCGTCAGGCCTGGACCTTCAGCCCTTCTCCAGGCTGCGCTATGGAGGTGCCTGTTTCCAGTTCTGTCTGGGCCCCTCAGCCTCACGCCACAGCTCTGTCCCCTGTAGCCTTTGTCAGGACTGCCCAGAGAAAGCAAGGCCTCGTCCCCTTGCCATGCCTGGGGCTGTCGCAGGGCCTTATCTCTGCCTGATTCAGCCCCTGCAGGACAATACCGCTTGGTGATTGCACAACCTGCGCGGGGCTCACCTCGGCTCCTGCCTTGACCCCCTTTCCATAAGCAGCTAGCCCTTGCTGCTCCCTGGCAAGTAGTACTAGACTCAAGAAAACCTAGCCCTCCTGCTGTCTGTTCTGATCAGGACAGGACATACCCTCATCAGCTGCCAAGCACAGCTACTACAGAATTGTTCACAATTGTTCATATTCTCAATTTTATGAAAAGCCAGGATTTTTCCTCTGTGTAGTTAGAAATGTGGGGAATTTGAGAAGCTGACCATGTGGTAAAGATGACAACAGGCTCCTGGCTTTGGAGACAAGTAGGGATTTCACCAAAAGTAGTAGATGTTGAATTAAGAGGACTCTGGACAACAGAAACTTGGCATTAACCTGCTTGGAGTGTATGGCGATAAGGCACTTGCAACCTCCATTTCAGCAGCATACTTGCAATGATACTGTTGAATGCCTAACTGGACTGACTCTGCTGTGCTCCAAATACTTAGTACTTATACTGGGTTTTACATCTTCAAGGTGCTTTTGGGACATAAATTAATTGGTAGCATTTTGATAGCAAGAAAGAGGAAGAGAGAAAGATTAGAAAATCAGAAGTATATCAGCAGCAGTGGATAAATGTGCCACATGTTTTTCTGATTTAAAGACGGCAAAGAACCAGGTAAAACATAACACTGATAAGAAAAGTCTGTCAATCTTTCAGGTTAGTTCTGGGTGATAGGATCTGGAGGAAGAAGGATGAGAAGGAAAACTAACATAATTTCTATCATAGTCTCATAGAGTACTTTTTGAAAAAGGAGCCAAAGGACTTTTAACATTGATAAAAGTGCTGGGAATTTTATTCTCAGCGACTGAAGACCTCTAATTATCCACAGGAGAATATGGCATAAAATTGCACTGTACATTACTAACGATTAACTTTCCCTTGAATGTTTTTATTAGAAGTGATATATATTGCTTATTCTTTTTCTGTGTCTTATGCAACTACCAGTGACGGTGGCTTGAGATTAGATTGAGACTGTCTAAACACTTTGCATAGTTCACCAGAAATATTTAAGATGATATCCGCTGTCCTTTTGACTTAATCTGGTCTGAATTCCAAATCAATAATCAGAAGGTAATTTTTTGTGTCCATCTATTTATGCTATTTTGTACTGTTACAGGTGGGAGAAGATAACAGTGTTAGTAGGGAAGATTTGCTTGCTAGTTTTTTAAACCACACCATGGATAGGACTTCTCTTAGTGACTATTCCTTCTGTTTTAAGACTATTACCTGTATTTGCATGCACACATAAACTTTGTAATAAGTAAAATTTTATGTCAAAAGCGGAGATTTGCACCTGTCCACTTGTGTACAAAGAAACTGTTCCAGGTTCTACAAACTATCAGTCTTATGGGTCAAGTTAATCCATACTAATTGCACCAGTGATTTTAAGGGGAGCACATCCTGATGATGCTACTACTGTAACAATCTGATGGAGACCCATTGCCATAAATTCCTAGGATTCCTATGATCGTATCTTTCTCTGCCTGGGCTCTCATCTGCTTTGTCACTAAAAACAGAGTATTGCATACAGCTATTGCAAAGCTAACCCTTCCCATCAGACTGCTCAGTTTCTCCATCTGGTATTTTATGCCAATTAACAAATTAGAACATGAGTGACAGACATAGAAATAATAATTACATCCTATTTTCCCTCTCTCTAGAAGGGTTCAATTAGTTTGTAATGAAAGTGCATACACTTTAAAAGCACTTTGATCATGTTAGCTAGATGATCCTTCCAGTATCTCTACAAGGTAGCAATTTCACTTTGTTTACTCATTTTGCACATCAAGAGACTGCCAAAATTGGGTGTCTTTCTCATGGCCTCTCACAAGGTATGGGTAAGTGATATCTAGTCTGCAGCGGCATGCTTATGCATTGAGGGCTTTATGCTACCCACGCTAAACTTAATAGTCAAATTTCCAGGGTATGGCCAGTGGCATTACAATGTAAGGTTGACTCAAAAATATATAATCCTTGTCCTTTCAAGAAAGTTTTGCAGAGTTTCTGTGTACAGTTGTTTGTTCTTGTGTGTAGTTTCTCCTTTGCTAGTCCTTTACTTTGGTTACCTCTGCCTTTCTTCAGTTAAAGCTCCTGGATTGCTTTAAAAGCGAAAGGTCCAAAGTGTGGTAAATTCAGCAATATTCTATATCTTGTCTTCTCTGCTGTAACAGCCACTTTGTCTAACTTTAACTCTCATTCAAAGGCAGCAATCTTATCTACTAAATGAGGAAGACATTCATCTGAAGATCTGCAGGCTATATGCATCTTCTCTGAACAAAGGTAAAGATCAGGATGGTATTGGGAAGATAATCCAGGAGGACTAGATGTGTACTCACTGAAACTCACTGTTTCAGAGGAGAACTTCAAACTTGGTTTCTAGCCTTCCCTTAAACAATCCACTCTAGGATCCCAACTCCAGACACCAAAAAAAAGTTTTCCCTAGTTCCTTTAAGAAGCTATGTGTAGGGAACTGAAATATGGCCAGGAATTCACCATAAGACAGAGCTCCTTTCAGCCTTCTCTGTAATGCCCCCAGTCCTTGTTACTGTCTGGTTTCTCTGTCAGACAGATTTAGTGCAACAAACTTATAACTCTCGGTGAAGAGACTAAGCATAAACCTTCCAGTTTGTTGCATGATGGAATTACTCTGTTGTAAACGAGCAATGAATAAATGTACTAAAGGAAAGCATCACTTTTTGTGGGTTGGTATAATATACAATAAAAATATATAGTTCCCCAGTTATAAAATCTATCAAAGTTTTTCAACAGTCCCATATTTTTCACATGCCTTCACAACTGCGAGCAGCTGCCTCTACATATGTTCCTTGAGTTTATGCCCACATGACAATGGCATCAGAGCACTCCTAGCTGTGCAGACACATTTTTTATCCACCTCCAGCCTTCTGTTGCTGGGATGGTAAATGCATTTCATGGAAGAGGAATGGGGGCATAGGGGTAATATAGAGTATGTGGCACAAAGCCTCTGATGGAGGTTGGGAGGATTAAATCATAGATGTTTCCTACCCGAACTGTGGCACAGTATCCTTATGAAGCATTCAGTCAAATATATTCAGTCTGGCAGGCCTGGTTTATAAGAAGACTCATTTATCTTTCATGATAGGGCCACAATTTTATATAGTGGCTTTCATCTGAAGTTCCCAAAATAATTAAATGGATTTGCTATAAATGAGGGCCACTTCTGTGGCCCTGAAGCATAGTCACCCCCATAAAAGAACTCCGCAGATGCTTTGTAGTGGAGTATGTGGGTATACAGGGGGTATCCTCTTTCAACAATGAGGAATTTGGGGCCCCCTCAGTGGTGTTTAGTATGCTCTTTACTCTAAGAGCCATCAGAGCCAGTTAGAGTGAAAACAGTGCTTTTCAGGTCTCATTCACACATTTTTAGTAAATAGACTTAGTACTGACTAGAGTAGTTCCTTCAGATTGTTGTGTAAAGAACAAAAGTCACAGCAGTTAAGGACTAGAAGTGAAGGCGTACTGTCATCTGCAGTAGAAAGTAGTGGGCAGAATGCAAATAGTTATTGGAATTTAATTTGCACAGTTTGGTAACATCCTCTTCTTTCTTTTTTAAGGAAAAGTATTAAGTAGCCTGCATAGTTTCACAGGCAGGGTTGACATAATACAAAAATGCAACTATAAATTATTCTGCCACAATCTTCCTAATGTTTTCAAGTTTCCTATTAACTGATCCTACTTAATTTGTAAACTTTGATCTTTTAAGAGAACAGAGTTAGCATGCCATGCTGTGTCTAAGACAAATATCTGAAAAAAAGAGGCCTTCGTTAAGGAAAATAATCAGAGTAATTATTTAAAGTGTTATACAAAACCTGGCTACAATTCCAATCCAATATCAATTACTTCTTCCCATGTTTCCAAATCATTGTCATTTCTAGGCTCTAGAGAAAAATTGCTGATTAATACTTCTGGACCACTGTAAACACTAAACACAACTGGCCCCTCATGACTCAACAATACGAACTCAGTAGGAGCTGAAGGACTTTTCCTGCTGGTGTCCTCCATGATGGCAAATTCAGGGCTTTCTCTAGTCGAGTTTTAAACAACTGAAGTAATGAGTTTCCACACATTTCTTCTTGAAGATAATCAGAACCTAATAGATATCTCCAGTAGGAAGTATCTCCTGAAGCTAAAACTGTATAGTTCCCATCTGTTGACAAGGCCAGAAAAAGAGAAGTGGAGTGTTTTTGTCTGTCTCTCTTTGAGCATCAGATAAGTAGACACGCTTCCTGGCACTCTTAAAATTATTTTAATTCCTGCACAGAGAGGCAAGAGAAAGCAGCATTACTCTAACAACAGAACAGGCTCAGACCCTAACAGTTCTTATGGTGGGCATACAACCATTCTTTTTTAGTCAGACAGCTTTTGGTAAGCTTAATCAGAAGCAGGGACAGATGAATTAGGGCAGATGTGTCTATCACTATATCCTGTATGATACAGGGGGTTAGAACTGTTGGGGAGTTTATATTTCACAGTGTCAGGAGAGCACATACTCTGACATTTTGTGTTGCTCCAGAGTTGGGTTCCCATGTGAATTCTGCATCAACAAAAGGCTGAGCTGGGAGCGAGTAACATCAGCACTTCTCTCCTGCGCTGTCTTGCTTTGCTTAACCTTGCCTTTGCTTAGCCTTGTCTATGGATGAAACACAGCAAAAGCTCATCTGAATTTCATATTGGTGACATCTACTAGACTGAAATTACATCTTGTCATTGAGTTTGGATGGATAGAGACACAGAGGGTGGTACAAAGCATATAGAGCAGTAGGAGTTGCTGTAAGCCAAGGAAATTTTCTGCTAGTGTTCTGTGGCTGAGCACTTGTCTTTTTAGGCTAGTGGAATAATAGAAAAAGGCTGTATCCCAGCACAGGTCCATTATGGCAATCCCCTCAACAAGTGTATTTTTTGTCTAACAACTAAGTTCATCCCCCCTTAGAGAAGCCCTACTTAAGGTTTTAATCATGAAAACACATCCAGATGTCTTTGCCAATCTTTGTTGTGTGTTTATCTTAAAAGGAGTTAAGAATAAAATGAACTAAGGGAAGAAAAAACTTGGTAGCACAAGAATCCCATTTAAGTTACTTCAATTGAATCTCATCTCCTGAGCTAAATAGTGCAGTAATTAAAGCAGTATTTACAATGCAATAAAGACAAAGCTAATTGCTGGCAAATGTGAGATAGATGATGCTTTTTCTCAGGGAAACTAGTGAAGGATCAGGCCAGAACAATAAATCCTTCAACAACCTCATTTGTTAATTATCTTCCTAATCCTCTTGCTTGTAATAATTATCTAATTTATTACCACCAAACAGGAAAGCAGTGTGAGGTGAAATGACTGAGACAATCAAGTGAGCTAGAGTTTGTAGGCCTAACTCTGCAAGCTGCATGCAGGATCCAGGTCTGTAGGAAAGTGATTTTGTATATTGACTAGTGCCATGACAGTTGAGACTGGGGCAGAATGCGTCAGAAGGCAGAGGCTGAGTCTTATAGGGTTGCATATTGGAGAGGGCTGTGAGTTGCTGCTACACAGCAGACATTCATGGAGATCTTCTTCTTAGAAGGCCTTTCTACCACAATTAAAATCATGGATTTCTTAGCTACACTGAGTTTAAAGGTTTTCAGGGAAGACTGGTAAACCAGATGACTCTACCAAGCAAACTGATAGAAACTATTTTAAGTATATAACTAGCCCCTAATTACATATGGTACATTGCTTTTCAAAAAACACACCAAATAAACTGCACATGGAGAATATTACAGTCCCATACAGATGTTGTCTTCAATCCTGAAAGCAGCTTGGGTGCATAAATGTGGCATTGCGTGTAGGCTAACCAGTTCTGCCTGTATCAGCCGAATTTTATTTGCGAAGGTGTAATGCCATGGTGACATGGTTATATAGCATTAGATGGTGGTCTGTGCTAGCCACAGGACCCCTGTACCAATTTCCACTACATGTAAATCAGACAGGACTTGGGAGAACAGAAGGCAGAGATCCCCATCTCTGGAAATCAGTGTGATGACTTAAGACCCACAAGTATGTATTTAAATCTCAGTAAAAATCTAAAATGAAAAAGGAAACACAGGGCAAATTAGGAAGAGAATTACAAAGCAATCAAGAAATATCCCCAGCAAGATGGTTTTGAGTCACTCTTTTGAAGCTCCTGAGAAAAGCATCGAGCTGGTTTGTTATCAGTCACTGCCCCTCAGCCCCAATCACCCCAGGCATGTTCTGTAGCTGTCAGCCACACGCCTGAGGAAAGCTTGCAGCTGGTGAGAGATGTCTGCAAATGTGAGGCTGAGTGGGACCTGGTGGTCACAGATAGTATCTGGTCAGAGAAGGAGTAAGAGTGGGAACAAATAGAAATGGAATTAAAATAATTTTTACAGGTCTGAGAGCTGAATGACTGATTCTTTCCCTGAGCTGTGCAAACATACCGGGGCAATAAAATATATTTTCTAGAGATGACATGCCAGCAGTGAATCACCGATGATGGTGGCTATTTTATTCTTTTCTGCTTTCTTAGCCCCACAACATTATTACCCTTTTGCATTGTCAGATATTAAAAATCATATTAATGATCAGAAACTGTATTAAACTGTCTGAAAAAGAAATAATATGGTAGCACATTTGAAGGTTAGAGACAGCCCTTGGGCGTAATTCACTAAACCATAATCTACCTGCCTGGTGCTCTGCAGATGAAGCAGGAAGCATTGTTTCTGTGAAACTAAATTTCGCTAAGATATACACTCCCCCATCTCCAAACATGCACGCAAACAATATTCTGTACACCTCAAGCTGCTGTTGAAGCTAGACAGCTGGAAAAGGGTAGTCATCCAAGCACAAACCAGCTTAACAGATGGTTTTCTTCATTGCACCGTCGCAGTCTTCCTTAGCACAGCCATAAGGAGAAATGTGTTGCTCCTATTACATGCAAAGGTATATGAAAGGGGGGAAAATAGTTGTCTAACGATCAGAGAAAGAGTTAGAGATACAGCCCATTCCTGCAGCAAAAGAGACAGTTACCAGGAGCAGATTAGGAGGTTGCCACTACATTACTGATCTACAAATAATTACATGATACTTTCTAAGTGACAGTTACAATGACAGGAATATTCATTATCATCTTATTTTTGTAATGTGGAGGTATAAATGTGTGAAATGCATTGCTCTGCAATGAAGCCAACTGTAGAAAAAGGACAGGACATATGAGGTTCACTGTAGAATTCAGAGAGAAAAGAGACAAACTTATAAGTCAAGGAGTCAGGACCCTCCCTATACTGAAGATATACAAACTTTGACAGGAATGACTTCTATGCATGTTACGCTACATTTAGCATTAGATATTTGATGTAAATAATCTAGACAAAGAACATCATCAACTGTCAGGACTACTTCCAGTTGCTAAGTCAATGAAAGTAATGTACGAGCATTTGAGATCAAAACTGAGAGCACAGTACTTCAGTAAAAAGATTTGCTAGTTAATTGTGACAATTCTTTGTGTGACAAAACAGCATTTTAATTTCACTTTTCTCTGTTCATCAGAGTGCCAGCCAGAGATGTATTTCTTCAACTAAGACACTCAGCTATTCATGGATAAATACTACAATGGATAGTACACAGGGCTCTCTGCACTTGCATTAATCTTTTTGGCAGTATTGGTACTACCCCTTACTGAGACGATATATATTTTTCTGAGTGAAAGATGTCACGAAATAGCTTTTTCAGGCTGAGTTGCTACCATTCTGTGCTGTTTCCTACACCTGTCAAATCTATCAGATTGGTCAACATTCATATCTGCCTGGGTACTTGTATCAACCTGATACTCGTATTGACCCTGGGTCTCCAGTACAATTGGCTCACACTGGCTAGCAAAAAATGCAGAAAATTCCAGCAACGCTCTTTTTGTTCATCAATAAAGTCCTTGATTATTGTGTAGCTGCTATGGTGAACCCCATGACCCACTCATCTAGTCTTCTTTATTTCCTGGAAAAAAGCATTTATCTACTATTTCCACCTCTTGTACCACGAGCAGCTTCTGTAAATCTGGAGTTATTAAAAGACACATCCCCTGCTAATAGAAGGTTGTGGTATTATGGTCATGCTAAACAGAGATAGAGTTAAACATCTTAAAAAACCTGAAGTGTATCACTTTTTAATGAGGAAGCATACACGTCATTATATACTGCAAGTGAGAGTCAGCCACAGGTTATGAGGTGGAAGATTTATGTGCATTAAGGTAAGGATCTCCATTGTTCTGTCCTCTCCAGGAAACTTTATTTTATGAAATCTCTGAGATGGCATATACTGGCTTAGTAGATGTCAAATACATTTGCTTTCAGTAATCTCAAAATACATTTAAATACTTCTAATAAATAATTGTCCTTATGGGTAAACTTTGCATTTCCTAGCTGAAAATGAGAATTTTAATTCCAGCTTCATTAGAACACTTAGAATGAGAAAAAAAATATGGTGCTTTTCTGTTTCATGCAGATAATTGGACTAAATACTGAAGTACTACTACAGATATTGTTTGGGTCTTAATTGGGCTAAGCTTTCACTGAGTTCAGTGGGAGATTAAAGCCTCAGTTCTGAAAATGTCATCTAATAGCATCTATACAGCAAATGGATGGTCTTGTACGTATTTGTAAGATAGGTGCCAGAGATACCAGCCTATGTGTTTGATTTCTGCTTCATTTCTTGCTGTTGAACGTCATGCTTCAGTTAAATATGCAAATATTATTAATATATGAAACAGTTCATAATTAGAGGGATATTAATAAGTCATTCCAATTCATGAAGGATCATTTGCGATATAACAGCATTTGCAGATTAGGTTCAGGGGCAATTTACCTGTCTGTGAGGAGTGAAAACCCCTCACATAGTTTTTAGAACTGCAGGAGGATCCTGGCAAATCAGTTCACCTTTTGGCAAAAACCCAACATTGAGTGCATGTTTCCCAGTCAGGATTAGGGTGCTGGGAGAGACTTGCTTACACCATGTGAGAGCGCATGGTGAGGTCTTAGGCAGCAATGAACAGATCTCAGGGACATTTAGTCTCCCACTCTGCCACCAACAAATTCAACAACCAGGAGGTTGGTGGAATAACAGTGGGATGTATGTAGAGAAAAAAGCACCATATATATTAGATCAAACACCCATTCTAACTGATAGCGCCTGGAATATTTTTGAATGAGACATGCCTCTTCTGCTTTTGAGATCATGGTGTAATGCTGTTTTCTGCAATTGCCAGAGTAATTAACACTGGTTGATGTAAACTCTCCCAATGTTTCTGCTGTATTCAGAATTCTGTTTTTTTCCCCTTTTCAGAATGGTTGATTGGCAGACACTGCTCAATAGTTGCTGCATTGCACCCTGCAGTAGCTGCTTTTCAACAGTGTTTGTTCAGTAGTTAGTTCAGGCCCCTACATACATCATTTACTTTGTAGTGAGCAATTAGTATCTTTTGGGATGACAGTGACAATATAAATCTGAGCTTTCACTACTGTGATACTTGAGTCAGAACTGTCCTGTCTTTTAAACATTTCATTTTATGCTGCTTCTCTTATCATTATCAAGTAATAGTTTTCTAATTACATTTTGCTTTTAATAAAAATGATTATAAAATAGATAGAAGCTATAAGTGCCAAATGACCGTTTTTCCTATGTGCTAAAGCTTTCCATAGTTGTTTCCTCTGTGGGAACATAATCCGGAGGATTTTTATGTTGCTTTGAAATTCTAGGTCTTCCTGATTTGAAATTAAAAAATGTAAAGATTTCATTCCTGTTTAGTTCAATTTAGACAGGTTCAACGCTCTGTTGAGCAATTCAGCATTCAACCTCAGCATTCAGAAGGTTAGGGCTTTGGTGTAAAGGCAATTCCAAACGTAAATGTCATTTCATCTTCCTGAAATATACTTGCAAGCCATGAGTTCTGTCAAATATATAGTGCTGTGTCTCTCTCATGAGTCAGTGTTAACAGAACATGATATATATATAAAAGAAAGGTAGAATTCTTTGCCTGTCACATGCTTAGGAGAGAAAGCAACACTGCATGAAGAGAGGCCTAAATAGAGTACTCTTTGCCTGTGCTGTCCTGAATCTGTTGTATTTACCACCTGCCAAAGAAATTATGACAAAATATATAATTAGTGGCTCTTCCTCCTGGTTGATATGTTTGCCTTTTGTCAGCAGCAAAATGCTGTAGTTGAGACACAAAACCTGATCTTGATACAAAGAGGTGCTATCAGCTCTACTGTTTGAGACTTTTTTTGCTTAGGAGCCACGTGGAGTTCATCTCAGCAGGAGACTGTGCTTCACAGATTTTGCAGGTAACATCTGAAAAATTGCTAAAAAACCAAATAAAACCAGACACGTTGTGGACTCCCCTCTCTCTCTTTGAAAAGGATTCCAGGAGGCATTCACAGCTCAGTAGGCCATTTTGCACAAGCACAGTCATCCTGGTGCCATGTGACCTGCAACATCTGTTCCTTCACCAATTAGACCATTTCTTAAGGATAAATTAAAAACAATTCTAATTAAACACTATAATGGAACTATCAATCTGTGTTACTGAGGCAGAACAAGGATGTAATTAGTTATTGATACTAAAAGATTTGTTTAAACTAGTTTGGTTTGCTGTCAGCCACCACAGGCTTTAAGTGAGCTTATACAGAACTTGAAAATAACTACCACTGTATCCTTCTTTTAGGCTAAAGATACACATGGGAGCAGATTCTTGTAAACTGCCCAGTCCGTTGTTCCATGTTCCTCACTATTTTAGGAAAGAAATTTGCACATTTACTTGTAATATTATTTCTTTTGTCTGACAATGCATTGCCTCCACTTTTCAGATGATCTATGTAACATATATTGTATTCACCACTTCACTGTATGAACAGCCTTTTCTTTAATTATTTTAAAAGCCAGAGAAGAACTCTTTATAATTCAATGTTTACCAATCATTGCTACCTCTGTTACTAGAGAAAATGCCATTTTAAACCCAGACGAAATCCTGCACAACCAGACTTAAAAGGAGAGTGTGGGGGAAACATGATGACAGGGGAGGTGGGAAGGTTTATCTGAATGGGAAATGAATACTAATGTCTCTTCCTTGTAACACAGAAGTCTAGTGTTTTTTTTGGTGGGGTGAACTGTGGCAAATGCACACTTTGCAAGCTTATTACAAGATTGCAATGATCAAAATCAGAGGTCTTACCAAAAAAGAGCTATGGAAATAGTTTGAAATGAGCTAGCTTTAGTGAATCAGTGGTGCATTTTATTCCATTTTCCATGGTCTTAATTAGTTTTCCTTCAATATTTGTCCTATAGCTTTCCATGATCTTATGGTAAGACTAGTCCCTAGAGTTGCCCGCATTATGCTGCTTGAACTCTCTTAAACAAAAAGAATTATGCCTGCTCCTCAGATATTGTACTAGTTCTGAAATGATAGATTTTTATAAAACTGCCAAACTTGCACCATTTTTAAATGCATGCCTTCTGCATGCATCTACAGCACTCACAAGGGCTGGACTGTTCATCAAGGAAAGAAGGAGAGAGATTCTTCCAAGACTAGACTGGAAATAGTTTGTAACCTCTGCTGTAATTTGTGTCTTCTCACCCACTTCTGCTTCCCAGGCAGCAGAAGTGAGTTCTAATGGAAGACATAGATATTGCAGTAGTGTAGCAACTTCATCTGAGTTGATCTAACCTGTGAACACTATTTTTGTTCCAAATTAGTTTTATCAGAGGATTAAACAAAAGGGGAGCATAACCTGGTAGTATTTTGTTCCTCAGTAAATAACAAAGCTAGTCAAAAAAGTTATTTTTTAAAAAAATTAAAATAATCTTGTGTTTTGAGGTTTTTGCCTGACTATTGTCATGTGGATTTTATGCAACGTTCAATTTGCCAGGTTGTCCATAAGGAGTTTAATAAAAATTTGGACATTTAGAAAATACAAATATAAAATTCTTTTGGAATAGATGAGGGAAATGGTTTGTAAAATGTAGACAGATGGGATTATTTTGTTCCAATGTACAGTACACCTCTACTGAGATGAACACTGTTTACTCCTCAGTCATATCCTTAATGGAAAACAAAACCAGCACCAGACCACTGTTGGATGGAGTTGTTTCTTCTGCTACCAGAGAACAATTCACTTCTCTTTGTACAACATGGAGGGCTATTAAAAAACATCCTTCCATCAACATGGATTTATTCAGTTAAATCAAGACCAAACTGTTTTCCTCATATTTCTCTCTATCAGTCTGAGGGAGAATTGCAGCTAATGTGAGAAACCATTTCATTCCCAACCCCACTTTTGGCATAGAGTCTTACCTGTAATCCACATATAGGAAGCCAGAGAATGACAGATGCATCATACTAGATTTGTGGCATGGTCAAATCACCAGCCTTTTCACTGGTGTTCATCTATAAAGCTGTCAGATGGTGACCACTCTGGCCACAGACAGCATAGGCCTGATTAAAAAAAAAATGCATCTACAAAGCAAAAGGCTCTTGTTACCTTTTTTAAAAATCAATTCCACTGCTCAATATCTTGTTTAACCCACAAGTGTTCCAGTCTGTGGGCACAATAGCAATTGCTAACACATTAAAAGAAGAGCATGTCTCTGATGCAAGGCCAACAAAGACCCTACTTTACTGTATTTTTCATTTTGTTTTGCATTCCTCTTCCTTCAGTGAGGCTTAACTCAACCTGTGTAGAAAAAATGACATGAAAAAATGTCTACATATGGCTTAGATCGAGACAAAGATTTATGGCCTTATCATTGCTTTTTATAATTTAATTCTCTGAAGTTCATTCTCACTTCTTTCAGGTCTCCATGTTCAAGAGTAAAAGGAAAATTTCCTGCTGGTAAATTTACTCTGTCATAGTTTAATCCTTAGGCTGTGATGAGAAATACTAAACAATAACCAACCAGCTAATGTGTCTCAGATATCATTTGTTTTTTTCATATGAATACATTTATGCAATAAAAACTGTGTTTTTTCCTGCCTATTAGAGGATAGTTGGAGGAGCATAATAATCTCTCACATTAACCGTGAAAACAGAATCTAAGATCCTTTCTTTTTATTGAGTTTCTAGGTATAGTTTGCTATACGATTACTTTCAAATTTATAATTGTACTTGGAGACAAGAAAATAAGGGATCATCTCACAAATCACTGCAGAGGGGGTGCTTGAAAATCTCTGAAGAATGTTAAATAGGTCAGAGTACAAGAGTTACATGCTGACACGAATTTAACATTTTGGGGGGGGAAATAGTCTGTATCAAAATGATATTAGACCACTTGACATCTTTTAGAGTCAAGCCTTCCAGGAACAACCAACTGGTTAACACTAGAGGTCCAGTTTTTTAGAAGCTGATGAGATTCTTTTGTACTCATTCCTAGTTATCTAACCTAGTTACACTTTCATGTACTTTCTTGTGTTTTTAAGGAATGTTGATTTTACCATTTTAGACTCTTACTGCACCTGCTATCATTATTTTGCATAGAGATAAATTGTGTTTGCTGTCCAGAATTGACTGGAAGAGTAGCAGAGGAATTCATTCACACATGCTAACTAGCTGTACAGCTATGCCTATGTGACTTACATGACTAACATGCTTCTACTAACATGTTTTGTGCTAGCTTCCTTGCATATTGTGACAAATGTGGTGTGCTATTGTCCCAAGGCCTACAAAATGGTCTCCATTCAGGTATTCATAAGGCAGTGCTTGCTGCTTACCAGAACTGGTGGATGGAGATTTCAGGGGCTTAAAATGCAACGTGAATGGCACAAAGAAGCTACAAGTGTTATTTCCATCAAGCAGCTATAAGTATTAGTCTAAATTCTCCTGCCTCCACCTCCTGCATATTCATCTGTATTTGGAGGCTCATTTGTATTTTATTCTATAGAAGATGAAAAGAGCAAGCAAGTGCAGCTGAAGGTTTTGAGCAATTCTCTGCCCACACACACTGATAAATACACATTTCCTCGCTAAACAAATTTCCTATATTTATATTGTTTAAATCCTTCTAATCTAGACTTCTTGGATGACAACTGCTTGATCAAATTCCAGAAGAAGAATCGTAGAATCATAGAATATCTCAAGTTGGAAGGGACCCATAAGGATCATCGAGTCCAACTCCCTGCTCGTCACAGGACTACCTAAAACTAAACCATATGACTACGAGCATCGTCTGGATGCTCCTTGAACTCTTGACAGGCTTGGTGCCATGACCACTTCCCTGGGGAGCCTGTTCCAGTGTCTGACCACCCTTTCAGTGAAGAACCTTTTCCTAATGTTTAATCTGAACTTCCCCTGGTGCAGCTTCATTCCATTTCCTCGTGTCCTGTCGCTGGTCACCAGAGAGAGATCACACAGAATCACACACACACAGAATGCCCTGGGATGAAAGGGACCTCTAACGGTCATCTAGTCCATCCCCGCTGCAATTGGCAGGGACATCTACAACTAGATCAGGTTGCTCAGAGCCTCATCCAGCCTGTCCTTGAATGTTTCCAAGGATGGGGCATCTACCACCTCTCTGGGAAGCCTGTTCCAGGGTTTCACTACCCTCATTGTAAAAAATTTCTTCCTTATGTCTAGTCTGAATCTACCTTCTTTTAGTTTAAAACCATTACCCCTTGCGCTATCGCTATCGGCCCTGCTAAAAAGTCTGTCCCCGTCTTTCTTATAAGCCCCCTTTAAGTATTGAAAGGCCGCAATAAGGTCTCCCCAGAGCCTTGTCTTCTCTAGGCTGAATAACCCCAGCTCTTTCAGCCTTTCCTCATAAGAGAGGTGTTCCAGCACATCCCCCTCTGCTGCCCCCCTTGAGTAAGTTGTAGACTGCAATGAGGTCACCCCTCAGCCTTCCCTTCTCCAAGCTGAACAAGGCAAGTGACCTCAGCCCCTCCTCATAAGTCTTACCCTCGAGACCTTTCATCATCTTGGTTGCCCTCCTCTGGACACACTCTAATAGTTTGATGCCCTTCTTATATCAAGGCGCCAGAAACTGCACACAGTTTCAGTGAGATGGGGCCGCACCAGTGCAGTGTAGAGTGGGGCAATCACCTCCCTTGACCGGCTAGCTATGCTGTGCTTGATGCACCCCAGGACACAGTTGGCCCTTTTGGCTGCCAGGGCACACTGTTGACTCACATTCAACCTGCCATTAACCCAGACCCACAGATCTCTTTCCTCAGGGCTGCTCTCCAGCCTCTCATCCCCCAATTTGCATGTATAACCAGGATTACCCTGTCCCAGGTGGAGAATATGGCACTTGGTCTTGTTAAATTTCATATGGTTGGTAATTGCCCAGCTCTCTAGTCTATCCAGATCTCTCTGTAAGGCCTCTCTACACTCAAGGGAGTCTGCAGCTCCTCCTAGTTTAGTATCATTGGCAAACTTACTTCATGTACAGTTGACTCATGCATCCAGATAATTTATAAAAACATTAAAGAGCGCTGGCCGTAAAACTGAGCCTTAGGGAACCCCACTGGTGACTGGCTGCCACCCTGATGTGACCCCATTTACTATAACTCTTTGAGCCCCACCTGTCAGCCAATTGTTCACCCAACGCATTATGGACTTGTCTAGCTGTATGCTGGACATTTTGTCCAGAAGGATACTGTGAGAGACGGTATCAAAAGCTTTGCTAAAATCAAAACAACCCACATCTACTTGCTACGCTTCATGACCTGGATGACCTTGTCATAAAAGGAAATTAAGTTACTTAGGCAGGACTTTTCCCTTATGAACCTGTGATGGCTATGACCAATAACTGCATTGTCTCTCAAGTGTTTTTCAATAACTCCCAGAATATCCTTCTCCGTAATTTTACCAGGCACTGAAGTGAGACTGACAGGCCTGATATTATCAGGATCTTCCTTTTTAACTTTCTTGAAAATTGGGACAACGTAAGTAAATCTCAAGAGAGTAAAGAACTAATGTGTTCTTTCCTTGACATGTAGGAGTCAGAGCCCCACCACTGTATCAACACAAAAGCAAGAAGGAACAATAATTCCAGCTGTGCCTTCCAGTTCATCCATCTGGGTCAAACACTTTTCAACTTGCAAAAGCTGTGGGAAGTTTTCACCACCTCTGGGGCAAAATTCGCATTGTCCAAATAGAAAGAAAATAAATTATTTTATTCAGTGTCTTCATAGTGCCTAGACAGGCAGGATGAATCACAAACATTGTCCAAGATAAATGTGACAAGTTTTCTCAGCTGCTATTCATTGGGTCAGATTATATGTTATACCCTTCACCATTCGGACAAATTGCTTTTCACTAGCAAAAATTTTCATGGATCCCCAAAGCATTATGAATTTATAAGCAAATTAGGATTGAAATATTTCTCCCAGGTCTTGTGCCATTGCCTGCCATTTGTCATGAGTTTCACCAAAACCTACAAAAAGTGACTATTCAGAAGGTAAATGTTTTTGAACAGATGTGGGAGCTGGAATTAGTGATTTGGTGAATGCGTGGATATAGCAAAAGCAGCAACAGAAATTGTGAATAAATTAGAAATAGAACTTCCCCCCCCGAAAAAAAAAAAAAAAATTCTGATTCAATAGCTAATTTAGCACAAAAAATTATTAGATCAATTCAGTTATTAGACCAGAAATGGTATGTACACTGAGGTTTCTAACTTCATATACAAGCACCTTAGCAAAGGGCTCATTTTCTATATAGTAAATATCCCTTTGTGTCAATGGGTGCTATGGTGGCTTTTGGAGGAAAACAATTACCCTGACTAATTTATGTACTGGGCCTATGTATAGGGCTTCTCTGTTTAGAAACATAGAGGATATACAGCCCTAGAAAAACAATACTGCCCTTGTTGGAACAGGGTATAGGTTTCATAGTTGAGTTCTGTTCCTTTACTAACTTGTAGAACTGTAAGTTGTAGCAGACAGAGCAAAACAGCAGACCCATTGGGGAGTTTGTTAGCGTTTACAGTCAGCTGCCATTATCACATTCCCTGCTTGTTTTACCACTACTACAGCCTAAACTAAGAAAGACTAGTATTTTGGAAAGTACCAGTTCAGGTAAAAAGCAAAGTACAAGAAAAGAAAGATAGAAAATCACAGATCTGAGGTACTACTATACTGGAGCTATTGCTGAATGTCCTGGGTCCTCTGTAGATGAGAACAGTTTTCCTTGGAAGGATGAATAAATAGAAATAAAAATATGTCTATTGCTCAGTGGCATTTTTTCAGTGATGGGCTATCTTCATTACCTGCAATGTGATTGGCAGATAATTTCAAAGGACGATCTATGAAATGCACTGTTGATGCTGGGAATTCTGTGATGACCCATACAAGCCATAAAAAATGTCACCATACAGGCCTGGTAAAAAGTGTGCTATGAATTAGGGTCTGTAGAAGTACCATGAGGTGTGCTCTTGCAACTATTATTTATTGCAAATCAATAGCATGGTTGGAACATTACAGAACATAGACGAAGTGAGAACACTTGCTACAGTGAGGTTAGCGTTGAAAAGACAAGTGATTATGTTGCAGACCCACAGTCTAGTGGGTAGCCAGAAGATAAACTTACTGCAGATTGGTACCATTCTTTTTCCTGAGATACTGTCACATTAGAAATAGCTAGCTACATTAGCTAGATAGCTAGAACTTAATTATTTGGCTGATAATTATAAGGGGACTGTACAGAATAGTATGTTGAGTAGGAGGTTGAATTCTGTGAGAGGCCCATTTTTGCATAATTCCTTAACAATTAATAAATTATTAATAGCTATCAAAAGCATGTTATAGAGAGGAATAGCAGGGTTGTAGACAGTTAAGTCCTCCAGTTGGAAATACAACAGATTATTTTAAGCCATAGTTCTAAATAGTGAGTTGGCCTATTTGGCTTTGTATCAATTGAATAAACATCCTGTCCTCTTGTTTGCTAAAGTACTGGAGTTTTGCTTTGGTAATTTTCTGTGTACTTTCCGTTGACTTTATAATGACTTACAAGGGAACGATAATAAATTTTGGCCCATAAACTCTAGTGAGAATAGGGTAAACTGGTGATTCAGACAGTTCAGAAACCTTTTGCATTAAGGATCATCTACAAAGAACTGCAAATGTAGCCTCTATTCTATTGTCTCCCCTGGAAAGAACACCAGAAGATCCTAGAGCAAAGCTCGGCTGCAAAGCTGCCAGGAGGATAATGTATGTTGAGTTATGATTCCCTTATGAGACTTCCTCTGTGATGCCTTCCTATAGAATATATGGGAATTTACCTGAAAAATCCATGGCAATTTGGCATTTGATGTTCATTTGCAGTTTAGAATTCTATTCTGAGAAGGTAATTTGCTGTCATAAAGCAAATTCTACATTTGAGATAAGTACAACCTACTCCCACTTACTTTAGACATTATCTAAGCCTCAGTGAAATGAGTGGATATATTTATACCATATTGAAAAAAATTTGGATGAGGTCCTCCTGTTCCTGCAAAATTCAGAATATGAACAGACTGAAAGGATTCTGATTTAATTTCTCTTTAATTACTGAAGTCCTTGTGATAGCACACCCTTCTCTCCCTTGACAAAACAACCAGGAAGACATGCAATATGAACTTGAGTTCTCTGCAAATAAGGATCAGGCCTGTTAGTGCTTCGATTGGAAATGACCTGGAAGATCATGTTTCCAAGTACTTTGGTGCTTCACTAACATTTTGGCTTATAGTCAGGAGTGTTTCAAGATCATCAGCCTGCTTCTATTACGTAGTACCTTTACTATGTACTCTGAAATGTGATTAAAAAGGGAATTCTTGTAAAATCTATCATATAATTTCATGACGAGAAAGTTCTTATACATTTTTTCATTCTTCCTACAATTTTGAAAGAGGATGTTTTAACATTGTTGCTATTTATTATGACTGTAAGAGTGCCTTATGGGCCTCACCTCAGATCTAGACCCCATTGTTTTATGCTGTGTAAAAGTACTTAGTATTATTTTGCACTCCTTGTCTTAACTTGATATCTAGTACTGTCTTTACTGTTTAATATCATACATATACCACACCTGAAATGGCTGTTTTCTAGTACTTGTTAAAGTAATTTCCGGACATATGGTTTGAAAGTGCTTTGGAAATCCATATGAAGGCATTGTAGTATAAATCTGACATCATTATAATTTATTTATTTTGGAGATACTTTTCAGATAATTTATAAAATAAAGGTGTAAAGTGGGTTGAATTGCAATACTGGGTTTTGGCCTGGCGTACCTACCCGTTCACAATATAGAAGTAAGTTAATTTTGTGCTAGTATATAGCTTTAAAAATCCCCAAAGACTAGTCACACTGAAGCACTCGCCACTTCTTCCAAGACAGAAAAATAAATCTCTGCTTCTTTCAGTCTGATTGCTTCTGATGTCTCTGCAGTAAATATGGATCAGATCAGCTAGTTGCAGAGAACAGGGCACAAAATTTCCTTTAATTCTTGTTTTAAAAAGAAATCTGTTTGTGTGGAAAAATCACGTGCCCTGGAATGCATGGAAAGTAAAAGGCTGAATTTCTTTTTGAAAAATGCTTCTCTTTCTTTGCCATCACATTTCTGATATGTAAAATATATCCCTGCAGAGCACAGAACAGAAAAGCCTGCAAAGTACTCTGGAGGAGGCTCTGCTCCACGTTTTTTTTTGGTGCAGACTCTGGTAGAAACTGTCTGAGGCAGATAAATGTAAGTGGGAGCTATGGCACAGAACTGAGCTAACAAACATCTAGGCTCAACAAAGAAAAATAAGTTTCTTAATTATATGGGATGGAATGCATAAGGGTTCTCACAGAGAAAATGTTTTTTGTCAAAGCTTTATTACTTGAATTATGTAACTGGTTTAGATTAACACTTGATAACACACTGGAAATGAACTGTGTATCTCCTCAAATTTCTGAGAGACCTAAATCTCACCTCAGCTAGATTCCCACTGAGGTGAGAGGAAGATTTGGTGTATGTTGCCAAAAGAAAGGCCCTGTTATCGCCTTATTTATTTAAACTCTTCAGCTCAGAAGAACAGAAGAAATGTATTAAATATAAAAACTCTAGTTCAGTGTAGATGCTTCTGTATTATCTGGAAATAAGAGGAAAAGCTAATTATTTTTAATGTGAAATTTTGAAGCAGAGCACTCTATCTCATTTCTTTTAAATGATGTTAATACCTAAATCCCACATAAAACAAGAAAATAAATCTTAGCAATGTTATGATATAGTAAAATCGATATTGATTATTAGGAGTAAAAGTGCTTTATGAGAAACGGTAACAACCTTTTAGGTTCTCTTAGGAAAAAAACTAGAATAAATTACTACAATCTAATCACCTTTATAAATAACTGAAATTCTTTAATGGAATTTATGTTGTCAGAAGAGCTGTTCCTTTTAAGCACAGAGCAAACAGCTGCTGCTGCTGCATACAGTTACAGAGCATGTGGGAGTGCTGTGTTAACAATCTACCTTTCTGATTAACTGAAGCATTTTTTCACACTTGCACTTTGTCTTGAGCCTTCTACTTCTTTCTGTCTAACCCAAGAGTACGCCCAAGCAGCCTGAGAAAGGTGGGGAAGTTCATGTGGATCAGCTCCCCTGGAAGTGGCCTTCGATATCACTTGAACTAATCAATTAAGAGCATTAGGCAATAAATTGCTGTTTGTAATACATAGCTTGTCCCTTTGCCCTCCTTCTGTATAAAGAAGCCTGGAATGTCTTATTTTGAATGGTGCATTACTTTTCTTTAATATATCTGTTAGAGAAGATAAATACATTAGAGAAGACAAATCAAAGAATTAAACCTTGCATTTGGGCTGGAATCAGTGAGAGTTGCGATGGCCATTTGTTCCTGGGAGAGCTCAATAGTGGCTTTACACTGATTTCTAAGACAGTTGCATCTGCACATATGAACTTTCCCATCACTGGAAAGTGTTCAAGGTCCAAGCTGTCATCCCTGCTCAAACTTCAGGTATGCCAGGCCCAGACAATTGATTGCTTTTAGGGGAAGCCATGACCTTGAACTCAATTCAGTATTTTATAGTAAGCAATTTTACTGAGCAGAGGACAAATTTGATGTGCTTTCAGTAGCCTGTGTTGCTAGGGAGACGTGTTACAATACTCTACAGTATTAGGAATGTAAGTGCGCAAAGGCATTGTGCCTTGGTCATCCTATAACTATCATTCAGCGAAGAGGTGAGGAAAGTATGAACATGAAATCCCATTTCTCACCCATTCTAATGTGACTATTTGGAGTCTGTTTGGTAGACGTGAGCCCTTTTGCTCCAGAGCCCTGTGATTAGTTGCTAATTAAAAGTTGCTCTTAAATAACTTCTTCAAAATCAAGTATGAATTATTTTGTTCCGTCCAGTATTCACAACAGCCGGAGATGAGGGTTGGCTGCTGTGCAATGTTATATCATAGAGAGAGAGATTCAGGCTGTCCCTGAACCAGCTCGTCCAGAATGAGAGCTGGCAGTAAAGCACTCGAGCTAGTTAATGCCACTTGGCCCATCTTCACTCTAACCACTGAAGCCTAAAGAAAAAGCTGTGGAGGGTGTCAATGTGACATATGAAATACTGATATTACAGGGCACTTTGCCTTACATACTTCTGACAGCATTGCTGAAGTTATGAAATTCTGAAAGAGTAATCTGTATTATTTATAGCAAAAAAGATCTTTGTTATTTTTACTGAAATGTTGTAGGATAAATTGAATATTCTATAGAACTGTTGTTTACCTTCAGTTACAGTCTCTGCTGACAGGACCAAATACTTATCTGTGGTTGAAAAAATGATACATTTCTTCTAGTTTGTTATCTGCCTATACTGTTTGTATATATGCACGCTTAGAGATGTGCACAAGAATGCATAGAGCTGCAGGTACCTCAGTGAAAGCTGAGAGAGCTGAATAGGTGTGCCATATTGCACATTAATACCAGGTACCTTCTGACTGGCTTTTGAAACCTCATGTAAGGATATCCTAACCTTGTGAGCTGCTGTAAGGAAATATGGCCACAGTATGTAACCAACCCTGGGGCATCATCTGGTGTATAGACCAAAGGCTCATTAGTTAGTACTGAGACTATACCAGTCCTTGTGTTGTATATCTACACTTTGGCTCATTACAGTCATGGGCCAAGAAGAGGAACATCTTAAATAGTAGAGGAACATTTCCAGATTTTGAAGGGTCTTGCTTTTTCAGGAGAATAATTGGGTCAAATTACATAAGAAATGATTAAAAAAAGGAAACTAGTTTTCTTTGAAAATGCCATCTTATTAAATTCAAAACATTTTTGGAAACAAATAGATTTTTTAATATTTTTGAATGAGAAAGTAGAAGATAATTTCTTCAGATTTCATTCTGGTTTTACACTACTAAAATAGTTTTAAAAAATTTAGGTAAAAGTAATGTGCAGAGCTTAGTTTTAACTTCATAGTTTACATATTATTCCTCTAGACTTTTAAATTATATTAAAATATTTATCTTAATTTTATAATGTATATAATGCATTATGTTAAATTGTGTATTGTACTTATTTTCTCTTAAAATGTTTCAACAAAGTAATGAAGTATGATTGAATGATTTCAATTTTATTACAAGTGTTTTTGAACTGTTGGCTTTTAGTCCTGACACTGAATTAGATAAAAATGGAACTGTTGGAATTTCCTATGAAATGGAAATGATGTCTTCCAACCTGCTGTATAAATGACGGATTTACATATGAATGGTCTACTGGTAACAAATGAGAAGGAACTGAGTCAATTAATATAAAGCTGCTTCAGTAAAGACCTTAAAAAATCAAAAAGAATGTTGAAATCCACACCAAATTTAAGGGGGATCCTGCATTAAAATTTTCAGTGTGGGTAATATTTATAGAATCATAGAATCATAGAATAGTTTGGGTTGGAAGGGACCTTTAAAGGTCACTAGTCCAACCCCTCCCTGCAATGAGCAGGGACATCAACTAGATCAGGTTGATCAGAGCCCCGTCCAACCTGTCCTTGAATGTTTCCAGGGATGAGGCATCTACCATCTCTCTGGGAAACCTATTCCAGGGTTTCACCATCCTCACCATAAAAAAATTCTTCCTTATATGTAGTCTAAATCTACCCTCTTTTAGTTTAAAACAATTACCCCTTGTCCTATCGCAACAGGCCCTACTAAAAAGTCTGTCCCCATCTTTCTTATAAGCCCCCTTTAAGTACTGAAAGGCTGCAATAAGGTTTCCCTGGAGCCTTCTCTTCTCCAGGCTGAACAAGCCCAGCTGTCTCAGCCTTTCCTTTTAGGAGAGGTGTTCCATCATTTTTGTGGCGCTCCTCTGGACCCGCTTTGACAGGTCCATGTCTTTCCTGTGCTAAGGGCTTCAGAGCTGGATGCAGTACTCCAGGTGGGGTCTCACCAGAGCAGAGGGGCAGAATCACCTCCCTCAACCTGCTGGCCATGCTTCTTTTGATGCAGTCCAGGGTATGTCTGGCTTTCTGGGCTGCAGGCGCACATTGCCAGCTCATGTCCAGCTTTTCATCCACCAATACCTCCAAGTCCTTCTTGGCAGAGCTGCTCTCAATCCCTTCATCCCCCAGCCTGTATTGATACCAGGGATTGCCCTGACCCAGGGGCAGGACCTTGCACTTGGCCTTGTTGAACCTCATGAGGTTCACATGGGCCCACCTCTCCAGCTTGTCCAGGTCCCTCTGGATGGCCTCCAATCCCTCAGGTGTGTCAACTGCACCACTCAGCTTGGTGTTGTCTGCAGACTTGCTGAGGGTGCACTCGATCCTGCTATGTCATTGATGAAGATATTAAATTGATTAAGATATTACATTGATGAAGATACTATGCTCTACATACACTTGTCTCAGGTTTGGTACTGTTTTGTTTTGTTCCTCAACAAACTGAATCAGAACAGGCTGCATCCCACAGTCCTGATTTGTAATTCCCAGGTAATAATCCAGCCTTGAAAGGACAGGGAATATTCTGCACCATCAGCTTCAATCCATTTAACTGAGCAGGGGGTCACAGACAAGTAAGTACCTCTCAGATGCTATGATGCAGAATCAGTGATAGAGTTTGGAGATAGGTCCAGAGATAGATCACTG